>NW_006263360.1:426354-426884 GCF_000469605.1 Apis dorsata
GGATCACATTCAACACTCGTTGAAAGACTCATTCCTTCATACGCATTTAGATTGTCGCGACTGGTTTATTCTTCGAAACGATGCGGCCAAGGGATAGTTCGCACACTGGCATCGTTCGCTATTTATATCCGCGAGCCAGGCCCGCGTGTCGCCGAAAACTACGTCGAAAACGTGGAAAAGTCACGTTTAAAAGTCACGTCAGTTTCCTGGTGGCGGATGTAATACAAAAATAATAATAATAGTAATAATTACGAAATGATGGAAAAAACGTAATGGAATTCGAAATTATTCGTGCACGCGCGAGAAGAAGAACTTGGACACGTGGAAAACTCCTTCACATTTTTTTTCGAAAACACGCCGATCTTTGTAAAATATCTCTATGAGTGGATTGTAGAATAGGAAATTTTCGTCACGTGATCGTATGCGTCAATCGTAGAATAGGACATCTTTATGCGTCAATTACTAGAACTATAGAATAGGATATTTCTATCATCAATTATCATAGAATAGAAAATTTTCAAAATTTTCAA
>NW_006263360.1:426898-429575 GCF_000469605.1 Apis dorsata
TTTGATGTGATCGTCAAGCGCCATAGAATAAAACGTCTCCATGACATCTCTATGCGTCAATTACTATAGAATAGGACATTTCTATCATCAATTATCATAGAATAGAAAATTTTCAAAATTTTCAAATTTAATGTGATCGTCAATCGCCATAGAATAAAATGTCTCCACGACATCTCTATGACGCGATCAACCGCCATAGAATAGAACATCCCTATGACGCAATTGTACGCGTCAACCGCTATAGAATAGGACATCTCTATGCGTCAATTACTATAGAATAGGATATTTCTATCATCAATTATCATAGAATAGAAAATTTTCAAAATTTTCAAAATTTTCAAATTTGATGTGATCGTCAATCGCCATAGAATAAAACGTCTCCATGACATCTCTATGACGCGATCAACTGCCCTAGACGAGCACATCTCCCTGCGTCAATTACTATAGAATAGGACATTTCTATCATCACTTATCATAGAATAGAAAATTCTCAAAATTTTCAAATTTGACGTGCTCGTCAATCGCCATAGAATAAAACGTCTCCATCACATCTCTATGACGCGATCAACTGCCCTAGACGAGCACATCTCCCTGCGTCAATTACTATAGAATAGGACATTTCTATCATCAATTATCATAGAATAGAAAATTTCCACGATCATACGCGTCAATTGCCATAGAATAAAATATTTCTATGACGCGATCGTACGCGTCAACCGCCATAGAATAGGACATCTCTATGCGTCAATTACCATGGAATAGGAAATTTCTATGACGTGTCAATCGCTGTAGAATAAAACATATTTATGACGTGATCAATCGTCATAGAATAGGACATCTCTATGCGTCAATTACCATGGAATAGGAAATTTCTATGACGTGTCAATCGCTGTAGAATAAAACATATTTATGACGTGATCAATCGTCATAGAATAGGACATCTCTATGCGTCAATTACCATGGAATAGGAAATTTCCATGACGTGTCGCTGTAGAATAAAACATATTTATGACGTGATCAATCGTCATAGAGTAAAACGTTTTTATGACGCGATCGTACGCGTCAACCGTAGAATAAGAAACGTTTATGATATGATGATGCAATCATCATAGAGTGGAACATCTCTGCGAGTTCAATTATCATAGAATAGAAAATTTCTATGATATGATGGAACCGCCATGGAACAGGAAATCGCGATGGTACGCGATGTACAATGGGAAATACGACTCGTATCGAGTCTCGTATTCGGCCTCGAACGTACAAACGCACGGTTTGTTCTCTTTCTGCTCGGTGTGGTTAAATCCTTTCTTGGGACGATTCGAGCGAAACCGATGGCGGGGCTTTTCAACGACAACGAGGAAATTCGAGGGGAAAATTTTAACACTGTTGATTCAACGCGTAATTACCGCGTAATTCACAAGAGAATCGTGTAGCGACATATTAATTCGGGGGAGAATAATGGCGTAAGAAGGAAAAATGACGCGATATTAGGTTGTCCCAAAAGTTCTATTCGTCTTACTATAGATACCCTTCTAACGTCACAGTTTCTCTCTCTCTCTCTCTCTCTCTGAAACTTGAAATATTATTTTATTTCTCCAACAAGATGACTCATTTGAAAAATATACCGAGTAATCCCTTAAATATGATTTAAAGAACCGATTCTTTCACGTAGAATCATCGCATTAGTTCTACTCTATTTAAACCATACAATATATATATATATATATAAAATTGTGAAAGAATTATTCAAATTTATCCCATTTTCTAATACGTCTCGATAAAAGAAAAATAAAAACTTTCAATATATTTAATATTTCGTATAATACAAATAAATAACTCTCGTCACAAGCCAATAATTCAGCAAAATTGTTCCATCAAAGGGTCAACTCGATAGAGTCAACTCTTTGACGAGATTCGTTTCGTCAAAGAGTATCGTGCCAATTATATACGTACACATCCACGCACGCGAAGCGCTTTCGAAGAGAGCCTCCCCCCTCTCCCTTCCCCCGTTTCGCAAGTTTTGACTCGAGTTCTCGTCGAATCCTTCCCTCCTCCTCTCCAAGAAAAATTAAAAACCCCTCAAAAGCTTCAATTCCTCGCCCAATTAATCGCCAATTTGGACGAACACGCGCCCATATATATATATTTTCGTCCACGGTATTTTCGCAAACGGTTTCGCGTATCGCGTAATTTTACCTGGCCGAATCCTCCCGGATATAAATAATCCGAGTTGATCGCTTCGAAGGTTGATCGTTACGAGAGACGCAACCGGCTCTGTGGCTGTGTCCGGCCGCAACGTGGAAAATTTCGTGCGGGGAATAAGAATCGCGCAAGCTCCCGCCGAGCTAACAGGTACACGCGAAATTTCGTTAGGCGAGCCGAGGTGAATAGAACGCTCGATCTTTCTATATTTCCCTCTCCCTTCTACGTACGTGTACGTGTGCGCGCGCGTAAAAAAGCCATGAATAAGCCGCCTCCCTCCTCCCCCCCCTTTCCAAGAAGACCAAAGACCGCTTTCTCTCGCCCACCTCGCGATCCTCGACTCGTCCTTACACTTTTGTCCAAACCGAAGTGCTTCGCTTTTCTTCCGCCACCTCTGCCTCCCCCTCCTTCTTCCCTCCTTCGAAATCGATACACACAGGTACTCGAGCACGAGAGCGAGAGAGAGAAAAAAAGG
>NW_006263360.1:430109-433452 GCF_000469605.1 Apis dorsata
TTATCGCGTGTCGTCCAGTGTACCAGGAGATTCGCGATGTTCTAGGAGGACCCGTCGTTTCTATACCCGTCGGTGCCGGTTTGTCCTCCTGTCGCCCGCGAGCCTTCTCTCTCTTTCTTTCTCTCTTTCTTTCTTTCTTTCGTTTTCTCTCCGCTGCTTCTCTCTCTCTCTCTCTCTCTCTCTTTCGTATCCTTCTAACCTTTAAACCATTAAAATTCTTTCTTTCCGATCCCCGATCGGAAATTTCCGAAACGAATTCGACGGATCTGTCTCTCTCTTTCTCTTGCCTTTCTTTCGTTTATTCTTTCTCTCTCTCTTTCGTCGATTCTTCTCGCGAATTCCATTCTTCCATTCCATTCTCTTTTGTGCGCCTCCCCCGTGTGATACACATATATACACATATACGTACACACACGACACACGATATCCTCTCTCTCTCTCTCTCTCTCTCTCTCGGCTTTTCGCTTTTTTTTCTCCACCTCGCACTCTCCTCTCGCCCAACGAAACCCCGCGTAACCCCAAGTCGGTCAGTCGTGTTACTCATGATCCAACCGGCGACCAGGTAGTATCGCTGATTATGCGCGACATGAGCACCACCGCCATCGTAGTGTTTTACGAGCGTCATGTAAAATGGAATTAAACAATGTTGTTAAGACGTAAACATGTTTTGGCTACACTGTGGACTCTTTGTTCTCGTGATTGCCGTACCTGGATTTATTAGCAGCGCCGACAGCACGTCCAAGCGAGGTAACGCCTGCCTGCCTGCCTGCCTGCCTGCCTGCCTGTCTATTTGTCTACCTGCTTGCTCGCTTTTACCTCTCTCTCTATCTATCTATCTATCTATCTATCTCTCTGTGTGTTTATCCATCCCATTTCCACCCTCTCTGCCTTGCCTGTCTATTTACCTGCCACGCAAGGTACTTCCTCCTCGTCCCCCTTTGTCTCATGCTCGTTGATCGAATTATACAGTTTCGATCGTTTATAAATTGCATATATCGAAAATCGGCGAGGAGGATTGGTTGAAAGCGTGGCCATGCGTCCTGGGAATCCGGATGGCCTCTTCTCACCTCTCCTCCTCCTCTTCCTTCCTTCCTTGATTTATACCCGTTGGCACGCGATCCTGTAATTTTCCTAGGCCGTGGTTACGCGCTTTTGTGTGTATATATACATATATATATACATACGTATGTATATATATCTTTCTCTTTCCCTCGTTCGCCTTTTCGTCTCGTCTCCTTCGCTCGTAAATTCCGCTTGGACGCTTGGCCGTTAATCGCGCTCGCTCGCAGCCTCTGGCATGGCGTGTATTCCGGGTTATGGTACGATACGATACACGTACGATTGCCTGTTGCAGCCCTTTTGCCTCCAAGAATTTTCGTCGAGACTCGAACCCAGTCGATCGAGTTGAAAAGAAAATTTGATTTTGGAGAAAATCAATTGTTCTTTCGTATCTTTTTCCTTTTTCTTTTCATCTCTTTTGTTTTTTCGCTGTCGATGTGTGGACACGAGAACGGCGTGCGTTCGAGCCATTTCCCTCCAACGCGCGTGCAATGCATGACACGAATTTCGGTGCGAATTTTCGAATAGAACGATTCAGAGTGTACGATTTTTCTCTTTCTCTTTCGCGAGTTTCCTTTCTTTATCTTTTTTCTTTTTTCGAAGAAAATTTCGATCACGATATATTCAATATTTTTACACGAACCTAAGATATAAGGATAGAGAGATTCTTCTCGAAAACGGATTTTCTTTTTTCTACTTTTTCCAAAGAATTTCTGGCCACTTTCTTCCTTCTCTTTCTCTCGAAATATCATCGGCAATTAAGTGTAGTGAAATCAGGATTACACCTTCCTCGTTTTTCTCGACTGAAGTTTGAACGAACACTCGAAGAGTCTCGAAAAAGAGAAACAAAGAGAGAAAGGGAAGGGACTATTTCACGAGGGAATGGAAAGCGCGTGTGTGAATAGAAGACACGTTTGACACGCGAGCAAAATGCGGCGCGTTCGCGCCGCGTTCGACCGTCGAAAACCGTAGAGGACAAGCGTGTTTTCCTTTTTTTTAAGGGACGCCGGTTACGGACGCCCGTTCATGTTACACGCAGAGACGCGTTATCGCTACGTTATCGCCGTTTCGATGTTATCGATTTTGGCCGATGATGCATGGGGGGAAGCGGTTCACGCGACGAGAAGCGTGTGCGTGCACGCTCCTCGTCGATAAATAAATAAATAAATAAATAAATAAATAAATAACGCGGATTTTCGAGATGGAAAATCGAGCGATACCGGGCTCGAAATCGAAACGTTTCCTCCTACGACGGGAATATAACGGTATTTTCGTATCTGAAAATAGAATCTCGCATCGCTTGATTCGCATCGTGACGTTTGCCTATGCGCGCGAGTGTGTGTGTGTGTGTGTGTGTGCGTATCCCTTTCGATGTATCGGTAACGGAGAGAGCCGGTTGGTCGGTATAGAATTTGGAACGAGATAATGTATCGTATTTTAGAGATAATTTGTCCCTTGGTTTTCTTTTATTTTTCATATTCCAAGGGAGAGGTTGGAATTTGAATGAAATTTTCCAGGTTTAGAATAAGGGAAAATTTGATAATTGAGATTTAAACAGATCTCTCGTGCTTGATTTGTGTGATGTGTACATGTTCCTTTTTTTGGGGGGGGAGGTTTAAAGGAATAGCGTAGGTTTGAAAAATGGAAGGAGATAATGTACGTATCTTAATGATAATTGAAATTTAAAATCTTTTATGCTTGATTTATATATGTTTACTTTTTTGATATTCTAAAGAAGGAGGATTTGGTTAGAATTTGGATGAAATTTTATAGCTTTATAGGAGAATGAAAAAAATAATGTATGTATTTCATACACGTTTCTTTTTTAATACTTTTAAGGAGGAGAATTTGGTTAGAATTTGGATGAAATTTTGTAAGTTTCTAGAAGGAGATAATATATGTATCTTATACAGGTTTTTTTTTTTATTCAAGAAGAAGAAGATTTGGTTAGAATTTGGATGAAATTTTGTAAGTTTCTAGAAGGAGATAATATATGTATCTTATACAGGTTTTTTTTTTTATTCAAGAAGAAGAAGATTTGGTTAGAATTTGGATGAAATTTTGTAGCTTTATAGGAGAATGGAGAAAGANATACGTATTTCATACACATTTCTTTTTTGATACTCTTAAGGAGGAGGATTTGGTTAGAATTTGGATGAAATTTTGTAAGTTTCTAGAAGGAGATAATGTATGTATCTTATACATGTTTCTTTCTTTATTCAAGAAGAAGATTTGGTTAGAATTTGGATGAAATTTTGTAGCTTTATAGGAGAATGGAGAAAGA
>NW_006263360.1:433460-433833 GCF_000469605.1 Apis dorsata
GTACATATTTTATACACATTTCTTTTTTGATACTCTTAAAGAGGAGGATTTGGTTAGAATTTGGATGAAATTTTGTAAGTTTCTAGAAGGAGATAATGTATATATCTTATACACGTTTCTTTCTTTATTCAAGAAGAAGAGGATTTGGTTAAAATTTGGATGAAATTTTGTATCTTTATAGGAGAATGGAGAAAGATAATATACGTATTTCATACACGTTTCTTTTTTGATACTCTTAAGGAGGAGGATTTGGTTAGAATTTGGATGAAATTTTGTAGCTTTATAGGAGATTGGAAGGAGATAATGTACGTATTTTATACACATTTCTTTTTTGATACTCTTAAGGAGGAGGATTTGGTTAGAATTTGGATGA
>NW_006263360.1:433886-440602 GCF_000469605.1 Apis dorsata
CTTTATTCAAGAAGAAGAGGATTTGGTTAGAATTTGGATGAAATTTTGTAGCTTTATAGGAGAATGGAGAAAGATATACATATTTTATACACATTTCTTTTTTGATACTCTTAAGGAGGAGGATTTGGTTAGAATTTGGATGAAATTTTGTAGCTTTATAGGAGAATGGAGAAAGATATACATATTTTATACACATTTCTTTTTTGATACTCTTAAGGAGGAGGATTTGGTTAGAATTTGGATGAAATTTTGTAAATTTCTAGAAGGAGATAATGTATGTATCTTATACACGTTTCTTTCTTTATTCAAGAAGAAGAGGATTTGGTTAGAATTTGGATGAAATTTTGTAGCTTTGTAGGAGATTGGAAGGAGATAATGTACGTATCTTATACACGTTTCTTTCTTTATTCAAGAAGAAGAAGATTTGGTTAGAATTTGGATGAAATTTTGTAGCTTTGTAGGAGATTGGAAGGAGATAATGTATTTTATTCACATATATATTTTGATACTGCAAAGAAGGAAGATTTGGAAATTTTGTAAGTTTGTAGGAAATTGGAAGGAGATAACATACGTATTTTATACACGTCTTTTTTTTTTGATTGAAGGAAAAGATGATTTGGTTAGAATTTGGATGAAATTTTGTAAGTTTAATGATTGGAAGGGGTAATAATGATAATCGAAGTTCAACGTGAAAGTAGATCTCTGGTGCTTTCATTTATATTTTAAACTATGTATATCTTTGATTCTAAGAAGTGTTTGGTTATAAAGTTTGAAGTGGAATTTTATAGATAGTAATCTCTGACGAGGAAGGGTTTGGTTAAACTTCGAGCGGAATTTTATAGGTTCGAAGATCGGAAGGAAATATAATTTACCTTCTTTCGAAGATGTGATAATTGAATAATTGAAGCTCAATCTGAGAATAGATCTCTCCTGATTCACGTATATATTCGTGAATAATCTTTGATTCTCTGACGAGGAAGAATTTAAACTTCTAATGAAATTTTATTTAGAAATTATACAATAATAGATTTCCAATATAAAATTGAAAGACAAATTATAATAATATAATAATTATAATTTTAAAAGCAAATTTTCTCGCAAATTTCTACGATTTTCAGAATTTCTGAATATTTTTATCTCTTGTAGAATAGATGAATATATTCGTGCACGGTTCGCGCATAAAATCGCGTTTTCAATTAAATTGTCTCGAGGAAAGGGGTTAAGGAGGGTAAAACCAATTTCCAAACTTCGATTTCCAAATAGGTAAGTTGGAAACAATTCGAACGAATAATTTTCCTCCTCTCAGAAACTCGTCAATTTTTCATTGATATATTTTCCATCCTCCAACTCTTTAAACCGAACTCTCGAGGAGGTGGTTTCGCTCTTTTTAAATTTTAAGTTCTTAAAAAAAAATCGCACTTAAAAAAAAAAATATAAGTTACTTTTGGCCCACTCTTCGAACTCGTGCGCAAAATTTCATTCGAATCTTCATCGAAACAACGAAGGTTGAAATTATTACTAAGATTTCATTCGATCTGTTTAATTGCTTCTTTAATTCATAATGAACAAAGATGCAAAATATATTTTCTATTAACATAGTAATACTATGTTCGATCAACTGGTTATTCATTTTAGTTAGACTGGAATATTATTATTAAAATTTCATTCACTTAGAGAAGCAAGCGTATAAATAAGAAAATTCTTTTCTTCTCGATTCGACTGATTCAATCACGAAATTTACGTTCACGAAATATATAAGCGAAATATATATATATATATTTTTATCAAGATATCGATTTTCCATTCAATCTCGCGTCAAATTAAATATTAATTCAATTATTTCTGCTAATTAGCGTGTATTTCACTTAAAATTTACATATTCGAATGTACAAGGATCGATTTGCCATTTATTCTCTTTTTCTAGTGCCATAAAAGTTTTTAATATAATAATTCGAGATACTGATTCGACTATTTTCGTTATTTGAAGTATTTCTAGTTTCTTCAAACAAAATAAAGAAACTAAAAACACGCATCCCAATGACTGACACACCAAAAATAATTATATCCTCGCCACCATAGTTCCAAGTTAGTAGTCACGACCGAAACATCAATCTTTCACGCAAACCAAATTTAACTGCTTCCATTAATTAACGAAACATATTTCATTTTTTCATTGTTTTCTTTACCAAATACATCAAAATAAATCTCGAGACATCAAAAGAAATCAAAATAATATTTCGAAAATTATCCTCGACATTGTACACCATAATTGCAAGTTAGTCACGATTAAGATATCAATCTTTCACGCGATCGAATTCAGCTACTTCCATTAATTATATCTGGAATATTTTAAAATATTTCATTTGCTTTTTTTTACAAAATGCACGAATTACGTTATCCTCCGTCACTGTACACATTGTATAATTCCAATTTACTCGTAGTTAAGTCATCTTTCTATCAAATTCAACTACTTTCACTAATTAATACCTGAAATATCTCAATATTTCATTTTTTGTTTCTTTATCAAATCAAAATAATATCTCGAAAATTATCCTCGTCACTGTACACTATAATTTCAAATTACTCGCAGTTAAGTCATCTCCCAACCAAATTCAATTATTTTCACTCAATACCTGAAGTACCTTAAAATATTACATTTTTGTTTTTTTACGAAAATACGAAATGCACAAAAATTACGTCACTCACGATTAAGTTATAAATCGTCCAAATTCAACTACTTCCACTAACTAATACCTGAAATATACTAAAATATTTAATTTCTTTACAAAACACGAAATCGAAATAATGTCTCGAAAATTATTCTCACTGACATCAATTTTCCAGCCAAATTCAATTACATCCACTAAGCCAACACCAATAATAACTATTCTAAAATATAGTTCTTTTTTATTTTTCAAAATGCACGAATTACGTTATCCTCGTCACACACTGTACACACCGTCCCAATCCCAACTTACTCGCGATTATTAAGACGTTATTTTTCCACCCAGCCACCGTCTCATTCGGCCCCGATAGCCGAATACGCAACTCCACGACGTGGATGGGTGATTAATTTTTCGCTCAAAGTGGCGACGTTCCGTCGCCCTATTATGTATATAATTAAGTTTGCATCACCGTCCAACCCGTCATAAACATGCCACGATCCACATGTTTGCGCTACACAGACACCGAATCGCGGGATTCGATCGATCGATCGATCGATCGATTGATCGCCGTGATTAATTACCTATCAAACGGTTATCGGCTGGTATATATCGGTACGGCTTTACGATTCGAGATGGGATTCGAACCGCTGACGGATTTTCGAAAAATGGGGGAAGAGAGAGAGAGAGAGAGAGAGAGAGAGAGAGAGAGAGAGCGAGCGAGCGAGGGAGAGAGAGAGAGAGCGAGCGAGCGAGGGAGAGAGAGAGAGAGCGAGCGAGCGAGGGAGAGAGAGAGAGAGCGAGCGAGCGAGGGAGAGAGAGAGAGAGAGAGAGAGAGACTCGATGACGAATGGCGGTCGTGTCGAGAAATTCGTTGCTTTATCCCTGGCACGGGATGTACGGTGTCCAGGTACGGTGACCGACCATTCGTTCGTCCCCGAGATCCGATTTGTTTCGTGTGCCGTTGTTTTTTTGGAACGGAAACAGAGGAAAGACGTAGCATTGGTTTCGATCGTTGATACCTCATTGAATCGTATCAATTTTTTTTCGTTCGATTGGGTTTCGTAACAGGAGAGGAAAATTTTGGAATTTGGAATTTTTTTTCGAGGGAAATTTTAAGCAAACAATCGTTCAATCGAGAAGAGGTGTGTTTGATTATTTTGACTCCATTAAGAAATGATTGCAGGCTTTTTTTAATCAAAGGTAATTAACAGAGGATATTTATGAAAAATATCTAAAGCATTTTTATATTCGCGGGGTAAAACAAATTTCTATTTAAGCGCCATTTTTTTCAGTCACGTTCATAAAAATCCGCAGCCTAGTAATTAGTAAATGGGAAAATATTGATGAAAGTTTTCAGCCTCTTTTTTAATTTTTTTTGAAAATGAATACAAATATAAAACTTGCTCTGATAAAATATTAATCGTTGATTATCAATCTGGAAATTGATAAAAACGTGAGAATTTTTTTGTACAGATAATCAATGTATAAAAAGTTAGAATTTCTTTTCTTCTTTTTTTTTCATAAAATTGCTACAAAATGGCGAAATTGTGCATCGTGTATCTAAAACTTTAACTTATGAATTTTCTATTCATAAATTAAAACGTATTAAATAATAAATTCTAATATATTCTAAATTATAAAGAGAGTTAAACAAACGACGAATAGCTTCGCCATTTCACAATATTCACAATATCTTTTGAATATAAAAAAGAGAAGAAAAGAAAAAAAGTCAGAACGAAAAACTCGCATCGCTATTTTAACACTTCTCATTTATACAAATACCTACGTCAAAAATTCTCACATCTCTATCCACATCTTTTACCCATTCAACGTAACCTCAAAAATTCCACTTTACACAAAAACGATACACGCACCACGAAAATTCTCCGTGATACTAACTCAAAATAATCTTAAAAATTCTATTCTACGCAAAACGATACGCGCATCATAAAAATTCCATCCAACGTATCAACTCAAGATAATCTTAAAAATTCCATTCTACGTGAAACCGAAACGATATAATTGCATCGTGAAAATTCTCCATACGTATTACGTACCAATTTAAACCTAACCTTAAAAATTTCATTCCACCATGAAAGCCAAAGCGACGTTTGAACGTATCGTGCACGCAACGAAAATCGTGAAAAATTCTGCTGTATCGCATCTCCTGTTTCGTCCTTGGGAGGCAAGGTAGCGTGAAATTCGCGATTAATTTCTCGCGGGTGAGTTGGCCGCGATCAAAACGAGTCAACGACAGGACGATAAAATCCGTCCGAGCTCTCCCGTGCAAATTTCACTCCTCCTCCTTCTCCTCCTCCTCCTCCTCCTCGACCCACCGATGACGTTTCCACTCCCCTCCCCCTCTCTCCTCGACGGTTGGCGAGCGGTGCATGCCGGTTAAAAGATCCCTCTGCCACTCCCGTTTCCCGGAGAGGCCGCGCCATATTCGTCATAGGTTTACGCCAGCGAGGAATGACGTCATCGAAGAAGGAGATGGGTCACGGGTGCAGTGACACGCATACCTACGTGCCGCCGCGAGACCCGATTTGAACGTATCAACGAAAACTCGAATTAAAATCGATCCATATCTATCCTCTCTCTCTCTCTCTCTCATCACGGGGACGATTTGCTTCTAACCATTCTGCTTCTCTCTCTCTCTCTCTTTCTCTCTCTTCGTTCGCTTTCCGCACGAAACAAGAACAAACTCGCGCTTTCTCTCTAATTAAATTGAAAATTACGCGATATTTCGCCACGGAGGGGGGGGGGGGCGAAAGAAAGAAGGGGAGGAGAAATCTCGATATTAATTTTCAGCGACGATCAAACGAAGGGAAGGAGAGTGGGGAGAGAAGGAGAGAAATAAAAATAACGAGCTCGAGACCCACTTTTCGAATTCCAATTAGTTTCCACGATATTTAATAAGTGTTAGAAAAACAGATTCGTGTAGGGATAGGATGGAGGCAGTGAAAAGTTTGAATCGTTTATCGTGTTTTCTCCACGTTATTGTGGAAACGAATCGAATCTACGAATCGAAGGATCGAGAATGTTCTTGGGGATTGGAAGAAGGAGAAAGAGAAAGAGAGAAAGAGATAGATACGAAGAGAGAGAGAGAGAGAGAGAGAAATCGCGTGATCGTGTCTAATATATTTTTTTTTTTTATTCCCTCTGCGCCCCATCGATCTCTATTGCTCTATCCTTCATCTCGATGATACGCGATGATATCTCTCGTACCCTTGTGTCGTAGATACGCATCGTGCGCGCGCGTGCATACATCGTCTTTCGAGGTCGATTCATTTTCCTCGCATGTATTACAGAGTGGAAGGTTTAAAGTTTCGCGGAACTGGATCCAATATCAATTTGCTCTCGAGTTGGAGGGAGAAGGAGGGAGGGGGGATCGAGGAAAGCGTACGTACTACGAAACAACCGTTCCACCTAGCCGATTTAGTGGAGGGTGCTTCGACGAAACTGAAGTTCGAAGCCGCCGAGGATATAAAACCGCGAGTGTACGAGAGTAAACGTGGCAACTATGTCGCCATCGACGAAACATTCGTGGCGCGCAGAGTCGTTTCGCGAATTTATTATACGGTTAATAATAATATGCGAGCAAACGAAGTGGAAATTGCGAATTGTTCAAAATCATAGTTAGTCGATCATTATCGAAATGATAGTATTAATTTAAATTCAAATTTATATTTCGTGTATTTGACGTAAATTAAAAATTGCCAGTAAGTTTATTAACTTTATAATTAACCTCTATCTGGGATCTTGGTGTGCTTATCGAGGCAATAATATTTTTACGTCCTCCATTGATGTTCTCTGTGAAACGGATTATACGTCTCTTATTCTACGGATCTCAATATCGTGGAAGCTGCTTAACTTAATTAGCAAAACTATCGACTCGATCTTCCCTTTTAACATCTTTGTGTAACTCTATACCTACTATACCCTTTCTTCTCGATAATCGTCCTTGTAACACGTAAACACGCGTAACGAGAAAACATTGCTTCCATTTAATTAGGAAAATTTAATCATAAGAAATATATATATATATAT
>NW_006263360.1:440742-441847 GCF_000469605.1 Apis dorsata
ATGGTAAAAAAGAAAAAAGAAAAAAACAGAAACATTTTCTAATAAAATGCATTAAAGTAAACGTTATTCGTGGAACTCGATAAAACGGCTAGCAAAGCAGAGATTGTTTCCATAAGGGGGTATAGAACGTAAGAGGAGAGAGAGTGCGACAAGCGCACGGACAAGAATATGAATAGTCGGTATAATTTGAAGTAGCCCCCGAACCCTTGCCACGACGTCCTTGGCACCCTCCAGAGAAACGTTCCTCTCTTCTGTGTAACACGTACACGGATAGGGGCTGGGGCGGAGAGAGTTTTAGCTGGAACGCAACCGAGCGGCAGTTGTGCAACGCCACACTTACCTAATATGCGCAATTCACGAGGTAAGGCCGGAATAAAACCGGGACAAAGCTCGCCTTTAAGCATTCTTTTCTGATTCCGAATGCCTTCCCTAAGTAGAATATTCCAAGGGGTAACCTTGCCTCACCCGGTTACGGGTCTCGAGTAAAATGATATATTTCTTTATCTTCGCGTTTCCTTTATCGCCCGCTATCTCTTCCACCTCCTTTGCGCCCTTCTTTTCACGCCGTTCACGCCAATAAAACCCAATGGAGGAGAATTTTTCCCCTCGGATACGACTCGGTTAAATTTTCCAACTTAACCCGACTTAACACTTTGCCTGTTGGCTGGAACAGTTTTCTTTTACCATGCGCTCTCCTCGTTTCCTTCCTCCTCGGTTCTCATTCGGCTAATAGAACGCTACGGAGGGGAAAGAAGAGAAAAAGAATCTTCTCTGTATACGACAAATTTTCCAACTTAACCTAACTTTAAATTTCCTTCGGTGGGAATAGGTTGAGTGATTCGAGTAGTTTATCGCGTTCCACGCCTTTTATTTTGCATTCCTTCCGTCGCTCTCTTCTCGGCTAATAAAAGGCAATGGTGGAGAAGGAAAAAGAGAATCGACAAATTTTCTTTGCTTGACTAGGTTAAGTGGATTTCGAGTAGATATCGCGTTCCGTGTCTTTTATTCTTGGTATCTCTTTGTTCTCGCTATTTGGCCGATAAAAAGCTACGGAGAAGAGAGAGAGAGAGAGAGAGAGAGAGAGAGAGAGAGAGAGAGAGAGAGA
>NW_006263360.1:441862-445469 GCF_000469605.1 Apis dorsata
TACAACAAACCTAACCTAATCCAACTGCTTCACTCAGTTAAATACTTCGAGGTTCGAGTAGATGTATTTCTTTACTTTTTTCTCTCTCTCTCTCTCCCGTTTCCTTTATCGTGCTCTATCTCTGTCTATTTCCTTTGCATCTCTCCATTCGATTAATAAAAAAAAGTTACAGAGAGAAGAAACGAAAAAAGAATTTTCTTTTAAATACAACGAACTTAATCTAATCCAATTGCTTCATTCGGTTAAATACTCGACTCGATTTCTATCTTATTTATCTCTCTATTCTCAGTATTCATTATTAATAGATTATGGAGAACAGACAAAAAAAAAATTTTCTATAGAAAAGACTTTTTAACTTTTTCTATCAACTTTTGTCTTCCTATCGAAAAAATTACTACTAGAGATATTAATAAGAAATGATATTAGATAACAAGATCTAAATATTTTACACGCAAATAATTGTGATCAAAGTGATTCAACGAAAGTTTTAGTTTTAAAGACAATTTCAACCAATTTGACAATTCTAATGATAGATCGTTCTTTGCTACTTTCTTTATCGTATCCTGCTTCGTCTATTACATTATTCTTTGCATCCTTCTTCCTATTTGGTATAACAGGCTACGGAGAAACAAAAAAAAAAATTTGCTTCGGATACAGGGCAAGCATTAACCTCACGACCGACCATGCTCTCTCTACAAAGGATATTGATTTTCCAACGTTTAAGTTCTTCCCTGTCCCGTGTGTCGCTTCTCATGATAATTCACGGATTGATAGATACGCGTTTGGACCGTTCATCGATCACGTGTTTTTCAATGGAAAAATTTCACGGATCCTTCTTACTGTTTCAACGTATCAAACGTTTTAATCGTTATCGTATCGTTATAAAAATTGTAATACAATTGAATTATGATTTTCTTTTCTTTTTTTTTTTAGAATATAAATTAACTTAATTTCTAGGTAACGTATACTTTTCGATAACTAAATATAATTAATAATATATAAATCAAAAATGATATAAATAAAAAAATCTTCCTCCCGTGGAAGAGCATTGAAATATACTCCGATATCTTTAATTTCTGTTCATCAAACAGAATCAACAAAATATTCATTACGTATCATTCGATCTTCATGCAGAAGAATTACACATCCACATCTAATCAGATCACATTACACATGGCTCGATGATTGAAAATTGGCCAACGGGTCATTTTCCATTCTATTTCATCCAGCGGGTAAATGTCGCTGTCGTGAGACGTGTCGTATCGCATCGAATCTGGAAAAAAAAAAAAAAAAAAAGAAAGAAAGAAAAAAAAATCTGACATAAATATCCTGGAAAATCAATCGATTGATGCGGAGCAATTAATCAAGTCGGGCCACTGACAAAATGATGGTTCATAGAAGGGTTTTCAGCGTTCTTGTCTCGAGCAAGATCCGCGAGATTGAAATGGCAGAGCGCCAGTTCTAATTTATTGGCCTTGTAGGTACTTTTAATACATGAACTTTTGGCCGATTTTTGGCCCGGAAAAAGGGGACGAAGGGTGTCTTCTCTTCTGTCGAGAACACACACCGGATGCTCCCCCTCCTCCCAAAGCCGTTTCCACCTTTCTCCAATTTCCACCCTCCATTCTCCTAATCCCTCTTCCTGCATATCCCACAGCCAATCGCACGAATCCTCGTTTACGCAAATTAATTCGCACTATTGAAATCAATGACAATGTTTAATTTATGCGAAATGTACGTACGATTATATGGAAGTTCACACAAGAGGGAACGAAATCAATTCTAGAATCGTGTTATTTTTCTTTGTTTCTTAAAATGTATCTTCGTAATGCTGTGATTTAGATAAAGCAAAATTTTGAATTATACGAGAGAATATGATTGTGAGAAAAATTAATATTCATATAATTCATCATGTAAAATAGATACTATAGTTAATGTTCATTTTGTTATAAAGAATATTTATCAATTCCTCTTCACACTATCATTTATCAATTCCTCTTCACACTATCATTTATCTATTCCTCTTCACACGATTATTTATCAATTCCTCTTCACATGGAAATTTATCAATTCCTTTTCACACGGAAATTTATCAATTCCTCTTCACGCGATCATTCATCAATTCCTCTTCACACGGAAATTTATCAATTCCTCTTCACGCGATCATTCATCAATTCCTCTTCACACGGAAATTTATCAATTCCTCTTCACGCGATCATTCATCAATTCCTCTTCACACGGAAATTTATCAATTCCTCTTCACGCGATCATTCATCAATTCCTCTTCACACGGAAATTTATCAATTCCTCTTCACGCGATCATTCATCAATTCCTCTTCACACGGAAATTTATCAATTCCTCTTCACGCGATCATTCATCAATTCCTCTTCACACGGAAATTTATCAATTCCTCTTCACGCGATCATTCATCAATTCCTCTTCACACGGAAATTTATCAATTCCTCTTCACGCGATCATTCATCAATTCCTCTTCACACGGAAATTTATCAATTCCTCTTCACGCGATCATTCATCAATTCCTCTTCACACGGAAATTTATCAATTCCTCTTCACGCGATCATTCATCAATTCCTCTTCACACGGAAATTTATCAATTCCTCTTCACGCGATCATTCATCAATTCCTCTTCACACGGAAATTTATCAATTCCTCTTCACGCGATCATTCATCAATTCCTCTTCACACGGAAATTTATCAATTCCTCTTCACGCGATCATTCATCAATTCCTCTTCACACGGAAATTTATCAATTCCTCTTCACGCGATCATTCATCAATTCCTCTTCACACGGAAATTTATCAATTCCTCTTCACACGGAAATTTATCAATTCCTTTTCACATGGAAATTTATCAATTCCTCCTCACACTATCATTTATCAATTCCTCTTCACACGATTATTTATCAACTCCTCGATTTTATAAAAAATATTACCATTTTAACAAATTTTCATCCGATTGAAATTAAAATAATATATATATAAAATTTTGAATTATTTGAAAAAACATACTTTTGAGAAAATTAATATTCATATAATTCATTATGTAAAAT
This sequence comes from Apis dorsata, assembly GCF_000469605.1. Lineage (NCBI taxonomy): Eukaryota > Metazoa > Arthropoda > Insecta > Hymenoptera > Apidae > Apis > Apis dorsata. The sequence goes on from NW_006263360.1 coordinate 444,934, forward strand.
AGATACTACAGTTAATGTTCATCTTGTTATAAAGAAATTTATCAATTTCTCTTCACACGATTATTTATCAATTCCTCTTCACATGGAAATTTATCAATTCCTCTTCACACGATTATTTATCAATTCCTCTTCACACGATTATTTATCAATTCCTCTTCACATGGAAATTCATCAATTCCTCTTCACACGGAAATTTATCAATTCCTCTTCACACTATCATTTATCAATTCTTCTTCACACGATCATTCATCAATTCCTCTTCACACGGAAATTTATCAATTCCTCTTCACATGGAAATTTATCAATTCCTTTTCACACGGAAATTTATCAATTCCTCTTTACACGGAAATTAATCAATTCCTTGATTTTATAAAAGATATTTCCATTTTTTCTTTTTTTTAAAAAAATTTTCATCCGATTGGAATTAAAATAATATATATATAACATTTTGAATTATATGAAAAAACATACTCTTGAGAAAATTAATATTCATATAATTCATTATGTAAAATAGATACTACAGTTAATGCTCATCT
>NW_006263361.1:0-7336 GCF_000469605.1 Apis dorsata
ATATACGTGTATATATATATATATATATATATAAGCTCCAAGTTCGAAGAGAAAAAAGCTGGCCTTGGACGAAGTTCGTCGGGAAATTTCGGGAAAATCGCACGTGACTCGCATCGAATTAAAAAAAAGCTGGGCGATATCTTTAAACCGCGTCGATCTATAAAAAGCGACTAGCGTAATCTCAACTTCGTCACGTTAAGCGGAGTATCGTTTCGAATATTCGAAACTCGAGTGAATATTTTACTTCCCAATCGAGACCCATTTCGGTCGTTCCCAGTTTTATTTTCTCTCCCTCTCTCTTCTTATCATCGCGAGCCAAGGGAACGTGAAATTTCGTTTCGCGTTCACAGTTTCAGACACCGCCTTTGTACCGACGTAGTGTATACACGCGTAATTGATCTCCAACGTGCAGCTCTCAACTTTCACGCATAGTAACTACACTACTATTTCAAACTATTCGCGTTATCGAGCTACGAGTTTTTCTAATCTTCCGGCCAAGCGTTTTGCATTTTAACGATAACTGAGGGGATAAATGGACGGAGAGAGAGAAAGAAAGAGAGAGAGAGAGAGAGTCAGGATAGAGAGTTGATATATCAAAGCGTGCATTATTAAACGAGAAGAGGATCTCCTGTTGTAATTCGTGCAAAAAGTTTCTCGTTAAAATTTTATACCGGGAGGGAAAAATTCGAATAAAAGTAAATCATGGTGGACAGAGGGGAAAATGAAATTTTCCCTCCAACTTTCCGTAAATGACGTCCACTGTTTAACACCGATAAACAATTTTCGAGGACGAGAGTTGACACGAGAGCGGTTCCCTTCTAACTTTGTAGTAACTTAAATTGTGGAAATTATTTGTTTTTTCCTTTTTTTCTCTCTCTTTTTTTCCATCAGCTGAGCGTCTAAATAATAAAGTTTACCTCGCGTACGAGATATACGTGATATCGAAGTCCGCGTACATTTTTTTTTTTCTCTCTTTCTTCTGCAACCAGCAGAGTCGCGCGCCAGCTGGTGACTCTCCAGGGCGAATAAATAAAAAGCGGCAAGTTGGCGAGGAAGCGGGCGCGGAAGAGACACGCGCGAGAATTTCTTCACGACCAAACTTCGCGTCTCGCGAGTGTTTTATCGAAAAGTTCGAGGGTAACGGAGTTTTTCGATCATCGAGAGAGAGAGAGAGAGAAGAGAATCGTTCTTCCAACGCGTCTTTCTCTTTGCTCGAAAACGGAACGAGGGGGCGTAGTAACGTAACGAGAGAGTAAGTATCCATCAACCCACTCCCCTCCCCCTAATTCATTGCTCAACTTTGCGAAGTGGTCGGCGGTATAACAATGTCCCGGACGTAATAAGGGAGCCGAAGGAATATTAATCCGTCTCTCGACTTATCCAGAGAAAATATTTATCGCGAGCCGCTTCGCTTATTCATGCCGGCAGAGTTTCCCACCCGCAAAAAGTTCGAATCCCTTCGCAAGTCGCGTGCGGGAAAATCAGCTGGGAGACTGAATTGGTTACGCGACGCGGATTCGCGGATTTATAGGCCTCGCGCCATCTCGGGGGAAAAGAATATCGATGGAAATATTGTAAAAAATAAAAAAACTCGAAACGAAGTTAATTAAACGAAGATGAAATCGAAAATGATTGCTCGTTTTCCAGCTTGCTCGTACCAGCAGCACGCGTTGAATGAAAACTTTGGGAGGGGATCGTATATTTGGCGAATATCGCGAAATGAAGTTTCATATTGGTGAAGTTTTATATCCGAGAGAGAGAGAGAGAGAGAGGGAGAGAGAAAGTTCATTCGCGAGCAAGGATGTATTGTCTCGTAACGTCGAGGAAGTCAGTCAAGCCTAAGTTCAGGATGGAAGAGGGAGACGACGTAGGAAGATTTTGTGGGAGCGGGTTATACATAGAACAGGGGTTGTCGTCGTGACTTTAAACTCGCGGTAAAATTTCAGCGGAGTGGAATCTTGTCTTATATATAATACAAAGGCGGACAAAATCTTTGCTGCCGTGGAATACAATAGCAGGATAGCAGATTGGGACTCGGAGCAAGAGTAAATTTTTGTTGTAAGCGGTCTACGTTAGGGGCTACATGCATGTTGGGGTAGATGGAAAGAATAGGCGGCCACTCTTGCTCGGCCGAAAACACGAGTATGAACGAGACCCAATTTCCTCGAGACGCGGAATTTACACGCGGAGAGGTCAGGGAAAAAGGATTAACAACGGTGGACGAAGATAAACGCAAGAATGTTAAAAAAAATTAGCAAGCTCGATCGTTGGAGAATGGAAAATTTTCGCCAATTCGAAACGAGAGACTCTCTCTCGTTAAAGTTTAATAGAATAGAAAACATCAGTTTTCGAGAACATTTTTCTCTCTTCTCGTTTCCCCCCTTCTCCCTTTTTCTTTTCTTTTTTTTTTTTTTACTTTTCTCTTTTTCCACAACGCGTTTCGTAACGCGAGGATCCATTGTCGCGGAAGTCGCATACAATTCTCGGTGGACAGGGAGAATGCAATAACGTCGGTACGCTAATGTTCGCGGAAATAATGTATTGCCGTTGGTAGTGTAAATTTCGCCCACTAGCTGGTCGATACAGCGTAAATATGCGTTAAGGGGAAAGCTGAATGGCACGAAGAGGAGGCATTGCTCGTGTCCGTGTAACGTAGGTCCGTATCAATGGCCAGATTAATGTGTGTGAACGGGCGAATGTGTGGGGACGGCGCGGCGCAAGTCACCGGGAAGATGAGAGGATGTGCACGGTGTGCAATGCAGCGTGAGGGGGTGTGCGTGGTGTAATGGCCTGCTACCGAGGGTGCATTAAGGCGGTTTATGCACGCCAAGAGGTATGAGGTCTTTTAACCCGAGTCAAATGCTGGTTTCATTGAAACCGTAGTAGTATATTCCAGGTGTAGCGTTATGTCCAATAATCAATTTGGATGGTTCGTTAAAGCGCCGTGAAAGTCGAGGGCCGCTCCGCTCCGAGTTTCGAATATATAGATAATCGCGTCGTATCGATTCGCGCGGGGAGGGGAAACGCATATTTCGCGATAAGATAAAGCGATGTATGTACAACTTTACGCGATATTCAAAAGAAAATTTTATCGGTATGGTAATGGGGATGAAAGGGAATCGAAAACGACGACGATTTTAGTTCGTTTAAATTATCGATCTCACCCGTCTGATTCGCGATGCAATCAGAGATACGCGAAACGCGTACACGATTTCACAAAGCGTTATCTTCGCTCGTCAAAGGGTGGCGAGACAACTTGCTCCCTCTTCTACCTACCACCCCTCCCTATCTTCCATAGTAATCATCGTATGCGCGGATTAATAACGGCGAATGGCGCTTTAAACCGGAGGATGACCACCATTCGAATATTCCCTGAATCGGAGGAGGCTAGTTTAAAAGTTCGTATTTCCGTGTAAAAACTCGTTCCCCCGGCATTCAACCCCTCGCGAGTTATTGCACGCGGATCCAAAAAAAAAAAAAAAAGAAAAAAGAAAAAAGAAAAAATGGACGTAAAAAATNTCGAGAGGTATCGAACCGCGTTGAATTCAGCGCGGAACGAGTTCTGCTTACGAGATTCGAGCTCCCGACAAAAGAAGAAAAGTTACAGCGAAAGACGCGGAAGGGAGGGAGGGATGATCTTTTCTATTAAATCGTTACGAGGCTTTTGTCGGGGCGGCACAATGGACAAAACAGAGATAAAAGAAAATGAATGGACGGGAGTGTCATTTGCAGGGAAACGATGATGCACTCTCACGATAGGTGCATTAAGGTGGTTTATGCACGCGAAGAGGAGGATCAGCCACTTTCGCGTCCCTCTTTCTCTCTCTCTCTCTCTCTTTCTCTCTGAAACCGCGACGGATTATGAAGGTAGTAAAACGTTTAAATCGATAACCGGCTCAAGCCGTTTCCCACCGCGACGAGAGACGACACCTCCTCCTCCTCCTCCTCCTCCTCCGTGTCTTACGCGCCTCGCAAACGAGAAATTGTTTCCCGTTGTTGTTCGTCGCCGAAGATAGATCGATGTTTCCGCGTCGCGTTTGAATATTACATGAAAGGTTCGCGACGACACGCGAGCGCGTCGATACGTTTTTCGGCGCGATCACCGTTTTACGAATCGAAGAACGAAACGCGTGACGAACGAAATGAGTTATTTTCCCTCCTCTTCTCCCTTTTTGTTATTCGTACTCGATAAATCACATTTCAAAAATGTGCTTTCGACGACACAATTTTGATGACGAGCATCGCAATCGATAAACGATTCGGCAACAACGATCGATTGTACGGGATCGAGGCAGGGAGATGATCGATCGATAATTTGCGAATAATAACGAGAAGCGGCACAAAACAGCGGCGATCAGTTATAGGTACGCGGTATTCGAACGACGATGTTTGATAATGTAATAATATCGAGTAAATCGAAGAGATCCACGAGGGAGGGGAAAATCCACTTAAAAGGCTCGAAAGTTATTTACGAGGTCGATTTAAGCTCACGGAAAGCTCGATCCCCTTTGAGATCCTGTAATCGCCTTCCGCGGCGACAGCCGATGATAAATGCATGGGAACGCGTTTAAATCAATAAGCGCGAATTAATCAAACGGTACGGAGAATTCACGCGAGCCCTCCTTTTTCGACACCTAGACGCCCACTTTGTACACTCGATTGACGAGAAAGGATGAATTTATTAAGCGTTACGTGCTCTACCGATTCAACGATCCATCTTCACCCGATTCAATGCACTGCACACTCCGCTCTTGAGAGGGCCACCAATCATAATTCGAAGCCGCGCCGGAGAATATCGAACGAGCGCGCGCGTGGGTGGTAGCGCGTGGTCGCGGTGGAAATTTCTCCAAAAGGAGAAGAAGAAAAAAGAGAAAAAAAGAGAAAAAGAGAAAAAGAGAAAAAAAATGGAAAAAAGAGAAAGGTGGATCCCACCCACCCAACCCGGACAGATCGGAGCTTATTCTAATTTATATTGGCGCGAATTAAAGGATTACGTTATAACGGAGAGTGAATTATGGGCCACGGTTATATCCGTTCCGATATATCGATCGGCCGCCATCCGCCAAAACCATGGCCCGATACATTTTAACCGTGGAACACTTTTAACTTTGCGGGCCGCTCGCGTTCCAACAATTACACGGATAGACTAACGCGCCGTACTTTGCTCGAATTAAACGCGAGACGAGCATGTGTTACCTTCCATCAGACCTTTATTTGGCCGTGCGTTCGCCGGCCAAATTGAAAACAAATTAAATTCCTGAAACTGATTGTGCGCCCTGCCATACAATTAATGTAAAACTGGCCTGTAATCCAGTATAGGCAGGGTTCAGCAGATGATCGGAGAACCGTGACGTCCAACGCAAATATCGCTTTTAAAAATCGTTTTTGCCCGATATATGAGGGGTGAAAGGCGGTGACTCACTCGACAAAGGTCGTCGTCGATTCGTTTCCATTATTTCGTTTCTTCGTCGAAAGAATATGGCGCAGGAATTGCAGATTTGATTCATTTCAATTGCAAATGAAATACATCGCCGCATCGGTTAAGGCACGCCAGTTATTTCTACCATTTTTTTCCGAAACACGTTCGAAATTCGAGTGGCGAACATCGAAACGTTTTTTTTTTTTTTTTTTTTTCGACGAATCTCTATAGATATTTTCTTCTGGTCCTCCGCATTTATTCGTTACCCGTCGATCTCTCGATTCTCTCGATCCGTATCGAAAGATCCGCGATCGATACGAATCCGTATTTAAAAAAGTTCCAAGAGGGAACGATCTCGAACGAGTTCCAAGATTCCAAGAACCAGTTACCTCCTCGTCGTTTTCCCACCGAACCCGTGAAATTTTCCTCGAAGACGCGCTCCCATTGAAAACCATACAGTGGAACAATAGCCATCTTCCAAGGAGAAAACCTCGGCATTGTCCTCGTAAACGTCGTATCCCCTGGAGGTGCGGCGAAAGAAACGAAGAGAGAATGTACACGATTTCACCTCCTACGAAACACAATCCTATGTAATCCTTTCCCGCAATCCCACGTGGATTCGCCCCATATGGATATGGTTCTAAACGAACGAAAAGATTTCCCTACCCTCGATTCCCAGATCCCGCTTTCCACGTAATACGTAAATTTCGAAATTTCATAGTTTTTGGGATAATTATCTACGCAGGCATAAGGCGGTATTACGGGATAAGAAGACGATAGCAATTTGGCAGCAACAGTTCGCGACTAGACTTAGCTCTCAATTTTAACTGGCTAGAAGCGGAGGGCAGCACGTAGAAGATTCGAGGCCAACAACTCGAGGCCGCGGAGAGCGGCAATTCCCGACTGATTAGCAAAGTTAAACTGTCTCGGTGGCGGATAATGCTCGGTAGATGCAGAAACTCGGTGCGATGACACCGTTCGTTCAAACTTGCTTCGATATATCCTTCTTCCGATGAAATGACCACAGAATCGTCTCCTCTATAAAAACAAAAAACCGTTCCCTCGAAAAAAAAAAGATAAAAAAAGGAGAGAGGAGAAAGAAATTAAAGAGAGAAAGAGAGAGAAATATGAGGGACCACGGCAAACGGGCAGATCGTCCAACCACCAACCAACCTCGCCTCGTTTTTTTCGCCCGAGAAATGTGTACACACGCGCGCGCGCATACGCGCTCAATCTTCCCCAATTAAATTCTATTGGAATTCGTGCAAATGCCAATACCGGCCGGCCGGGAGCATTCATTGTGTTGAGATAATGAGGGGGCCGCGCGCGAGGAAAGCGTACAGAGCTTAACGGATGGAATACGGTACATAGCGGAACTATATGCCGGCCACGCTATAGCTTAGGAAGCCGATAATGCTATATCGCGATGCGTACTCCAGGGGCGAGAAAGCCACGTAGTGGAACGGCCGCGTCTACTCCGAGTTTATTATGCCGCGCATTATGCCGCGGTATGCTTATATTACGGTATGTCGTTCTAAGAACACCCTCCTACCCCCTCCCCTCCTCTGGCAGCCAGACGAGACATCGCCACCGCGTTACCCTAACCCGAGGGACCAACCCTCTTACGTTATAGCGGTTTAATTGCGAGCGTATCGCGCGCACGTGCTGTACCCGGGCTTGATGATGGAAACTTCGTACGTTCTCATGGCTTTCCGATATTGTTTGCCCGGGCTATCGATTACACGATATCGTAATATCGCCTCCCCTATCTCCTACCCTATCCTCCCTAGAAATTGATTCGCATTTTACAAACGGATAACTCCGATGTGACCACACGAACCGTCCTTCGTTCATGTTCAAAGAATGTGATAGTCAAAGAAATTTCAAAGATCTCTTATTGTATATATATATATATAT
>NW_006263361.1:7507-9429 GCF_000469605.1 Apis dorsata
CATTCTTCATTTTCGAGATGTCGCGTGATATTTTGCAGGATTTTCAAGGAGAGAACCCATTGTGCGGCTAAACGCCGCGAAAGAGACTCTTCTTCCCGTAGAGAAAGCTTTGACAGATTTTTCAAGTGGGATCGACGCGCGAGAACAAACGAGAGACCGGTGATAAGTACAGCATCCGAGCTCTCGAAGCGAATCTCGCCCGACAACTTTTCCCTTCCTTTCCGCAAAAACCTTTGAGAAGGAATTTCTGATCGAGGGGGATCGATTCAAATTAGTTCTGGATCCTGAATGTTTGGCAAAGGCGAGGGCGGGTCGTTCCTCCTCGCGGCCAATCTCCGCGAACCCGCCACGCCATCTCCGTTTTTCGACTTTCCTTCCCATCCTTTCGACAATAACGCAAATTACAAAACTCCGGCCTCGAGCCGTTACCAACTTTTACCGTATCTCCGCGAATAACTTGGTTAATTTTGCGTAGAACCGAAAGGTTATACTACCTCTGCCCGAGTACCAAGAAACGCGAACCCGTGTTTCACTCCCGTTTCCTTCCCTCTATCACCTCCCCCTCCTTCATCATCCTTCCCCCTCTCTCCAACTCGCTTCTCAGATAAGGGAAAATTTCATCGCGATTTTCCAAACTATTTCTGACATTCCCGCCGTCTTTCCCTATCTATCCTTATTATGCGACCATTTCTCGACGTGTTTAGTCGAAAGGGGACGAGACGGAATTCGAATATCGATGAATTGGATTTCGCTTATCGTTCCCACGCAACGATCGATCTTTCCTCTCGAGGGGATAAAAATAGTTGCTAATTTTAACACTTATCTTTCAAAATGACATTCCTCCTTATTAAAATCAGGTTGGTCGTTGAATTTCCGAGGCGTTCATTTTTGTTCACTTGTAAATTGCAAGCGAGAGGGTTAAATCCACATGCTTGCCCGTATATCTGCGGAATAGCTTTCGATTAAATATGTAGCGCGATAAACATCTTGCTCGGGAGGGAAAGGGGAGCCGATCGAATATTTACATCCGCCTTGACCGTCGATCTACAATAACTCGCGTATAATTTCTTGTTTTCGAGGCGAGTGAAATTTATATCAGGGAAAAAAGGAATCGTTTCCCAAGTCAACGATTGAAGAATGCAAATATGTGACCTCGCCACGACCAACCTAGGCGCCCGATCTGAAGTCGATCGCTTCTCGATTTCCACAACTTTTCGCCCTGTATCAGCGTTTCTTCCGAAAATAAACTCTGCCTCGCGATTACACGCATGTGCGGTAAAGCAATGCCGCTTGTTTTGCAGCCTTACTTTCGAGATGGGCCACCACCAACTTTCCAGACTAAAGAACGAGTGTACTCGGAACTGGCAGACAGAGCGGGGGAGAGGGGAGCAATGGCAAATGGCATAAGTTGGCCCGAGTAAACTCACCTGCTATTCTCCAAGGCTGGAAAATACGTGCGCTACCGGGAGAGAGCTGGGAAAAGGACGAAGGGGGAGGAACAGCCGAAGAGGACCAAGAGAACGGAAAATACCTGTGTGCACGAATATGTATAACCAAGTAGAATATAGTAAAATATATATATATATAAATATTTCTACACGTATATATTCGTACGAGATGAATGTAAATTTGAAGCGGGAATCGAGTCCACTCTGCATGCCGCACGGAAAACTTTTGTTGAGCGTACTATGTAATGTCCCTTAACTCTTCGAATCGCCACCATCGTTTCCACCACTACTAACGGAGGACACGGTACGGGCGCGCCGCCTCTCCCAAGGGTTCACCACTTTTCAAACCGTCCAGCAGCATCCCGGTAACGCGCACGTCGGCGAAAATAGTTTTGGACGAGTTGACAAAACGGCGCCGAGAGTTTCCGAGTCTAGCGCCGATTTACGGCTGGCGGACGGTCGCCCTTTCGCTTT
>NW_006263361.1:9677-13741 GCF_000469605.1 Apis dorsata
TTGCTTAACCGCCGAGATAAGAGTTGATGCGACGAAGAAGGATTAGGAAGAGATTAAAAACCGCCACCGCTTTCGGAATCGGATATCCGGACCGGAAGGGTTCCGCGTAATAATCAACGGATACTCGTCGAGATGCCGCATCATGATCGATCATCGAAAATTGATGGTAAAGGGAAGAAAAGTTAGGAACGAAATGCGAGAATATTGAAATACGATTTGAAAATGTAATTTGAACGCCGCGAATGTGTGTGTGTGTGTGTGTATCGCGGATAAAAGGGGAATTTTAATAGCGCGTTTATTTCACATGCGCACGTATAAAACTCGATTACTCGAAATATCGTTTAAAATTTACCGTGAAAATATTGATCCATGATAAATGCTTCCATTAATGTTTATGAAATATTTGTAGCGTAAGAGCGATGCAAACATTACGAATCGTTGGGAAAACGAGTAATGTTAAATTCATAACGTGGAAATTCCTTACAGCGAATCGTTCCGTATCGGTGTGTCGATGCGTCAAATATCGGAAATACGCGCTCTCGCGTATTATATCGACGATTGTTTCTTCTCGAAAGGTGGAGAGGGAGAAGGAGAAAAAGAAAGAAAGGAGAAGGGATCGAATCGCGAATCTCAAAAGTTCGAGCTCGGATTCGAAGTTCTCGCGTCGAGAAAATGATTCGCGCGTCAATCTCTCGCCGATTGAAACGTAACATTCGATGGCCATTTATTTCGATCTTTGCCTCGTCGACGATATCGACGAGTTAGTTGCAGCTATCCTGCATGTACAAACTTTCACGTACACCGACTCGAGCCTCGTTCGACTCGAGTAATAAGAAGTGACGTGTAATTTCGCTCGACCTACATTTTACTAGCGATTCACTTGACGCACGACGTTTTAAGAGAGAGGGAGAATCTCACCCCCTCGAATGTAACATTGATCGTCCCCCCATCGAAACCTCTTATTCGCGTCGCACTTTTCTCTTTCTCTTTTTTACCTCCCTTTTTTTTACCTTCCCTTTTTCTCTTTTCCTTTCGGAGCGATGCCCGGTTGTCGTCGAACCGCGTCACAAGAAACGAACGAAATTAATAAATCCATCGCTCGGCTTCGAGAGAGCCCTCCTCCCCTCCCCCCCGTTGTTTGATGTCGCAATCAGAAGATTAATTAATCCGTCGTCCTCTGTAATTACGTTCCCGCGATTGTCGGACAGCCACCACCAGAGAGAGTTTTCCAAACGACCACCATCGCGACCATCGTGGATGAAAGTTGCAGAAATAATGGCTCGAATTCGGTGGGTAGATCGATGAATATTTACGGCCTAGCTACGCCACATAACGGACGCTCGCAACGCTTTCATCATCCGCAAATATTACCCCGAATCTGGTATCCCCGATACGATGGGCGGTGCACAACCCATTGTACGAGACGTCGATGACAGGATGACGTTCGAATCACGCTCCGGCAATGGTCGCGTTCGCGCCAATACCCAAAGTAAAAAAGAAAAAAAAAATGAATCACGCGGATTTAAGTAGAGAAGGCGAGAAGAAATGGGAAAGGGGAGGAAAAATAAGGAAAGAGGGGGCGTAGATTTAAAAACTAAAGGGAAAACGGTGCTCGCGCGCTTCTCGACGTAAGTCGACGTCAGATGAGAGGAGCAGGTGGAAATTCTTTTCCTCGCGCGAATTACTCTTTGCCCGTCTCCTCTCTTCTTTCTTCTTTTTTCCCTTTTCTTTCCCTCGTTCTCCTTCGTTTCAACTGCATTTCGCGAGATGAGAGAGACCGAGCCACGATTAAACGAAAATTGGCCACGCTTGTCTACGGGGGATCAGCCCGGAGAATAGGATTAGGTGTCCTTTGCACCGGTTCAGGATTTACGCGTTTTCAATTAAGGATATTTAACAGGGCGACGACTGTGTCCGGTCGAAACATGACGCGAAATTATCTCGAAAGGAAAACCGTTCCGCCGAGGGGAACTCTAATATAAGTAACCACTCCGGAAGAACTCTCTTTAGACTCTATTATACAGATATATATATACCGTGAATTCGCCATATATATATATGTATTACGGTCCGTAAGGAAACTTGCACACGTTCATTGTTTTAAAACCACTCTCGCCACCGACACCATTTCCTCCCGCAAAGTTGCCTCGATTTTACGCAAAAACTCTATACGGGAACAACTCTCCCATGAACCGTGCACGCTACGTTAATCTAATCATGAATTTTACACGTACAACTATTATCGTCCTTCCGGGTAATGCGCGTGCCAACCAATTACCATCGATCGCGATGATGCATTCACAATTTGGTGGTGCGGAGGGGGGATGATATTGAATTGGAATCGAGGAAACGAGCGAAGAATCGGCGAGAGATCGCGTAAAAAAGCGCGCCCTTTCTTTCACAACTGTCCTTCACAACCGGTTTTCCAAATTTATCACGATTTATCACGTAGAAAAATTTCCTCCATCCGTTGAAACGGATTGAAACGAAAGATCGAGGAATTCGATTTGGGAAACTCGGCCTCGCTCTCTATCCGGCCTCGCACAACTATCCAACTCCGACCGGAGAATTCGATTTTCCCTTTGCATACGCTCCAACGATATTGTTTCACGTTGACGCGCTTGTTATTCGTTCAAACACGCGGTAAATTAAAATCCTTCGCGTTGTTGTTCGACCGGTAGTTAGAACGCCGCCTTCGGTGCGGAAAGCCGCGCGTTTCTTTTTTTTTTCTTTTTCCGCGATTCGCCAAACGAATTTGAAAAAATTTCAAGAGAGAGAAAGAGAGAGGGAGGAGAGAAAGAGAGAGAGAAATACGTTCCTTCTTAACGGAGGGAACGGTCGGATGGAGTTAAGACGTGGCCGTGATGAAAAGCGGGAGCTTTAAATAGTCGTAAAAAAAAAAAAAAAAAAGAAAGGGAACTGGCGCGTGGGCGATAAAAATCGCGGGGAAAATTGTCTTGGACGTTGAAGAAATAAACGAGCTAGCCTACTGACTGTGACGATTAATTAATCATCGAAGAGGCGACGAGTTACTTGACTCTGATAAATTATCGCCATTCGAGGAATTAGCTTTCGGGACGTACACCTTTCATATCTTCGTATCCATCCAACGGGATGGATCGAAGTTTCTTCTTTTTCGACCGATTCTAACCGCTCCGCGACCGAAAAGAAATGGAATGTGACAATGATGCATCGTCATGCATGCGTACACGTACGAGGGGAACGAGATAACCGGTGATATATTTTATTTTTAGAATTTTCCATTGGGCCGGAATATTAAATCAAGTATCACGATGAAAGATTCGGGAGGAGATTGATCGTATCGATCCCCGCGATCGAACGAGCCAATTTTTGCCATGGTACGCGTCATCAAGGAATCATGACGCTGCGATTTTGTATTGTCGAACGCATCTGAACCGTGGTATCCATATACTGCTATATATGGATCGGTAGTCGGTTATCACTAACGTTTACGTAGCGTTGATAACGCGCGCTTCATGCACGAAACTCCACGAGGTGGAACCAAGATAAATGAGCGAAATTCCGATGGGTCGAATGCATTTTGTCTCGCGCATCATTAGTCAACGCTTTATCGAAAGCGTTCCACCGACTCGAAGGGGATCGATCCGAACGTTCGAAAAAGAAAGAAAGAAAGAAAGAAAGAAAGGGAAAAAAAAAGAATAGAGAGAGCTTTCCGTGATCCACTTGCTTGCATCTCGCGTTAACGAAGAGACAAGAAACGTAAAAAGTGAGAAAAGAGAGGAAGGAACGAGGAACGAGGAGAGATGTTGTACGATAAAAACGATGGAGGAAAGAAAAAACGTAGATAGGAAGAACGGTTAAATAATTCGGTTGGTCGCAATAAAAACGTGTTCACGTACATTGTTGCCTCTGGACATCCCGTTGTACATGATAACGGTGGTGAAGCGTGTCACGTGCCAGATGGACGGCTCAACTTCCGGTTCTTCCGTTCGAAAAGAAAACTTCACTTGAGTGTTCTTCTTTTTAACTTTCTTTTTTTTTTTTTTCCTTATTTTTTTCTTTTTCTTTTTTTTCTTTTTTTT
>NW_006263361.1:13748-14098 GCF_000469605.1 Apis dorsata
CGACGAAAAACGAGGAACAAAAAAAATAGAGAGAGGGAAATGCGAAGAAAAGTAAGGGAAAGAGTTATAAAGAAGAAATCGGGATGCGACAACAAGCGAGAATGGAAAAGGAAGAGAGAGAAGAGAGAGAGAGAGAGAGAGAAAGAAAGAGAATGAGCGAGCGAGCGAGAGAAAGAAACGCGCGAGGACAAGCACGTCAGTTGCACGAGACTTTGGCAAACACCTTGGAGTAGGTCGCGAGTAGGTTGACACCTTCGGGGGAGAGGTCGCGCGCAGAACTGACACCTCACGCGCGCGGTCCAGCTACCCTCAGCATCCAGCAGCAGCAGCAGCAGCGGCGGCGGCGGCGG
>NW_006263361.1:14632-17858 GCF_000469605.1 Apis dorsata
GATGTCAAGAAGCGAAACGAAACGCGAACTGGCCGATAATTATCAGCCGGATAGCCGAGACCAACCGTGCTCTTTCAAAAGAAATCTTGGCCACGAGGATCTACTCTAGAAGTAGAAAAAAAGTAATAAAACGTAGCGAAATATTGTTTAAAGTTTTCGTGCGTGAAAACTGTTTCGCGTTTGATCGAGCCAATACGAGCTCGATCCAATGTGTATATCATCGGAAATAAATCGACCTACTTAAAAAGGTAACTAGGACCAACAAAGTATATTCACCAAGGAAGAGGAAAAGTTTCTTATTTTCACGAAGGGTTTTAAAAGCCGTTCTTCTTCTGCAACGGAGATTCGAAGTCTTTCGTTTCGTAATCGCGATGCGATGTTTCTACGTAAGATAAGTTTGAAATAATTAGCCGGGGGATAAGAGCGTCATTTTCCCAAAAATGATTCGTGAGGAAGAGTGGGAAAAAAGGAAACCGATACACGGTAAAGGAACGCTTTGACCCGGCCGGCTTATTGTCGCGTTATGGGAAATTTCGCGTGTGCAGCCATGTAACAAAAGTTAATTTCACCCGACCTTCGGCATCTGGCAAGCGTAAAGGTATATGAAAGTGAGCACGCGCGAAATATCACCCTTGTGCACTCTCGAGCGCGCCAGCGACCCCTTTACAACTCTGCAACTCGTCCACGCGACCCTCGCACCTACCAAGGGGCGAGGAGGACTTTTCTTAATAATTACTGGCCAATGGAAGCCATATTGTGCCCCGATGCCCCGCCTCGTTTAATATTCGAGTATGGACAACTTGTACGCGACAATTTGCACCGAATATGCACTCGTACTCGACGCTCCTCGCCGTTGTTATTCTTAAAGGGTGTTTTAATGCATCACGGTCGGTGCAATAAATGACGCCTTTTGTCCCTCGTTCGTTGTTTTCGTACGGCGGTTAACGTTCGATATAGTTTTTATTATCGATTTGAAGAGCGATGAGAAATTTTTTTTTTTTTTTTTTTTTACCATTTTAAACGTAACTCGCGCGAGATACAGAAATAATCAGGATTAATATAACTCGAAACATCAAAAGTAAGCGTTTCCAGTAAGCGACGAAGCACGAAGAGACAAGGTGCGGCAGACAAAGGACTTTTAATTCTTGACGATATACAAAGCTTTATGCGTATTATACTATAGTTACGAAAGAGAGAAAGAGGGAGATTGTACACGTTGTTACATCAGTTTCGAAAATTCGCACGTATTCCCTACAATTTCGTTTTATCGCTTCGTGTTTATTCATTTGGGGAACGTAAAATTGAAATGAAATTGTGCGTCAATTAATTTAGGTTGACGTGCATATAGTGGCCGAAATCCACTATGATTAGAACAAAGCTCCGCTGTTTGCCTAACGAATATATAGGGTTTCCTCCTGTCGTAAATACAAATTTCATAATCCTGATTATTAAATGTATAATTCCGCCCCGCGTGCAACTTGTGATTAGCCCGTGTGTCACGACATTATTCCGATTAAAACGAATGTCGAGTAACGAATTGTGATATTTGACATCGATAGAGATGATGGACGTTTCGAAAGCGGGTCAAAAAATATATCGAGCAAGAATTAATTCGAGCACGTGAAAACACATTAATGGAGACGCGAGGGAAATTTTTTCGATCGATCGGAAGCAAAAAAAGAAAAGAAAAAAAAAAGAAAAAAAGAAGATGGACGGAAAGAGAGAGGCTCGAGATTAAAATTCAACCGCGTCCAGATCTACTTCCGGCCGCGATGAAAGCGAAAATCTCCAACAATTATCGTCGTGGAATTTCCTATCGTTTCCCGTTTACCTCTAAGCGAGGGCTTTCCATTGTCTGAAGAAGGCCGAATGGAAGGAGAAGGTAAAAAAAAAGAAAAAAACAAAGAAGGAAAGAAGGAAAACGAAGTCGCACCGGTCGAGACACGGAAAAGCGTGGGGAAGAAACGCGAAAGGGTGGTAAGGGTTGGTTGGTCGTCGTCCGTAACCGAAAGAGACGATGAGAGGAATGCTTGTGAACGCGGGATACGGAGCCGCGGGGACAAAGAAAGAGGGGGACGAAGAAAAGGGGACAAAGGTATCAAAAACAGGAACGGAAACACACAGGTAAAAAAAACGCGAACGGCGGAGAATGTCCTTTCACAGGGCCTTGACGAGGCCGCGAGCTTCTACTATTTCACGATAATAATGAAACGTTACGCTATATACGTGGTATCTATCGAGACGTCGTCGTAGTTGGCAGCGAGCAAGGGATTCTCAGACACTGGCTGCCAGCGCTAATGACGCTTTCAGGTAAATAGCGACAAATGCGATCGGTGGTATGGCAATTAATTATCAGGCTGGAACTAACTGCGTGCTGCCTCAACATGCCGAGTGACGTTGTTTCACGAAATTATCGAAAGTCGGTCGGGTGTCTCGCTCGGATGCCTTACGCGTTTAAAATTAAATTCGGCGGGAGGAATCTTTTGTTAAGGGAGCCGTCTCTCTCTCTCTCTTTCTCTCTCTCTCTTCGGTGTATTCGCCGACTTCGCCATATTGTTCGTCATTGGATTACGATAGCGTATCTCGATCCCGCAAGAGTCCGTACGTGCATGATTTTTCCCCATTTCCCCGAGATACGTGATTTCATTAACGTGGATAGTTTTACGCGTACAACTTTTGAACGACTATTGCGTTCCCATAATCGCAAGTCCGTAGTCATAATACGGAATAGCATCTGGTAATTAGAAACTTGAGATCGCGATAGCTTACGTACCGCGAGGGAATTTCCGCCCGACTGCCCGTATCTGCCTCGTATATGAATATAAGAAAACGGATCGGTTACTCCCTTCTGATTCTGATTCGAATGGATAGAGCTGTAATGCGGCTTATTAAAATCGAATAATGCAACCGAGCCCGGAAACGATTATATTCCTCTCCCCCCTGCACTCCTCTCCAGAATTAAATCGTTAAATATTCATAACGAGTTACACTTGTTCGTTCGAAGAGGGCCTCCAAGACGGATTTCGTCTCTCTTATAAAGCCTTCTAAAGGCTTCAACCGTTTATCTTTCACCCCCTTTTGACAATCCGTTCAACCGACTTCTTTTATCTCTCAGCAAAGAGAAAGAAAAATCTCGACGATTCTCCGTTGTAGAAACGATCAAAAAAAAAAAANACTTCCATTATCGATTATATTTACTCCTTGATTAAGATCGTTTCGATTACGG
>NW_006263361.1:17873-22315 GCF_000469605.1 Apis dorsata
ATACACGATGATTCGAGACCTCTTCCGAATACGCGACGTTGCAACCCAGCCCTTTGAGACTTGCGTATAGTCAAACCCTTGTCATATTTCGAAGACAACGATTCTGCGGTTAAATTTATGGCTGCCATAACAAACGTACGGGTCGCAATTATTTGCATACCGTGACGAGGGACCAACACATCGGATCCTCGATATAATCCCATCAAACTGGATGGTAAACGTTGTTTTCACGATGATGGACGATTTTTTTTTTCTTTTTTTCTTTTCTTTTTTCCTTAACATTCATTTAATCCGTCATCGAATTTCGCATATATAAATATTCGCGTGTCTTTATTTGTCAAACACTTGCAACGATTTCGAAATCATCAATTTTCAACGATTCTCAAAATATTGACGTCTACCTTTAACGTAATCTTTTAGAAAGAATTTCTCGAAATACAGTTGTTCGAACCGATAAACCGAATCTCACGCGTGTTTCCACACTTTCCCTCCTCTCCTAAGATAAGTATCTGGAATATCTCTGAAATGCAGTTCGCGCACGAAACTTACCGCGTTTTCCTTTTCGCGTTTCGTGTTCTCTGTGGAAATATTGTTTTAAATTTCTCCGGGAGGAGTCGATCAGGTGTTGGAAAACTTGCACAACTGCTTTTAAGCGCACGCTGTGTCATCCATCCCGTTTCCATCGAAACGGAAACACCTACCATTTTCACGATTTCTTCGGTTCTACCGGTCTCTCCTTCGTTTCGTTCTCGATCGTTGGTTTGATGATAAAAGTGAACAAAGAACGGAGCAACTTTTGTGCGACAAGTTGAGCGAAACGGGAGAAACGGGGGAAGTTTATTTGAAACTGTGCGGTTGTTCCCAGTTTACGCGGACAGTCTTGCAATCTATGCAAAACGATTCGTCTGTCCAGAAGTTGTTATCGCTAATAGCTACCTAGTTATCAGCGCTGTTCGATTTCTCAGCCGCTCGGCCATGTTCCCAACGTGTAATACGAGGTTGCAATACGACGGTATATGCATTACATTCAATTTTCGATTTAAACGAGGACAACGAGAACGAGGAGAAATTCTTTAAAAATCTTCCCTTGTTGGCAAACCCAGTTTATTCAAAATGTTAAGAAACGTTTGAGAAACTTGGACGAGAGAGCGAAATCAACGAACGAACCTTTTCGTGTTTATGAACAACAAGAAAGTTGGCGAGAAATCAACGAGCGAACAATTTTGTGTTTATGAACTCTTTGATTAAATTATTCCGTAAGGAAGATAAACGAATCGGGTTTAGGAGAAAGAGTTCGAGTTTCTGTTCGAAATAGTCGCGATTAGTTTTATCAAAAGAGGGACGAGAGAAGATGGTAACTCGTTCGGGGAGAAAGGGAAAGAGAAATTGAATTTAAGTACAGATACAAGCGAGCAATCAACCGTCTTGTTACGAGAGAAGTTGTTGGTGTAGACTTGTAGCAAGCAGCTCAGGTCAGTGGCGTGTGCGGTTTGCGGCTCGCGCGATATTGAACGCGATGAACTATCATGGTGACGTATCCATTTGATAACCGTGCGATCGCATACTTCGAAGGGAAGAATAAAAGATCGCGTTTAATTTCTCATTCGTTCATCGTATATATCATAATCGGTTCGTATTTGTCAAAATGAGTCGCGTCGGTGTCCCCAGATAGATCGTTCGATGATTAAAAGAAAGAGAAAGAAAGAAAAATATTTTCGTAACCGGTTGAAGGGATCGCATCGAGGATCGCATAAGGAAAGTTATCGTGCGTCTAGACGCGGAATAATAATGGCTCGCGAAATAAAAAAAAAAAAAAAAGAAAAGAAAAAGGAAACACTGGAAGAAAATGATATAACAACGATCGCCAAGAACGAAAGAGAAATCCTTTTTTTCCATCGAGACAATAAAAGAGTTTTAAATGCATGCGTAGCAGAAACCACTACTATTTTCATCCCGACAATAAGTTGTCGTTGATCCATAGGTCGATGTCTGGAGAAGGAAGGCAGATATTGGAAATAGCAAACGGAGACAGAACAGTCTGGCTGATTATCCGATTATTCGGTTCTCCGGAACATTTGCAATTTACGTCTGGAAGTACCATCGGTTCAACCTCCTTTGGGGTCGTTCCTTCTTCTCCCCGCTTGCTTCGTTTCATCTTTGTCCCTTTTCATTCCCTTCTCCCACTTGCCTTCACCCTTTCTCTTCTCTCTTTCTCTTTCTCTCTCTCTTCCTTAGTTTTTTTCCCCCTTTTTCATCCTTTTACTTCCATCTCCGCTTCGTTCCAGTAACGCGGCTATATCATCGATATCGTCGTGAGACGATTCCGCGTTTCCACTTTCTAGAAATTGCTGTCACCCGGCTGATGAGGGCACGAATCCTCGACGGGGATTCTCCTTCTCGTAGATCATCGTCACACTGACACGTTGCGAAAACGAATCGCGAAGAATAAGAATTATTTTTTAAACGAAGCGAAAGCAAACTGGAAATTGGCGAGCGATATCGGGTTGTTGGAACTCGATCAATTGGGATCGCGGGAATGATCGAGGTACCGTTTATTTAGAAATTATTATGGCAAGCTTGGAGCGAATTTGCAAATTACAGGCCTCCTACTCGCAACCCACGAATTTTGTGATTACAGACGAAGTTTCCGAGTCACGGATCCGAGAGAGCGCGTAATATTTGAAATTGAAAACGAGCGAGCGAGCGATCGAGTTTCGATCGAAATCGCGCTTCCTATATTTATACAAGAATCGCTCGCGATTCTCCAACTTCTTCTTTCCCCCGAATCTTTCTATTCACCGCGAGAGGGTCGGCAATTTTTAGACTTTGAGAATAATCAACCGACAAACGGAGCAGTCGGAAAAAGTTTCTTGAGGAAACCGTTTCGCCACGATTTCCCGTCGGAAAAATGAAAAATAAAGGAAAACGAGACCGGCCGAGAAACAATATCGGGATCCTCGAACCGTATCACAATGGAATTCAAGCCGAGCCTGTCGGCTTCTCGACTTGTTTCGCGACTTGCCGTCCCGGATAATCTCGGCCCACGAGTCATTCATTTCTCAGGCCCTTCGTTTCGTCCAAGAATGCACCATGAGCCAACCACGCGGCCGCCAATTGAATTTCGTCACCGTTCATCCGCGATGAAAACGAGGAAAACACTCGCCGCGTCCCATCTCTCTCTCTCTCTCTATCTCTCTCGATTCGCATCCGCCGTTGACGTTTTCACTTGTTAACCCCGGCAACTTGCCGTCTCGCCGTGGATCTGAGGATTATTCATCACCGCAACTACCAGGGGGGGAATGGTTTCCATAGAGGAGAGGGAGGGGTGATGGGTGACACAACGACATGGTTGGGAAGAGGAAGAAGCAAAGAGGAAAGCAGGAGGTTAGGGAAAGCAGGGACGAAAGGGGGGAGGGAGAACCGGGACAACAGCGTATTCCGTGTTCCCTCGTGTCACTGATTATTCCATTTACGAGCCATGCCGCATGATTCTGAATAGAGGTACACACTGCGCCGGGTAGATTCACCTCGAATCCCTTTCCCGCCCTCTGTTCCTCTCTCGCTTCCCGTCTACCTCGCTCTCTCTCTCTTCCACCCCAACCAACCTCTTACGTTACCTCGCACGTGTCCCTCGCCCAGCTTCGTCTCCCTCGTACAACTATGGATGGTATATCCATCCATAGTCTAACCACCACGGGTCTATCCCATAGATGGAAAAGGAATCTCGTTTGAATCGGAAATCAATCGAATCGGGCATCACCGCCGAACTCCTCCGCTCTCCTCCTCGATCTATCTATCTTGCCGGTCCAACGTCAACGAATAATATCTTCGAAAAATCTTCAAGGTGCGATGGATCGATTAGACACGCTCGCGAGATTCAGATATAGACCCCCCGCTGTTACCCCCGTGGGATTATAGGAGGAGAGGAAGGGGAGGAGGGGAAAAAAAAAAGGAAAAATCGAAGGAAACGCGACACGGTCGGATACCGTTTACGATTCGACGGAGTTAAAACCTCGTTAAAACTGAACGTTTTTTTTTTTTTTTTTTTTTTTTTTTTTTTGCGAAACGCGACCCGTCACCGACATCGCCCCCGGCGCGGATTTCCAATTTGAAAAGGTTCGCGCGCGCTTGCCATCCAAGTGAACGCAATTATCGTTGCTTTAATAAATTTTCATCGCTCCGTCAGAATTCGTGCCCGTTTCGGGTTTAATTGCCGGATCGGGCCGCTCGTTGTCATCGATTACAATTATACGGGGCTCGCGTTCCGACCCCCGTTTATTGCCTTCGAATTATATAATCGGGAAAAATACTTTCGATACAGTTGCGCTTCCCTACAACGCGTATTCGTGTTGATTTTTCGAAATGAAACTATACATATATATATAAATATACACATATATTTACATATATATATATATATATATATATATATATATATATAT
>NW_006263361.1:22734-33299 GCF_000469605.1 Apis dorsata
GTTCCATCCATGTTCCACGTCGTGATTCTACGCGGTCTACAAGTCTCGATAGACGAGCGGCAGCGAAATTATGCAGCCTCAAGCGGGATTTTCAAAAAGAAAAAAAAAAAAAAAAAGGGGGAGGGGAAAAAATGCTCCCTTTTTTTTAAGGTGTGTACACGAGAACGGAATAAAAAATGTTGCGATAGCAGCGTCGACGATACGGTCTACATCGAATATGCGACACGAGCAAACACGCGGATTGTCGTGCTTGTGCATGCAAATTCGCGAATGCAGGTGCAGCGCACCGCCGTCGTTGGCCGCGTAACAGTAGTGGCGCGATGTAGCCGAATTAGTCGTCCGAAGACGTACGTGAAATTGTTGGAGAAGCGAGGGACGTATAAGTACATCTCCCCTCTTTATTCGTGCATAAAATCCATATTCTTCGAAGGAAACAACGCGCTCCGTCGCGTGAAAAATTTTGTCGACCACGTCGTATCAGAGGCAACCCCTTTTAGTCCTAGTCAACCTTATACCCTCTCTCGCCCACCCTCTGGCGTTTGTAAGCTTTGCGCCGTGCTAGAGCCGAGATTACATTCGAGCGTACCGCATCACCAGATATTCGGCTGCCACGAAAACTTGGAATTTTTAACTCGGCTATTTGAAAATTCCCAACTACCTCCTCCTCTGGGACTTATTTCTTTTTACACATCGTGTTCCAGTTCCTCGCTTCCTCACTTCGTTTGCTCGTTTCAAGATTTTAAAAATTGTCACGCGGAGAGACGCGATGCGAACCCGTGTATCGCGTACGAATTTAAATATTCAGAAATTTATCCTCTCTCCCGATTAATAACTCTCCATCGTATGGAACGATAGGCGTTCGGAATATAAATGGTAAATTCGTCGATACAACGGCAACGGTCGTGCGTTTTTTTCGAAAAATCGAAAAAAATTTTCATCGAAATATGGAATGGAAATCGATTATCGGATAAAAGAATAATTCGCTCCGAGTATAACTTAATTCAACTACGTTAATATCACGATCGATATATCGCACACCATCCAACGTTATATCCCATTCCGATTGCGCTTAGTGTCCATCCTTTCAGCGAGCACGATTCAAAGAATTTCCTTCCGACGATTCTAATTATCGTCTCGCGTGAACGGACGATTTTGCGACGTTCTTTCTAATAATAGATAACCCGAGCGATACTATTGAACGATATTATCGTTAAAAAGATTGTCCTCGGAGAGAGAGAACAATCGTCGCGAGAATGGTTTTCTCCGATCGTAACGTGGAACGTAAAGCTGTACTCGACTTTGAACTCGTCATGGGCATCATCGACCGATCGAAAGAACACCCATTACGCGTCCACGTAACAAGATATTGAATTTCTGTGGGGTTGTAAACCCCAGTCTCGAGCGGATTCGTGCCTTGAGATATAATAGGAACGCCTCCACACCTACTCGGCCGTGCTGTATTTCAGACCTCTCGCCACTTGAGGCACAGAGCGACTATACACACTCTAACAAACGCCCATTTTCAGACAATGAATATTTTAGTGCGCCCATGAAAGCACGCTTGAGCGCTTTTTTTTTGTCCTTGCCGCCCTCGTCACAAAAGGCATCATCGCGGCACGGTGTACGTGACGATCCTAACCCCTTGATCATTCAAGGAACACTGCCAGTAACTGGATCAAGTAACCGTACTCTCTTATCCTAGGAACAAGGTTCATTGTTTTCGACCCTTTCGCGCAACAGATCCAGCGATATCGTGCATCTTGACTGATTTATGACCTTACCCACGATAAGAATAAACGCGGAGATTGCGCTTACTTTACCCCCAAGCATTTTTCTTTACGATTACAATATCATATTCTAACATTGAGATTGAAAATGCGCGGGATGAACTTTAGAAGATTTATTTTGAATTAAATTTGATCGAAGAATGTAGAAAAATAAATAAATATATAAAAATGTAAATTATTATTTTTAATCTTATTGAATAATATATATATATTGAATAATATATAATGAATAAAGGAAAAAATAGATGAATTTTTTCCTTTCAACAGTACTTGGAACAGTTGTAAAAATATTCTTTTGCACTTTACAAATTAAAGTTTTCTATTAATTGTCTTTTATTTCAATATTTATTATTTGAATAAATAATGGCAATAAAAACCTGCGGATTTCTTTAGACAAGAATTTATCAAAGCTGCATGTTACCTATACCAGTTTCCTGCTATACCGATACATGATACGACATTTAGAAATAAGTAAAAGTAGATGAAGGTAAATGTTTTATAATCGTATTAATTATTTACCATTAAAAATTAAAAACCAAAGATTATTTGCGTAAATAAGGTTTAGCATAATCTAAAAACACTTTTAAGATTTTTAGATTATTAGCATTTTTATGTGAAATAAATTATCGTCGAATAAAAAAATTAATAAATTTTAGAAAATTGATTAATATTAATTTTGAAGAAATATTAAAAAAAAAAAAAAAAATACAAATATGGATGAAATGTTTAATAGATTTGAAATCTATTTCGCATCACATTTTTAAAATACCGATTTTAAAAAATCAGAATTCTTTCTTATGCCTTTTACGCAAGCTATAATTTATATATATATAAATTATTATATGTATATAAATTATATATACTTTATTAGTTCTTCATAATTCATATTAAAATATGCATATTGAAAATTATATTTTCTTAATAAATATCTTCTAAAATTTCCATTTTAATCATAAATTTAACTTAATTCACAAGCATTCTTATCTAACTCCAAACTTAATTTAAAAAAATATCCTACCTAGCCATAAATTCAACTTAATCTGCCTATTAAAAATCTAAAAGTTTTTCTCGAGTCTAACTATGTATATAAATATTTAAATAGAATGAGAGAAGAAAAGAAAGGAGAATATTGTATGGAATTAGTATATATTTTTAAAACTTAAATATCTTCCATGATGATTCCTGAAATTGTTCTATTCACATGAAATATTGAAAAAAAAAAAAAATGAATAAAAAAAAAATAGCCAGAAGGACTACCAAAATATAACAATCTATTCAAAGCCGAACAAACTGTGTGAAATCTGTTTTTATTTCGCAACACTAATGTATGAAAATTTTAAAAGAACGCGAAGAGTACTTTTTCAAGTTTATATTCTTTATTATGTAATGCAATTCTTAAATAAAAAAAAAAAAAAAAAAAGAAAAAAGATAGAAGACTCGCGAAAGCATATATATTCTCAGATAAGGTATTTTAATTATTTATGAAACTCTAATAAAACTAATTTATACTCACATTTTATTATACTAATAACGAAAGATTGCAATCATTATCAGAGACTGCCGCTGTACAATCATCTTCGTGCAATTCTTTCAATTGCAATTGATGATTGAAGAATAGGAATATATTTCCTGCAATTCAAGTGAAAAAAATATGGGCAATTTTTAAACGTAACATTATTTGAAACAACGCAATTTATCGCCGCAACACTAATTCTTAAATTAATTTTAATATAAAATTTAATATAAAATTTAATATTATTTTATGAATGAAAAAATATTTCAAATATCCCGATATCATAAATCGCAAAACTACAGGATGAATTCAAATAAAAAAAAATAAATAAAAATAGATTAATTCATAATCAAAATAATTAAAAACAACCGCGATATTTTTTACAACGCAACACTAAATCGCGATCAATTTAACATTATAAAATACGTGATTTTAATTTGAATGCAATTTAATTTTAATTCATTATTAATCAATCGCAACACTAATGCAAAATCGCGATGCCCATAATGAAATCTGGATCTGGATGATATGACCGGCATGCAATCGGTCAAATAACACAACATTTACTACATATTACTAAACAAGCACAGTGACAAAGTAATAACAATGACTTCCCATTCTTTGAACCCAAAAAAAAAAAAGATCCAAAAAATGGGGAGCCATTCGTTGCAGCCCTCTTCGTGACAATTTGTCGGGCCTCTTCGTCTTCTTTCTTCGGGCAACAAGCTCGCTGTAACTTAAATCTAGGCTCGAGATTCATTAATCATATTGACAAAAAAAAAAATATTAAATCACGGAATCTAAAACACATAGACGTGCAGAATCTCGAACGCAACGTTCGTTTCGAAATCGATTTCGCGATCGCGACCGCGGGAATTCGAAAAATCGAAGAGCAAAACCAGAGACGAATAGCATTCTCCATTCGTCTCAGCTTTATCCTCGATTTTTCAAATTTCATTTCCTGAAACAGATTGTCACGCGAAAACGCGCCTACCCGATCAGAGACAGTAACAATCTGCCCGGCCCTACCTACTTATAATTAACAAGCACACTAAAAGTACACTACCTATCCTACCTAACCCTATATTTAAAAAAATGGCAAAAGGCAGACATACCAACACATTCATTCCACGATTCTCACGCATAACACTCGGGCGCAAGTGCCTAAACTAGGGAGAACGTCCCGGGACGCCTCCGACACCCGAGCTTGGCACGCTACTTTCACACTCTAACTTTACGTACCATTTTTCTGAAATCAACTGAGGATGGCTAGTGACCATTGCGTAAATTGCGATAAAAAAATAATTAATTTCAATTGTCAATATTTAAAAGATATATATAATTTTTTAAAAAAACAAAATTATTAAAATAAATTATATGAATTTTAATATCAATATTTAATATAATGATATGATAAAAATAATAAGAATTATTTATAATCTGGACGTGTAATCATAATTGAATTAATAATCGAAACGACGCAATTCCACAGCCTAACCACACGCATACAATGTGGAAATTACGTCGTGCACGATGCACTAACCATCGTCAGTCGCTATAAAAAATTGTTATAAACTTATAAACTATGATCATCGTGCTCATTGCCTTTCTTTCATTCAAGTAGCACCTGGGCACGTGAGTGAGATCCTGGCAATAAACACGGAAAGGGTTAAACCTGAAAATCCTGAACTAAAATAGGTATTAAGAATATTTTCTAACGGGCTAATTTTCTTTGATCTTACTTTAACTTTGATAAATTTATTTAGTGAATTTAATGAAATTTTATTAATTTTACGTTAGAAAAGAAAAAATATAGACAATGTACAAAGAATTTATTTATTTAATTAATAAATTTATTTTTAATAATTAATAATTAGAAATAATTGACACTTTATGAAATATTAATAAAAATAATCTTAGGCGATTTTTTGATCAAAGCAAATTTTCGAAAATTCGAAAACAGTGTTCAAAATATTACTTTGATTCCAAAATCTGCCTATCGCGAAATGTTTTCTTGCACATAAAATTTCATATATTTTTATACGAAGAAAATAAATTAATTTCTTTTCAATTTATATTTAAGTTCATTATTAATATATTAAAAAAATATTAAATAATAAAATCAATATATTAAAAATTGTTAATGTACAATCTTTATTATTATATGATAATTTTTTGGTTGATATTTTTGAAAATCAGAGGAGATTTAATTTCATTCAATACAATATTCAATTAATTAAAATCAATTTCAATATTTTTTATTTATTCCAATATTCATATGTTGAATACTTTAATTTTATAAATTAATATAGCAAACATATAAAATTAATTATTAATTTTTTAATAAAAAAACACGTTGTGCAAGAAAACCTATCCTGATCTGATAAATAAAACACAAAAAACAGAAGTGTTATTACTCAAGGGTATAATAAGTACCCATGGTCACTGTGCTCGTGCAAAATTCTACGTATACAACCAGTCACCCGTGTCGATTCAGATCTTTCATCCTACGACATGATTGAGTGACCAGAGGAACAAAAATGCATGCGACTCACCATTAGATGCGAAGAACGTTGTTCAAAACAGCTATGTATAACAAGAAATCATTGTAAAAGCTGAGAAATATCTATAACAAAGAACATAATAATTTAAAAGAGTTTTTAAGAAAATTCTTAAAAAAAAAAAATAATAATAATAATAATAAAATAATGAAATATAAAATTTTATTAAACTTGCAATATGAAAATAATAAAAATTAATATTTTAATAACGTAATAATAAAAATAAAAAAATATACAACTTGAAATTTAAAAGTTAAAAATCTTTGATTTTATTTCAATAAAAAAATAAAAGTTACCTCTTCGCGTGATGGATGATCACTTTATTATGTTGATGCACTGATTCTAACTTATAATTGAAAACGATTATTTAAAAAAAAGAAAAGATTAACATCCGTTTAAATTGAAATTGACGAACAACACTGACTCTAATTTCACGTGTGATTATTGAAATTAAATTTAATTAATGCTATTGTTCTTTAAAAAAAACGTTAAAAAAACTTATGCAATAAACACTGACTCTATTAACCGCATTGCACGCGGCCACAAAAATTCTCTGAAAATAAAATGTTATTAATATAAAAGAATAAAATAGAAAAAGAAGAAAAATATTGATATATTAAATTTCGAATTGATTATTAATTTTTCAAATATAAAAAAATGTCATATGTATATAATAAAATAGAATTTATTTATATTATAATAAATTAAAATGAAATAAAAGAAAAAAGAATGATCTTTTAGTTCTTTTTTCTTTAATTTTAGTATTTTCAATAATATATGATTTTTAATAATATAATATAAATTATTTAATAACAACAAAAATTATTAATAATCAACAAAAACAAAAGTATAATAGTATAATAAAAATACAATAAAATAATACAATAAAATATTCAACTTTACCACATAAAGACATAAAGATGTAATGGCATCCATATTGAATTTTTTCCCGCCTTAAAAATGTAGTCCAATAATCCATAGAAGAGGAAATTAAAATCTTCAAAATCTTCAAAAATAAAAAAATAAATATATAAAATATATAGAACGAACCAATTATATTAAAATAAAATAATAATTAAATATAAATTTTATTTCAGAAAGTCATAATATAAATTATTTGTAACTCTAACCTGTAATTTTAAAAGATGGATAAAAAGAAGAAAAATAATTTAGTTGTCAAAAAATTTTCAATTATAACAAAAGACGTATTAATAACAAACGTATTAATAAATTAATATGTAAACTATAAGAAAAAAAACTATGAATAAATATTACACAGAAATAAATTATAACACCACAAGGAAACGCGACACGTCTAAACTCTATAATTATCGAGACTAAAATGACACCTCGCGCTCCGAATTCGATTATCGAATTAGATTGGAGAGGGGGAATATACTCGATAGTTTGGCAACAAATCGAAACATAACGAAACATGTCGAGCATGGCACGAACGCGATTCCTAATTTCTTGGAAAAGATACATGATAAGAAATGTTTATATTCTCGACCAACATATTCTCGATAACATAACATATTAATTCATAACATAGTAAAGAAAAAAGACAAAAGTAAATAATATAGAATAATATATACGCATTTAGAAAAGGGAAATATATTATTTAAATAATTTACGCAATAAAATTGATTATAATGAATATTTATTGTATTTTTATTTCAATATGAATATAAAATGAATAAAAATCTATATTAATATGTCTATTTTTATGGAAAAAATAAAATCTTACCGGATATGTAGGAAAATCATCGGCTATAAATCATGGTGTGCATGCACAAATCCGCCATTTTTCCAATATCATTTAATGATGCCAATAAAACGATAATCTAATAAAATAAAAACCAAAACGATCATACAAATGTATAAATTTACAATTAAAATAGAGTAAATAATTGAAATCCTACTAAAATGTTTTACAATATGATACAGGATACCGATAACCTCAACAATTAAATAAAAGATTGAAAATAAAATCACCAAAAAACTTCAAGGATTAATTAATTTCGATATTATAATGATTAATAGACACTAAATATTAAATAAATAAAGCAATAGATTATAATTAATAGAATAGAAATAGACTTACTTATTGCGTAGTAGAAATGAAACACCTCGAAACCGGTAACACATCCTATCGCTATGTTTTTCGGCAGAACAATGACGCCGCGTGCCACAAATTTGCCTAAGATGTTTCTAATTGGCTGAATTTGCCTAAGGTGTTTCTAATTGGCTAATCGGCGTCTTTCCTTATTTACTTAAACGCGCGAAAATTGAAGAATTACATATGAATTAATTATGAATTTCTATAATATTAAATATTCCTACGAAAATACATTTATTAAAAATACAATAAAAATTAATTATTAATAATGATTTGACATATTTTTATAATATAAAACTATAATAAATATCATTTATACTTTCATTAATATTCATTTTTAATATATAAGTATATTAAAATATTTTAAATATTATAAATATTATAAAATATTTTAAATATTATTTTACAAAAAAAATAATTATATAACAAGAATAATAACAATCACAAGTCATAAAACAATTTATTCATAATTATTAATTAAAAATAGTTAAACTTGAAGTTTTGGTTTATGCTAAATTAAAAAAGAAAAAATGCATAAAGAATTTTAATATATTGTATTTATAACTTATCATTAAAATTTAATTTCTATTCCAATTATTATTAATAATGCAATTTTATTCCTGCTGGATCGGTAACGTTGAAAATGATACTAATATGGTAAAGAGATCCTGCAATCTTTCTGAAATATAAATCAAGAAAATGAATTAAATTTTAAAATTATTTTTTATGTGTAAAATATATATATGAATATGTATATATATATAAACTTTTTTCTTACAATCAATTTATAAACTGTTAAATAGATATGATAAATGTTCAAAATTTTTATTTTTAATCAATAAAATTAATAAGTTCTTTTTGTAAATAAAATAAAATTTTTTTATATTTATTTATATTTATTAACTTTATTATTTTTCTTGATTGAGAAAAATATATTTCTCAAATTCGTTACTAAACAATGTAGAGGGCATAACAAATCCTCTAATTTTTTACGGTCGGTATTTCAGAACACGAAATACGAAATCATATAAACTAATAAATCCTATTTTACATTTCGTTTGTGTTATAATAATAGTATTCAGATGTAAAATTATTAAAAATAATAGATCTATTTATAAACAGGATAGAAATTTAAAAATAATACAAATATAAAAATATATATCATAATACAGAAACAATCTTTTGCGAGAACGATTGATTTATGCGTTTTTTCAAAGTTTTCATAGTTATTATCTATTTTGTCATATTTGAACTTTTTTATAATTCTTAAAATAAAAATTCTAAGTCTCAATAATATATACTGTAATATAATATATACTGATATAATGTAAGATGTGAGATTTAATTTAAAATTTGTCTTTATCATTATTATTTTATGTGTTATATAACGAAAATTTATAATAAAATTATTAGTAAAAGTAAATATTTCTTAAAATATTATTTAGAAACTTTTGCAGTTCTCTATTAAGAAAATTAACATAAAAAATTCCTACATAAATTTATCTTTAAATTAACTTTTCCGAACAAATAATAGTTCAAAGTTAATATTCTCAAGGTAAATTTTAAATAAATGTTCTTCTTCTGCGAAATTCCGAAGAATTCTGCGAAGAGGAAAGAAATATAATAAAAAATATTTTGCAACTATTCAACAATTATTTCCTTTTGCAAAAAGGAATATTTGTTTGAAATTAATATATCTACGCAATATAATATCTAAATAAAACGTACACCCATTGCACAAAATTGGCTGCATAACATATCTATACATAACACTGACCAGAGTTAGAGAACAAAAAAGTCGAATGCTGCTATTGTCCAGCTGTCCAGTAATGGACGACCCTCTTTTGGCTCGAGCTAATAATGCCGAATTGATCCGGGACGCTTTTCGGTGATTATATTTCACGATGCCGAACGTTTGCCTTTTATTACGACCATACTAAGAAAAGCAAATTTTTTACTAGATTTTTTTCTTTACCCAGCTCTATATAACTATTTTAAGCATCTGCGCTTCAAATCGTACCAGCATACAAAAAAAAAAAAAATTATAGAATTTTAAACAAAAAAATTTTATAACAAGATTTAATGCAAAATATTTCAACATGTATAAATTACAATAAATATTCATGTTCAGATCATGGTGCATCCTACATTATTTTAATTATAAATTTAAATTAAAAGTGAACACGATGAATGTAAAAAAACAAGATAATTTGAAATAGAAACTCGACATTATTGTTTATCGTACCGTGAAACGTATGTCACTTACAAATATTCTTTTAATCGAAATTTTATCAATAAATTCTTTTTGTTACTATTACCTTACCGTACAGCAATCTATATCTATGCGAAATTCTTCTAAGAAAAAAAAAGAAAAAAAAAAAAAAAGAGACCATTATTGAATCGTTGGATCCGTGGTCGTCCATGTGGCGCGTAGCCCTGTGACACGGCTACTCGTTCATTTTTTTGCCAGCTCTTTTTACCACCGGTGATTCGATTATTCAAGAGGGAGGAATGTAAAAAAAGAAAAAAGAAAAAAAGAAAAAAAAAAAAATGTGAAAGAGAAGCTGACCGTGATACGAACGCAT
>NW_006263361.1:33573-41399 GCF_000469605.1 Apis dorsata
GTGCTCGAGAAACGTATACCACTTGTTCATTTTCATCGGGATAATTTGCACCGGAATCTCCTTCGCTATCGAGCCCGTCGAACAAAGAGCGATTCATTTCCCGAATCTAGACCCACACCGACCGAGTGCCACTTTACTTTCCGATGCACGGGAATTTTACAAAGGGATTTTTCCTTCTTTTCTTTTCTTTTTCTTTTTTTCTTTTTTCTCTTTTTTTCTCTCCACTGTTGCAAAAAAAGCAACGATACGATTACCCGCTGCTACGCCCGCTGTAACAACCATAACAAATAACAGGAATAGATCGCGAATAGGATGGGAAAGCGAGCACCGGCAGAAGCAGGCGCGGACCGCCAATTGAAATGCATCATGCGATTCGAAATTATTGGTCTACGTCTCACAAAGTTCCTCGCGTAATATCATTAATTTGGAACGGCGAATACGAATGGACGCAACTTCATTATCATTATCAATACCGCACCGAAATCGCGTGACAAATGTGCAACCGCAAACCGGAACGCCCCAGCGTACGCTTGGAACGCCATTGGCCGGCCAGCCGCTCTAATTTATCCTTTAAATTATTCATCGTCTCTCCCGGGCTATCCCGTCGATTTTTGATCGGCAAAGGAAGAAAGTATTCCGCGGAACAGGTGCGCTGCAATTAGACACGTGCCGTGAGCGCGACGGGGGGAGGGGATTAAATTGCGAGGAAAACGGGAGAGCGGAAGGCAAATCGTGGCCGACGGGAGTAATTTCGCTGGAAAGTGAAAAGGATGAGCGTGCGTGGTCAAACGCGATGCGCGCGTGAATGTTTATGCCCCACGATGAGTCCAACTCTCGTTTCTATAAATTATTCGCATTCGCATGGGCGGAATGGTAATTTTCTAGCCCGGCAGCGTGGAATGGATTATCATACAAGTGCGTTGCACTTGTTGAACCCTTGTTTATGATCGCTTGTTCGAAACGAGTCGCGCAACCGTTGAAAACGTTGTTAACGTGAAAAACGAAGGAAGGAAGATCGCACCTCCCGTGCATCTCCCAAACAAACAAATGGAAATGTCGCAAAGGTTGGCGTGTGTGGAAAAATTGTACTCTTCGCAAGGGAAGGGGAAAGAAGAGAGGGATCGTAATCTCGTTTTCGAAATAAAGGTACGTAAAGTTTCGGTGTGAAAAGGGTGGAGGGAAAAGCATCGCCTACTCATCGCTCGAGTTCCCCCGAGTACTTTTCGAAAAAAAATATCTTCTCTATGTTTCGTCGTGTGTGAGGTGCGAGCGTCTCTCGCGAGATTCTGCGCGTCATTTCCCGTAGAATGGGAGGAAACTCGTAAGAGAAGACTCGTACCAGTTCGGACTTGTCCGTGAGGCTAAACTAATTTGCCGCGTGAGGGTAGTCGCTGGGTTCGAGGTGGGTTGAAGTGGGGTGACACAGGGTCGAGGCAGATGGAAAGTTCAGAGGGGATGAAGGGAGAGTCATCTGATTCCGCGTAGTGGGAGAACCGAATTCCGAGTGACCAGTAAAAATACCACCCCACGCCCTCCCCTTT
This sequence comes from Apis dorsata, assembly GCF_000469605.1. Lineage (NCBI taxonomy): Eukaryota > Metazoa > Arthropoda > Insecta > Hymenoptera > Apidae > Apis > Apis dorsata. The sequence goes on from NW_006263361.1 coordinate 35,115, forward strand.
CCCGCTTTCCTTCACTTTCTCTTTCCGCTTCGGTTTCTTCCCTCCTCTTCCTTTTCGTCTCCCTTCTCTTTCGGATCTCCTCTACCCTCACCAGATCCTACCTTAGGGGTATAGGAAGGACTGTGAACTGGGGTAAAAGACTGCTCGTGCTGAGTCGCGAGGAGGACGGTGATAGCTTAGAGACGCGTGGCCATGTTTGTGTCCATGGGTACATACGCGATCGTGTGGGTGAGCGGCTTTTTTAACGCACGTGTGTGCAGGTGCGTAAGTCTGAGAGAGGAGGAAGTTCCTTAACGAAGAAAGACTTTCTCAGTGACGGATACCTTTCCTCCCAATACCCCTTTCTTATTCGATTTTAATTTTTTTTTACTCGATCGATCAAAATCGTAAAGGGATTTTCAAATAATTCAAGCGTCGTGTCGAATCGATGAAACACGGTTTGTACGAATATATAAATCCATTTCTAATAACTTAACTTTGTATCAAGTTTGTTGCGTGAATAAATTATACGGACACGCGGAATAAATAAAAATGAAATGGAGAAACGTTTGATATTATCTAAATTTTCTCGAGGTAAAGAAGTTGGGAAGTTGAAGAAAAACGTAAGGAACCAACAGGAGTTTAGGAAGACGTCGCCCCTGACTTTGAAAGAGGGTGGCAGGGAGTAAGGGGTGAGTTCGCTGGGGGGACTAGAAGCTAGGGTATGGGGACGGTAGCGGGGATGGGGGGTTGAATCAGCGCGGGGGTGTATGGGGGAATTAGTAGATGGCCGTGGACAATGTGGGGGATACTTTCTCATATCAAGTATGGCCGCCATCGTGGCACGATGGCCAAAACAATAGTAAGTAGAGAGATCCGTAGGCAATCGTCGATTTCTTACGATTCTTCTTCGCTAACTTTTTCGTTATTTTTTTCCCCCCTCCCTTCAATTTTGAGAAATTTTTTTTAATTTCGGATTCCGATCTCGCGACAAACGAGGCATCATTTTAGATGTTTCCTATTGTTTTTCTCGTGTTTCAGTGCGCAGTGAATAAAGTGATGTTATCGTCGTTATCGTCGCCGTTATCAGTCGCGAGCTCGTGCCTCATTTAATAAAAAAAAGGATTCATCGTCATTATAATCAACAAATGGATAACAACAAGGAGGAACCAGCCAATCGTCAACATCATTTTCAATTCTTTCACGTGGGCAAATTGATGCTACTGATTACGGTAAGTGTTAAGCAAAAAAAAAAAAGAAAAAAATAACACGAACTTCCTTGAAATCAAGTATATCTCGAATCAAATGATCGCCGTGTAATAAATTTTTTTCCAATCACTATTGTCGATCTCTTATCTACTATTAAAAAGCATCGTTAAAAATGAAAAATAAACATTCCTTCAATTCCGTCATTTAATACATACGGAAAAATAATGTTCGCGTGTGTGCAACAGTATGTGCAATTGATCGTTCTTGTATACATTCTTACGTCCGACCTTCGATATTTTGCGACCAATTTTCCTCCATTGAGTAATATAAATAATTCCAGTGACGCGTATAATCACTCCACTGTGATTGAACGATGAATAATGATTAAAAAAGAAAAAGAAAAAAAAAACCCAGTAAGTCGGAAAGATATCTAAGAATATCTAAAACGACGCTACACCGTTGCCCATTCGAAGAAGACTAAGAGACCGCCCGATATCCGCCGACGTCTTTTGCATGCGAATACTCCACGTGGTTCATCTGACGACACGCATTGCGCAGATCCAACTTTCCGCAATCCCCACCTTTATGTGAATCGCACCTTTTACATACTCATTTCAGGTACGAATATAGCACGTCATTCGATTAATGTAACCCGATCGCGTTTTTACCCTTCTTTAAAAAAGCTTTTCCAAGCTTTTTATTAATGAAACTGTTTTGGAATTTGATTTCTCGTTCCTTCAAATTTCTGATATTTATTAACTATCTTTTACAACAATTTAAAACTGATATATTTCAATTCTCTCGTTTGATAAAGGAAAGAAATTAAATTTTAAATTCGCGGTCGTGTCTATCGCGATATAAATATCGATGATTTTTTTTTTTTTTTGATAAAATAATTTGTTTAGTTGAAATTACTTATAATAATAATTTTTTACAAACTATTTTCATTATCTCGATCTGTAAAATAGAATGCAACCCGTTTAGCTGTATATATGAACGTAATGCAATTGCACGTCAATCGGTACGAAGGAGGTCGAAGTGGCGAGACGAAGCGTGCTAGATGTTTAAAGAAAAGAGGAGTGTGGGTGGGTGGATAGATTTTCAGTACTGGCGCGATGATATTTGTCTTGTTTACGGACAGACTTATGCGCGTGTGCGGACCAGTGAAGTTCGCTGCTCGATCAATAGGCCTCTACTGAAATCACATATAAACGCACTCACGCGCGCACACACACAGGTTACCACTCGAACAGATAGATATATACTTATATCTACGCAGGCGAAGGCTAACGCAAAAAGTTCGCGAGGTTTTCTTTTCCACTTGAAGAATCGAGATGATCGAACGACCCGACGCGATACTTCTATAATTTATCTCTCTCTCTCTCTCTCTCTCTCTCTCTCTATCGTCTTATCGATTCCAGAAATATCGGTTTCTATCGATGTTTCATCTCGTTTGTATTTAAAAGTTCATTGAACACAACAGTTTAATAATCTTATCTTGCACAATTCCACATTATATCTTCCTCTGTATTTTTTCTCCCCCCTCCCCCAGAAGAAACGTGCGTTTCCAAGAAACGGAGTACAGGTGAAACACGTATAAAATACGAATCGCCTATCGAACATCTTGACCGACAATCTCGTATTAGTTGGTTCGTCGAATCATATCGATTCGCCGCATTCAATATTAATTACCATCGTGCAAACCCTCGCCGAAAACGCATAATTTATCGTGCCATCATTTCACGACTCGGCAAAGAGTCAGCTGCGACCGGCACGCATCCCGCGTTGCATTATACGCGGCATATGTTGTCGCAGCCTCGTTATTTTGTCAAGTTAAAATATTGTTTACTGGCCTGTAATACGCCCACGCGACGAGAGTTATAAAACGATAGAAAGAAAATAGAAGAAAGGCATATGCGGTGTATATATACGTGCATGTGCAATAATACCTCTTTCGCCTAAGCGTATCCCTTCGTATCATAACCGCGATAGTTATTTGCCTCTCTCCCCCTATTGCGTCGTGCTTTCCACTCTTTAACAACATGTTTTTCTCGACACCCTTTCGAGAAGGATGAAATTCCCCTCGATCCCTCCCCTCCCTCCATTCCTTTCGTTCGCCGTCATTCATCCAATTTTAGGCTAACGGTGCAGAGGATTTTCCACGATATAGCGGGGCATGGAGAGAATACCATACGGGCGTATTTACGCGTATTTTTCCAAAATCCGTCAAATGTTACGCAGAAATGCGGGTTTTGCTTCGCAACCCTCCGCCCCTCTTCCCAATTCTGTTTTTCAACCCCCGCGTAATCCAATTTCTATAAGCTGACAGGCGGCCGTTCAAATTTCGAATAATGACCCTACGTCCTCTTTCGTTCGAAAGTTCAACGTGTGTTCACCGATCCTCTTGTAATCAACACTCGAGACGACTATCGAAGATAAGCATCTAATATTCACTAATCTCGATTGCAAGAAGTAACAATATCGGGGTAATAAAATAACCGATTCCACTATCGTGAACAAATTTCCATGAGAAAAAGAATAAAATCCAAACATAATCCAAACATAAAAATTGCCAATTAAGAAATAACTAACGACACGATTAGAGACGAAATCGAAATCTTTAATCGATTTTCGATCACGTGATCGATGATTCGATCGAATCAGAGTTAAATCTCTGATCGAAAAGCGGTTCGAAAATCATCTGTCCGGGGAATGCGGCAAACGATACTCGGTTAACTCGGTGGTGGGGGATATTTGTGTGATGGCTCTCCAAAGGTGGTAGGGACGAAAACGATGTGACAGGCCCTTCATGGGGCACCGTGACTGCACCTAACAGTAACTTGGGAGAGTCCACAGAGGCGTAACCCCGTGCGAACACCCCGTAGATTAACACCTTTTCAACATCCTTTAAAGTATCTTTTTCGTCGACGATTCTCGCCACCATCCGTACCTTCTTTCTTTCGGCCCCCTCCCCCTTCAAGAATTCATCGCTCGTCTCCCTCGGCCCGTTCATCTCCCAACTTCGGTCCAATTTCTTCCCTTCGGCCAGTTTTAGCGCGATCGAACGAATACCCTTCTCCTCTCCGACCCCTCGTCCGCTCGAGACGAGTTCCGTGGAAATCGTAAAATTTATATCGAGTGGCTCGTTCTTTGGAGGGCTCGTTTGAGCAACACCATTCTCAAGGTAACCTACCCTCGGTTTACCTACCCTCCTTGACGCCACGTGCCAATAACGCCTTTCCAACATTCTTCACGTCTTAAAAGGAAAAGTGGCGAAACGATCGTGTACACCTTACTGAAACGTGCTGCTACGTACGTGTGTGGTTGAAACGAGAAAGTGCTTTTACTAAACGCGCGCGATTCCTTTCTTTCGATAAAAATGCGCGATAAAGTTCTATACGATGATATTCAATGGAATTGTGCTGTTTCGAAATCGTTTCATTTACGTTCGAACGTATTTATTGGATGAGACGAAGACGCTTCAACGAACGATGACGTTTCCTTTCGACGACGGATCGATTCACGCACTGGTAAGAATTTCAATCTCATTTTCCACGATCTTTGTTCGATTTCCTATATATATATCGGTCTTTCTCACTAATAAGCAGAAACTGGCACAGTTCAATGACCTGGCCATTATTTCGTGACAGGAGGCATGGGTCTGTCAACCTCGATAAGTAATTATGGAGCTTCTGAAATGCATATTCGTACTATCCTCTGAATTCAGCCCCAAAGCATGGGCGTAGATATGAGTCATATACCGAGTTCCCCAAACGTCTCCCTTTTCTGGCTGTGTCCACTCGCGTATAGGGTGTCTCGCCGAGGCAACACCTCAGTCAACTTGTACGTACTCCTCTTTCCATCGCTCGTTAGCCGATATTCTATTTTCCGACCGTACATATCTACGATATTCTATCCATTCGCGATATCCATATTGAAAAACATGATTCAAAGATCTCGCGTTTTCTTTACCCCTTTCTCGTTCGAGTTACTAAATACACGCACGAACGAAAGAAAGATTTCGTTCGAATCGTCGAGTTGAGTTTCGAAGAAAGAAAGAATAACAAATATCGATCTCTGTTCGACAGAGCGACGAGTAATCGATAGAGGTGATAGAAGATCGTTGCTGTCGCGCGTCGACCACTGGCTGAGACGTCCTCGACGATGGCGCACGAGACGACGATATCGGATTTGACGGAATTGGACAGCGACGGATCGAGTTGCGGAGAACGCGACGCCAGGAAACGTCTTCGCTTCGACGTGGATCCAACGGGGCCGAAGAAGAGGCGAAAACAATCGACGCCCGTGAGATTCTCGTCGACGTTGATGCCCGGCGTGCACGAGGAGTCGAACGAGGACGAGGACGAGGACGAGGAGGAGGACAGCGAAGGTAAGCTGTCGTCGCGATCACCCATACCGAGTCAATCGTCGATAAGGGACGAGAACCTGAATAACGAATTCCGTTGCCAATACTGTAGCCAGTTTTTCGATAGAAAGGAAACGTTGAACGTTCACCTGGACAATGAGCACGGTTCCGCGAATAGGATATCGCGACAACAATGCCCGAGTAGTAGATCCCCCCCGAATCAACCGATCAAGCAAGAACCGTCTCACCAACTGGACCAATCCGAGAACCCCGTTAATTTGCTTAGCGTAAAGAATTTCGCGATAAATTGGCTGGCCACCGGGCAACACGTGCAATCGCACGCGCAAATGCAGACGCAGAACGAGGAATCGTGGCCCGTCACCGGCCCCCCACCTGGCCAAATACCACCGTTGCCCAATCACCTCCAACTCCTCACCAGTTTTCCCGGCGCCTTGGCGCAGTATCTGCCCGTGCCCGCTTTCCCCATCCCGGATTCCGGCTCGATCGCGAGAGGTGCCGGTTTAGGGCCAACGCCGGTGAGGATCTTCAATCCGGACGCGTACTGTGATCTGTGTAACAAAGAATTCTGCAACAAGTATTTCCTCAAGACGCACAAGGCGAACAAGCACGGTATCTACGCGGATTCGCCTGGGCCGAGCAACGTGGACAACGGTGGCGGTGGCAATCCTGTGGGACCCGTGTTCCCCGCCGCTGTCAACTTCCCGAGTAGC
>NW_006263361.1:41905-44235 GCF_000469605.1 Apis dorsata
AAGAACGAGGAGTCGGTTCGTAAGCACAAGCAGAAGATGCACGCCGAGTTGTCGGATCAATCGCAGGAGGGGCAGATCAGTTTGTTGCAGAACGAGGAGGACAGGGGGGAGGCGTCGAGAGACAGTATGGGTATGGAGACGTTGTTGAGGCAGGAGTACGGGATCGAGCAGGAGGATGCGACGTTCGTGCCGGCGCCCAGACACCTATCCCCTCAATCGATTCAACAGGCGCGCGACTCCGGGTTTAGCGCGGATCGGCTTCGTCGTTTGGGGGTCATAAATCCGGACGCGTTCTGCGAGATATGCTGTAAGGAGTACTGTAACAAGTATTTCCTTCGAACGCATAAAATGAAGAGGCACGGTATCATCGTTCAGGATAACGAAAGATCGCCCAATAATCCGGGGACGGCGATGCTGCCAAGTTGGCACCAAGTGCAGACCAGCCCGTTGAATTTAATCATGGGGGAGAATAACGCGGGTGGAGGTGGCGCGGAATCGAACGAGCGTGGCGGCGACGATTACGAGTGCAAAACTTGCGGGATACGTTTCCAAACGATCGACCTGTACCGAGCGCATTCCCGGAAAATGCACGAGGGGCAGGAGTCGCCCGGCCGGCAAGAGTGCGAGCTGGACACGGCCAACGATCCGCGGAACGACTCCATCTCGGAGGATCTTCAAAAATTGCAGACCATGCTTCTGCAACTGAACGGGCTCAAGTCTGGGAAAGGATTATCGTGCAACGTGTGCGGAAAAGAATGCGAGTCTAGAGCGGGTTTGCATATTCATACGATAACGGAGCACGGAGCCGCCATTGGCGAAGATTCGACGTCCTCGCCGCAAGAGAAGTCGCCCTTAACCGCGACGTTTTCCACCCTATGCGGCAAAGAGTACGCGAGTCAGGACAGCCTGAGAAAACACGTAGCCGAGGAGCATCAAGCGGCGATCTCGAGTGCCGTCCCACAAACCGTCGCGACAACCTCGGCGACGAGCGTTACCAACGCGAACTCGACGAGCCAGGCGCCGACGGCCGAGAGGAAAGTGACGTCGATGACGCCTACGTCGAGCTACTGCGAGATATGCAACAAGGAATTATGCAATAAGTATTTTATGAAGACGCACATGCAGAGGATGCACGGTATCGAGATCGAGAATGGGGCCCAGATAGGAGGCGTGATATGCAACATTTGCAACAAAGAGCTGTGCAGCAAGTACTTCTTACGCGTTCACAAGCACAACACGCACGGCATAGTCGATGAAAATACGGCGAGCACGGTGAAACAGGAGAGCCACGAAACGGCGAACGCGGACGACGGTGCTTTGAAACCGGAACAACTCGGTGATCTGACCCACAGATATTTCACTCATTTCACGGAGGTTTGCCCGATCTGCAGCAGAAGGTTCCGCAGTATAAAGTGGCTGAAGGCTCATCTGATGGGCGATCACGGGAAGACAGGTATCGAGAAGTGGCGCGAGATGGAGCAACAGTATCAAACGATCCCCAAGTCGGGGAGCAGGGCGGCGAATGTGAAAACCGGTCAACCGGGCTCGAACTTGAAGATACCAAACGGGTTCGAGATCTCGCAGCAAATCAAGTCCGCCGCCGATTACGCGGGTTTGGGTAACCAAGTGTTGTCCAATCTCTTGGGATCGTCCTCCGAAGATCAACAATCGAAGAGTTACCGTTGTTCCTATTGCAATTTCACGACCACCGTACTACCGTTCCTCTTCCTTCACGAGAGATCTCACGGGCGNAACATGGAGGGGGAGAAGTCGCTTCAATGCCCGATCTGTTCTCAAGCGTTTCACCAGCCTGAGATGTTGCATCAACATCTACTCGCGTCCCACCAATTCCCCACCTTGCTCCCCCATTTTCAACCCCCCCTCTTCAATAATCTAAGTCTCGACGCGGAGAAATTGACGAACGAGGGCAAAGAGAGATTCGATTTGGAGGCGAAGGAGGATCGTACGGGGAACAGCCCGCAAGTGGTTGTCAATCAAAACATTCCCGATCCGACGAGGAGCAAACGGCAGGACGAGACAACGGTCCAGGTCACTCCTCAGGGTGTGTACAAGTGCGCACAGTGCGGATACGCGACGACCAATTTGAACAGGATAAAGAGGCACGTGAGGAAGGATCACAAAACGATCGGCGATCCTACGGACAGCGTGCTCGCCGAGCTCAGCAGAACTCTGAAGGACGTTGCGAACAGGCACAAGGTGCCGGCTTGTTACGCGATGCCCCAGGATTCGATGAATTCGATCGCCGAGAAGACGATCATGCAACCGTTTCTGATCGAGGAACGGGACGCGATGCAGGCCGGCGAAGAATC
>NW_006263361.1:44621-49143 GCF_000469605.1 Apis dorsata
ACGATTCGCCCCGGCTTTGGTCTATTTGCCCGTTAAATCGCGAATTAACAACGCGCTCACCGCATCCTTCACCCTGAGCCCAGCTTGAAACTCTTCCTTCTTCGTATTTATTCGATATCCTCGATATTACCCACTCGTTTCTACGTCTGCGATTTGAGCACGTGTTATTAGTTCCTATGTAAAGTGTAAGGAAATAGTTAGGGAAAGTTTATATATTTTTCATATACGTGGCTCGTCGAGGGTTCCATTCATTTTAATATATATATATATATATATATATATATGTAAACGATTCACTGTTCGAATATTTCCTGGATATTTACGTCAAACGTTTCATTTTCTTCCGCTTTTCTTCGCGGTGAAAAAAATTAATCGCATATACGTTTCCTCTCGCTTGTTCGACGATTGTTTTTTTAAAAAAAACTATGTATATTGCAGACACATATATATATATTTTGGACCCCGTTTTAAGATACAGAATGATAAAACGAATCCCGCGTTTGAAAGCCACGTTGTTATATACTGTTCCAATTCGGGAACATTTTTTTATTGTACATAGTATAATAATCGTATAACCGACACGAACGGGTGATGAAAAAAAGTTCCTATTTTAAACGCGACCGATCTTCGAGGAAAACGATGTCTAATCATCATTTAAGAGCAACAATCTCCTTTCCGTTTCGTTTTATTCTCGTAATCCCGTAATTTTTCTTTTTTGCTCAAGTCCAGGAATTACGAGCGAAATACAAGATATAAACGAAAGAACGCCACCTCGACGTTCGAGAATCGTCGATACCGCTTAATCGTATCGTTACATCGATGGTTTTCGTTTCTCGCGATCATACTAGTCAATATTTTATATACATATAAAAATATATATACATATACGTATAGTCAAAGTTGAGAGAGAGTAGGGGGAGAAGATTTATAGAGGTATTTATAAATAGACGAGTTAAGGTAACGACGAACAAAAGAATATGACTATAAAGCAAAAGAAGAAAAAGAAAAAAAAAAAAAAGATGAGAAGAAAACGACGAGAAGGAAGCTAAGTAATTACTGTAATTTAGAGGCGAGCATGATTAAATCTACGATTACGATATTTAGGTATCGAGGAGCAGTGAAAGCCAATCAACTCAGGGTCGACACAGTATAACCCGTAACAAAAAGTACAATCGTATACACAGCCAACGCATTGCATATAGAATTAAAATAAATATATCGATATAATAATTTTCGCAAGCCGCGGATATCAAATATACGCCAATCGGTCTCTTCCCGTTTCTTTTTTGGAAGGGATGTAACGACCACCACGAGTACTCGACTGTACGATACCCATTTCTTTAAATCTACTAAATTAAAACGCCTCTCTGATTATTATCTATCTAAACAGTAAGGTTTTTACATAGTCTAGTCGTTTACAAAGAAATAACGAAACGACGTCGTCCAAAACGACATCGAAAAGTTCGTAAAGTTCCTCTCTGAAATAAATAACGTTCGAACATCGTGCCTTGCAGCTGAAGAAACTGAGAATCAAAATTTCGTTATCGCCGTATATATCTATCGAATCGAATAGAAATTGGACGCGATCCGAGTGTCCACGTGATGTCATTTACTTCTGTTGCCCGTATATACCGCAGAAAACAATTCGTACCATCGATAATCCTCTCGACCTCGTAATGGCAGATTCCTCTTCTTCATTTTCTTTCTCGCCCGTGTAAAATCGCTTATCAATCTCGCGATCGACCTCACCGGTTATAACGCTTCTCAATTTCGATTCTGTATTAAAAAGAAAAGAAAGAAAAAAAACGATCATCAAGATATAAAAATCCAATGCATACAGAGAATTCCAAAAACCAAGGAAATAAAAAAAGAGAGAGAGAGAGAGAGAACAGAAGAATGCAAAAAGTTAAAACGATCTCTATTTTTAACCGAATTTTCAATTTTTCCACGGTTAACGGTCACCGAGCATTCGATCGAAACATTGTAAAAGACAGCTGGTTTTACAGCGTGACCAGTGGATAGCCAGGCGTGCAGCCGTTCCGAACTTAACTCGCCGCCCAAAACGCGTTCTTTGCACCGGTGGGGTCCCATCGATGAATAAACAGGCGCGTTACGTTTCCGCCCTCGATGCACGCCCACGCAATGTTAACCTTGGATTATGAAATAATGAAGCGGCTCGTTTCGACAACTTCCTTCTGTTTATTTAACGAGCGTAACCCGCGCACGCAAATTCGTAGTGGCGTTTCGAAACGGGGCACCTTATCGATCGTGACGACATCGAAACGAGCATCCGTCGAGTATCGATGCGAACAAAAGGTAGCATGGACGCGATCCAATGAATGATCATCGGGCCGGGCGCGATCGGGATTTATAGCGTATCGGAAGCAAAAACGACGGGTCTCTCTCTCTCTCTCTCTCTCTCTCTCTGTATCCGACCGACCTTTGTCTCACTCGTTCACCCATAAAAATTTCCCCGGGACAGCTGAAATTCGAGAACCGCGTCATTTAATAGGACACGTCCGGGTTTTTCGGCGAAAATTCGTCGTCCGAATTAGTATGCGCGCACGCGTGCATTAACATATTTTAGGGGAGATGGAGGAATCGGCCATTACGAATCTATTGAGAGAGAGGGAGGGAGAGAGAAATGTTGTTGTAGAGGAGGAAATGAGATGGAGAGGCGGCGGTCAGGGAAGGAGAGGAAAAAGGAAGGAGAGAAATTTTCGGTCGGGGGGGGGNAATTTTTAGCGGGCATTGTCGAGACGGCGACGTTTGGGTATGGGCAAACGGTCCCACATCTGGTCCCCTCGTACGAAGGTCGGTGAGAGGAAAAAGGTCGCGACCTTGGCCGGGATTTTTCCGAAAAAGTCCGAGAGAAAGGAGGCGAGGCGAGGGGGCAGAGGGTGGAGAGCGCGTATCCCCGTCCCTCCCCTCTCCCCCTGTCCATTTTTCTCGCCCCACGGACGAACAACGGTGACATGCAAAACGCGTGCGTCCATGTAAATCGGTACCCTCTTAATTGCATCCCATGGAAGTACGCGTATTGTGCGCTTAATGGCCCGTGCGCGGCAACGCCAAGGGTCGTAGATTTTAATTATTGTAACGACTCGCAGTCGATAATAAATCGAGCAACGCCGGGGGCGTCATGGTTTTTCGCTGGTCGCAATTTATTTCGCCGCACGTACGAATGACTCCAAGTGCAACGATAAAATAGAATATCGCACGATCCCCGCACAAAGCGTTCTTCTTTCCTCCTCTGATTTTCGTTTTCAATAACGACTCACGGGCATTCACGGATCGTTGTCGAGAACGTTGTACGAAATGAAAATCATGACGATCCTAGGAAATCGTCGGGGATCATCTAATTTCACTGCAAGCGGTGTGTTTCCCGAAACGAGTATTGCCTTGACTAACGTAATTGAGCGCAAAATCAAATTTTACCCGTTTAAATCAAAATGATAGAAACATGGGAAAAAAAAAATATATATTTAACATATGTATATATAATATATAATATATATATATATATATATTATTAATTATATATACACAAAAATTAAAATTACGTCATAGGCTAAGCGCGTTTCGTATTTAAAGATGAAAAAAGATGATATAAATATAAATATAAATATATATATATATACATACATGATCTGTATTATATTATTATATATGAGAGTACGTGTTTGATAAGCGTGTCATTTCATGTAAAGTGTTCCGCGCATCTAGGCAAATTATTTTTAGTCCATCTAGTCATTTTCGACAGAATTTACAAAAATTCCAAAAACTGTTCTAGTCATATGACGCAGTCGAAGAATCATACATATATATATTTATAGAATATATAATATATATATACACACATGATATGACTAACCTCGAATGGTTTATTGATATACAAGATCGATCGTATATTTTTATATAAGACTACGAATAATAAGAAAGTTTTTCCTTTGTTATTTCTTTATTTGTATTATTTGTATTATTTTGTACATTAATTTCCTTTTTATTTATTATAATTTATACACACATGATCGGTATGCACAAATAAAGAATATTTTTAATTTCTTTAAGTTCATGCTTCTTATGATTTTCGTTTCCTTTCGTTTCTTATTCACATATTCGTTATATAAAACTGTGTCCCGTTTTATAACGTTCCCATTAAATTTTTACCGTTCCATCTTTGCACGACACGAACTTGTATAATGCAATTCACTGAAACGTCAGTGTCCGTCAAATCGATCAATTTCATCGTTCCGTATTTTAAAAGGTGCCGCTCCTACGAGTTTTTCAACACGGTGCAAAAGGGTGTCCCAACAAATTAAACGTGACAAATTGCTCCCGCGTTTCCCGCACTTTTGTTATTTTATCGAACAAAAAAGTATAAGTCAAACACAACCGTATCCGATTTCTTTTCCAGTTTCCAATTTTTTTCTTTTCTTCTCTTTTTTTTCTTTTCTCTCCCCTTTTTTTTTTTTTATCCACCGCACTCTCAACAACGTGGCGTTGGAGAGGGAAGGTGAAA
>NW_006263361.1:49431-56347 GCF_000469605.1 Apis dorsata
CGTGAGCGTGGCAAGGGATAATATTTTATGGGCAAACGAAAGGAAAAGCGGGTTGGTCAATTTTCAGCGAGAGGGAGAGCGCGATCCGAAGACGTGAAACGCTTGCGCTATATCGAAGTTTTCCTTTTGGTTGATGGCCGGAGTCAACGGTTTGAAAAGGGAAGGCGGAAGGCAACCGTTTCCATCTTTCTCGTACCAACGACTACCAATGAGTAAATGACACACAGCTAGCCCCTACTCTCGTACGCAAACACACAAACGTACGTACACACCGAAAATTGGACGTCTACCCACCCACACCCACCGGGGATATGTATAAAAATCAATAACATCTTGTGGTTTCCAAGAGCACCGAAAACGGGGAAATATAGTATATGGAGGAGGATATAATTCTCTCCTATAGACGCAAGAATCGACCAATTTTTCATTATCGTTGGCTTTTGGGTATTAATTATCGATAATCGCTTTCAATCTTATTCTATCTCGATAAAAAAAAAAAGAAAAAGAAGGAACTAACTAAGAGGAGGAGAAATTGGTTTTTCAAGAAAGAAAGAGAAAGAAAAAGAGAACGATGAAAGAATCGTGGATCGTGAAATAGAGAAGAAAACAAAACTATAAAAATAGAAGCGTCCTAAATTGTGTAATAAATCTCCAACTACTTCGTTCTTTACCAATATACAATGGAATCGATATCTTTCAAAATTGAAAAATAGTATATTTCAGAAGAATGGCATTAAAATGTTTAAAAGAAGGATCGCGTGGAAAATCTTGACGGGTATACGCGATATTTCGTCCATCGTCCATTGTTTTCTCCTATTATCCTATAGGATAGGACAAAATAATCGGGATCTCCGCTTTTGTTGTTTCTCCATCAATTATTTACGAAGGCGACGACAACGATGATTCGAGCCGCGTCTCGAAGTTCGTGGTAAATTTAAGAAAGGTATCGAACCGTGCACACCCCTCCTTTTTCCACTCTGTTCCTCCTACTCATCAACCACCACACAACCGCAGCACTGCTTACTCCCTGACAAGGAACTGAATTGCAATTATCAAAGCCTCTTCCTTCTCCGAATCCATTCCCCTCTTTTCGATACATTTCTCCCCTCCCTCCCCTCCTCCTTTCGTCTCTTCTTCCTTGGCTCCTTGGCTCACTTTCTTTCCCCCTATCGCTCAGCAACTTGGAAATTTCATCCCCCCGTAATAATTTCGCCACCACCGCCACTACCACACAACCGTGGCCATCGTCTTCGACGATCAAAAGAATCCACGTGGCGAGATGAGGGTCGACGAAATATTTCGCTACGTAGCGAATTTCGTGAAACCCTATTGTTCGATCTTATGAATGAGAAGTGTCACTGTTGAAAAAAAAAAAAAAAAAGAAAAAAAGAGAGAGAAAAAATGACGAACACAATGCGGAATATAAATATAAATTTCGAGGAACACGAGAATCTCGCTTTTTTTTCTTTTTCCAGTTTAAAAATTTATATCGTCGGAAAAGGAAGAGAGAGATGGAAAGAGGGGGAGAGAGGAAATAGAATGAAATATACATTAGTTTGCCCGTTGACACGATTTTTATCGAAATCGCGAGTACGGGTAAACGGGTAACATTGACAACACCGATCAGATTGAATGTACGCGAAGCAGCGTGATAAACTTCGTGCAAACCTCTCTCCGCAAACCGTGAGATGAAATATCGGTGTCGATTGCTTTACAATGCCGTTACCCAGAATCCCACGTAACATTGAACAAAAAAATTCGAGCCCGCTTAAAATAAAAAGAGTGAAATTTGTGAAAATCCTTTCATCGAATTCACCCTCGTTTTTCTCCGCGCGACAAATACACGCGCGCTTCTTCCCTCTTCCTTACAAATCATCTACGTACACACACACACACACATACACACACACACACACGCACGTTTTTTCCGGTTCAACGATTTCTGGGGAGGGAGGAGAAAGGAGAGGGATACCGAAAGATCCGCGATTCGAGGAAAAACTTGGATGAACGGGGTGAAAATATGGGACATTGTTCGAGGACCGGTTTTCGAAGTTTTCGAAAAAGGGGATCGCGGAAAAGGCGCGCAACCCTTTATTTGTTTAGGAGAAGCGTGCCGGGTGCGCGCGCCACGGCATACGCTTACCGTTTCGACGAATTTCACCCCAAATTTTCAGCTGGCACGCACCCCACCCGATTTACACAATATTTTGGAAATCTTTTATAAGATTTCCCCTCCCTCCCCTCCCTCCTCCCCCCCCCCTCTCCTAGCTTAGCACGAGCCCAGCTCCCAACTCCATTGTAACCGACCCGCCTCTCCCCTATTTTCTTTCCTACGACCTGTCGACGAACGACCACGACGACAGATGGGAACGTGCCGCTGTTCCGCCGAATACCACGCGCTCCACCAAGGGTTCACCGGGGACAAGGAAATAGAGAATGGAAAAAAAAAAGAAAGAAGAGAAAGAAAAGTTTGTAAAACGCATCGAAATCGTGAAATTAGGGTCGATGTCGGAAAAAACGCGAGGAATTAACATAGGCGATGTGAATAGGGTCCACGGAGCGGAAGGGTGAACGGATTCACGTGCACCCCTTTTACGCGACACGTGTCTTTCATTTTTCTGCACTTTTTTTTTTTTTTTTCCTTCTCGTTCGATACGTTCTTTAATGAAATCGTACGTAAATTGGAAACACAAAAGGTAAAGATAAAGGGGAAAGTTGTAAATCAAGTTTTGGTTAAAGAATGATGAAGGGAATAAGAGAATGCAAAAAAAAAAAAAAGAGGAACACTGTATACCGAATATTTCGAATTTGGAATTTTTATTTATCAAGAAAGTTCAATAAGGAGTGGCACCTGATTAAAATCGATAGCTGGTCACTTTTAATCGTTTCGAATTTATTTTTTTACATTTTCCACCGCGTTTCAATCCAATCGAAATAATTTTAAAGTATAATTTTAAAGTAACTGCGCATTTAATTTATTATATACATGTACGAGGATCTCGTAAATTTAATTTTTCTGTTACGTAATCTCGGGAAAACCGCCTGACAATAATACTTCTTCTTCTTGAAAATATTACGCAAGCGCCACAAGAAAATTCTGAACGCACAGAGACATTTAAATGCATGACACGACATATTTTCGCGATATATTTTAATTGACGTGCAACAACCTATTGTTCATATTTTTCGACTGAGCCATGATTACCTTACCACTTTACGATTAAAAAAGGAAGGATTAAAGCAAATTTGATACGCGCAAAAATTCAACGTTCGAGAAATCGGCGTACGTACCACGATTGTAAATATCACGGAAACTGGATACAATATGGATAACGTGATACGCGAAAATTTATTAAGTTCCTATTAACGTGTTATATAAACGTACGTTCCTAAGTTAAGCTTTACTTAATCGAAGTTACGCGACGCGTTAATGTTATAATTGGAAGGAATGGGAGGTCCTATTACAGGGATCTCCCGATCAACGGTATCCCATTCGATTATATGTACACGCGTATAGGAATTCTGTTTCTACGTCTCTAAACCACAAAGCATGTGTATTGTACGTGTGTGAATTGTGCGAATTGTGTGTACACTATAATAAAGTTAAGCAATACCGGTTAAGCGGCGAAATTACATACATAAGGATATCGTAATACGTAATACGCGAGGGTAGAGGGATAAGTAAATTGAGAGAAAATCAAAATTAGTTATTAAATATGTAAACCGCGACTAGTCGTGTCACTAGCCAATCGCATTCGATAATGTATTTAAGGAAAATCTTACGATCGATAAGTAATCACAATTCAGGGTCCCCTAGTTGTTTCTCTCTTAGCGGCGCGAACAGTGAGGATAGATTAATTAAAAATGAATGTATCTATTCGATGAACCAGAAGTACAAGTAAAACAACTGTTTCGATGACGAATTATTAGAAAAAGATTAAAAAAAAAAAAAAAAAAAAAAAAAAAAGATATGTGTATATTTAACTTAGGAGAGGTGTGCTATTTACACGTGTGTACATAACGAACGGTCATCGGTGATTTTATGTAATCGCATACAAACGAGTATGTTAATTATGAACAACTGTGACAAGGAACATTAAAACGGAAGACAATTACATTCGTCTGATAATGATCAGAAAAATTTTGAAGTCGACCACTCATAGCCAGTCATAAATGATAGAAAGAAAAGGATAGAGGTAAAATAAAATAATAATACGAGAGTAAGAGCACACCGTACCAAAATATTTTTTCGCGAAAATCGAAAAATATATCGAAATTATTATTTTTGCAAAAAAAAGAGAGCGTCGAAACTTCCTCAAAACGACGAAAACAATGAGACTTTTTCGAAATATAGAAGAATATCTTTTCTACGCAATAGAATGTTTTATCGAACAAGAGAATTACCGATTCTTTGATAAAAAAAAAAAAGAAAAAAAAGAAAAAAAAAGAAAATGTAAAAAAAGAAAAGAGGGAAAGAAAAGGAGATCTATAATTTTAAGCGTAACAAAAAGCTGTAACGTAACGTTAGAATACAGCAAACCAAATGTTCCTAATGTAATGCTTTCATCTGAATACGTATATTTATAAGTATTTACACGATAGAGGTTCTAATATTTATATCTTGCCCTATGACGTTTATGTTTCGACTTTTTTTTTCTTTTTTTCGAAGAACAAAAATGAAAGAAAATAATGATATTATTATAAGCGATTTAATCGAGATCGAAGGAAAAAAAAATTATGAAATATTTATATATATATATATATGTGCGAATAATATTGTGTATATGAGAGAATCGAAGCCAACGCGATATACTTGAGCGAAATAATGAAAGATTTGACAATTTGCAACGTATCAAATATATCTGACTTATGTGGAAGAACGTGAAACTTTGTTCCTTCAATTTAATACGAACGTATACAAATTGATCAAATTCTTGGGAACAAGATCTTTTATGTAAGTTAGATATATGATATCTGAAGAAGAAGAAAAAAAAAAAGAAAAAGAAAAAACTACTATAAGTATCTACATTCGTCATCAACTTGAACGTTTTTACCATCGAAGCGAAAAATATCTTTTAAAAATTTTCAACGAATTGTAACGCGACATGTAAGCAACATCATTGTATTAATGTTCATTGTAACTATGTTTGGCATATTCATTTTAATATGGTTGTTAGCAATTGTTCTGACACGATCGAGGGTACAAAAATCCAAGGAGCGAGAATCAAAATATTCGAGAATCAAAATTACATTGTAAGTTCATAGAAGTTGGTTGTTCGTCGATAAATATTATTTGTTAGTCAAGAATAGTTGGATACGTCCAATAATATAGTCTAATAATCATTATATATCGTCGTATCATTCCTTGTTCCTTTTTACCTTTATCACCTCATAATCTCATATAAGTATACTTTTTTTTAATCTCTTTGAATAGAAAACTGCTAGAAAATTAATTGCGTTGTTATAATTGTTTCATTATAATAGTATCATATCAGTTTAGATATGAATATGAAGATATCATATGAATATTTTACATTATGAAATTGAAAGATATATAATATAATATCGTATGAATTCGATTCATGTAACAATTTTTTTTTTTTTTTATGAGTCAAATGATAATTCTACACGATCTGATTATTTATCAGAATAGAATTTCAATCAAAAACGTGTCGATAAAAAGTTTCGATAAACTATGAGTTTAATAAGATGTAATGATAAATATATAACGAATCGAAAATGAAAATGAAGATTGGAATCATTTACGTCAGTATTATTCTTCTATCTTAATTAATCTATCTATCAATGAAAATCAACAAAAATAACAAGTTATTTCTTAATTTATATTAAAATACTATATATATATATATTTTTTTTTTATGGCACTTAAGATGAGATTCTTATTGGAATAATAATCTCTATTATCAATGACAAATGTTACTCGCAACAAACAAGACTCTCGACCTACAGTCGATTGAAGGTCGATGGTAAGTATCGTACTCAAGATCAAATTTTATGAAAATTTTATACTTTCCGATGATATCGTTCTAATATGTACCAATTAAAATTCTAAATTGCAAGTATTCATATTAAGATGGAATCTTAAATATTTATCCTTGTGAAAAATTCCAGTAGGAAAATAAATTTTTTATGTATTTTCCTTGAAAAGAACAACAGGTAACAATCTGTATAAATTAGAATTAAATATTTCGTTAGAATTCCAACGAGCACGTACATTTTTATTGTCCATCCATGTTTCTAAATTAATGAATCATTATTTTCCTCAATTTACTATATAATCTTTTAATTCATTTTCATTGAATTCGCGTTGAAATTTAGCATCGCTCGACGAAAAAATCAATAAAATTATTAAAATCCACGAATATACCGGAAATCTCTATCTTTCGCATTTGCAAGAACCGCGATAACATAGATAAATCGCACTAATAAGATAAATTTCAAGAAACGTGATAGATGTCGTTGTAAAACAGGAAAAAAAAAAAAAAAGAAGAAAGACAACAAACAGAGAAAAAGACAAAATGGTAAGTTGAAAGAAAATCACTGCTAATTAAACAGTGCATAATATGTACAATGCTCATCAATCATGGTAGGGAGAAATCTGTGCGTTTTATAACCAGTAATAAAGCCGCTATAAAGATTGTTTACATTGTAGTATTCAGATTAAACGAAAGGTGTCGAATGTCAGCGATTAAATGGATGATTATTATTTATTTCACGATATCATAAGAATTAACTGATTATTTAAAAATACCGATTAACTCGACTTTTGTTACATCTTTGGTACGCAATGGTAACAACACATTTAAAACACATTCCACATTTATTCAATTTCACCGAGCACGCTCAAATTTTAAAAAGTCATTTCAATGGATGTTTTTTTTTTTTTTTTTTTTAA
>NW_006263361.1:56659-82026 GCF_000469605.1 Apis dorsata
CCTGTTTACCGCTCAGGTATTACCCCTTTAACAGAAAATGGAATCAATCGTATTTGATATTTGTATTCTCGAATGTAAATATTAAGACACGTACTCGACCTATACTTTGTGTTATCGTTTATATCGCTATGATCGTTTTGTTCTCCTTAAATTAGTCTTGAATCGATTCGCCATCAGGTGCGTTAATCTCAATTAAACTCGCGTTCTCGATGTTATTTTTCCATATATTTCAATGTCTGAAAATATCGGAACATGTATTAAAAGCGATTTTCTAGAGAAACGAATCGAACGATCAACCGTACACCGCCAGAAATCAACGCGATAATTGCATCTGTAATTCTCTCAAATTGGAAGGAGCAATAAACTCTACACGAGGCGAATGATATTCCCCACTATCTGATGAAATCACTTCGAAATTGGCGGGATAAGGTGAGAAAAATAATATTATCCAGACGGTTGACTCAAGTCGGTGATCGGAGTGGGATCGGTGTTGATTCAATTATAATGTCTTTAGATGGCAACAATTTCGCGAAAGAATTTAAATTCGCAAAGTTTTCGATTTCGAACGTGATTCCAAACGCATCGAATCTTAGAAATTTTCTAAGTTCAATGATATTTTCGTTTTTTCGTTTATAAACAATTATACATTCACTTTAGAAAAACATACTCAAAAATAGTGATTATTTGCTAATTAGTCGATAAATTATCATAATGTTTCCACGGCTATCTGCCATTTTAATGACATCGAGATTACGATTAATGTTACATGACCACGCGTGTCACGTGTTAGTTAGGTACTTTGCCGCTCGATCATGAATCGTCATGTATGACGTCATTGAAAAAAACCAAATAAATCGCATTCGATTCGCATAAGCGTACGCATGAGAATACCAATTGTTGAGAAATTTCTTCGAAAACGATCGTGCCGTGAAACCGTCCGATTTATATCCGACCAATTGCATTTTGCATCGCGTGGGATACTGTAAAATGGAAATGAATGAATTCTCTCGACCGTTTGGATCGATCGCGTGATATTCGATGTACGGTGAATTCGATATCCCTCTGTATCGCGTTCGTCTTTCCATGGAAAAAAGAAAAAAAAGATTTCCTAGTATTACATATTCTTTTCCTGATGCTGAATCACTCGCCTTGAGCGTATTATTAATTAAAAACAGATTCTTCGAAGAGGTATCGAGATCTTCGCCGATAAATATACTAATTTAGATAAATCACTCTTATATCTTGATCGCTAATAGATGCAAAAAAAATCGGTAACTTTAATCTAATTATGGAGCTTTTAATTTTACAAAAAAATACAAGAACAGAATATTAAGATAACGAATTATTACGCTTTTACAATTATCATTATCGCGTTTCAAGACAAATTTTAAATTTAAAATACTTCTTTTCTCACGTTTAAATTTGCATTGCTCGATTCAGAAACGCACATACACACGTACGAACGTGTACGTATATTAGGAACGAAGAAGGAGGCGCCATCATACATATCGAGTAACGGATCCACTAATTGAAACGAGAACTGTTCGAGAACGATTTTGCGAATCAATTATTGATCTACGATCTACAACAACCTATTTACAATAAGATCTCCCACCACCATCGCCGGTCGAGATAGCGCACGTGCGTATGCCCGGACATCAGCACATCGCATCCATGCATATGAGCGGTCGAAGTGCCGACAAACGAACTAAAGCTTCTTTTATCAGTCGGCCACGACCGTGTGAGGCAAACAGTTGAGTACGCGCGGCGGTGGTGCGTTTACGGGTGCGAGAACAGGCAACGGCTTCTTTTTCCTCGTTTCCCGTTTTCCCGTGGCCTTTGTGCATTCCTTACCGGCCAACATTTCTACAACGCTGGATCGATCATTGATCACGATCCTCCGTCACCGCACGACGAAACCAACTTTCCGTTTCGGCTCACGTACAACCGATCGAGAAGAGTCCCGTACGAAATTGCACGCGACTTCGACAACGAGATCGGACAGCGACAACAGAGCAGAAGTGGCAGGGTTAATCGAATATCAAGGAACAATAAACGCTTTACGAGCAAATATCGACACGCTGGCGCAAATTCTTCAATATATCGTTACTACGTAAGTATTGGTCAAGATAACAATTTATTTCTTTCTTTTTCTTCTTCTTCTTCTTTTTCTTCTTCCTCTTCTTATTCTCTCCGTTCCTTCGCTGTCTTTCTCTTCCCCGACATACTTCGTGTTTTTTACTTAACAATATTGTCGAGTGTCCACGATAGCGGGCGTCTACGATACAAAATGTAACGACACTGAACGTGTCTTGAACGTAGAAAAAAAAAAAAAAAAAAGAAAAAGAAGAAACCGACAAATTAAATATAATCTGATAACGTTGCCGAAGAAAAATATTTTTTGTTCGAAAAACGCGTTGGCAAGCGTTTATATTTCCGTATATTTTAACAATAAATTATTGTTTCGAAAAGTGTGATATCATAGTATCACAATTAAATGTAATTGATAGCAAGTTTATTTCTGTAAATGAGTGTACCGCGTTAATTTCTATTATCATCGAGTGTACGTACGTACATAGTAATATAATTCAACGACGCTTATCCATCGTTAGATAGAAACGAATTAAAAAAAAAAAAAAAAAAAAAAAAAGTTTAAATTCTAAAAATTTAAAAAATTTAAAAACGAAAAATATGGGCCTCCAAAAAATTTTTTTCTTCGGCAACGTTTTCAGATTATATTTAATTTGTCGGTTTTTTCTTTTTTTTTTTTTTTTTAAACCCCCTTCTATCCCCGGTGATAAAAAAAAAAAAAAAAAAAAAAAAAAAGTTCTAATTCTCAAAAGTTCAACAATTTCATAACGTAAAATATCGGCCTCGACAGTAGATTCTTCTCGAGAATATTGAAAATAGCTGTTTTCAGCTTTTTTTGTTCGCGTGTAATATAAATCCTGCGACACGTGGACTTAGATTAATAGTAATACAAGAACTAAGTTCCTCATGTCGTTAATGATACTATGCTGATCTCGTATATAAGGTTTCACGCGCTATCAAAAGTCTAGACTAACAATAAGAGCAACGACATTAAGAGAGTAGCAAAATGGAGTAGCTATCGGTGGAGCCATGAATATCCTTGTACATTATCAGTTAATGAATGACCGATATCGATCATTTAATGTCTACATTCGTAATAAAATTTATTATGATTATCGATAAAATCCGTATACTTTAAAATCAGATGTTTCCACGGAAGATCGAATAAGATTTCGTCTTGTTCTATTTTTAACGATTTTTTTTTTTTCTTTCTTTTAATTAATTGAAACCCATAAGTCAATCTTCCTCTCCACAAATAATATTTCTTTTGAATTTTTTTTTTCTTCTTCTTCTTCTTTTTTTTCAAAGATCAAGGCTGACCGAGATAGGTAGGTCCGACGTGAAAGTATCTCAGGTCGATCCCGGACTTTGCCAATTTCGTAGAGGATACTACAAGATCGTCCGCCAACACCGAACTCGGTACGTGTTGCGATAAATTCGAATACGAAAGATATTTTTATCCCCGGCCAAGGTATAGCCGGCCAAATGTTCGATTATATTTTATCATTTAAAAGATACGAGATACGTCTTTAAATATTATCCTCTATTGAATCATCAAAAAATTTGCAGATATGGTCGTTTCTCCGGTCTCGTCGACTGAACCGGCGCTGTTCAACGTGACTGATATAAAATTAAACGACTGCGCTGATCGCAATGAGCATCTAGCAAACAAACTTAATAGCAGAGGAGTTAAGGATCACGCGTTTACCATACAGCGAGACAATATGTCGAACGGAAAGGATAATTATGCCTTAGATTTCGACTGCATAGAGAAGGCGATCGATAATAAATTAAATTCATCCGCCGACATCAAAGCGGAACCCGATATCGTGAAGAAAGTGGCAGGTGAGCGATCACTGACTTTTCGTTTGCATGCATGGACCGTGAGTGTCATATACTCACAGTTTTGACCCAGTGAAAAAAAAAAAAAAAAGAAAAGGGAAAGAAAAAAATCGATTACGATCAAATCGATTTTGCCAATTTTGTCACGTTCGAATTGTATGATAGACTTGAAAAAAAAAAAAAAGAAAAAGAAAAAGAAAGACTGTCATATAATACTCCGTTCGAAAAAGTCACGAACCGTACGAGTTTTATAGACATTTGCTATTTGTGACGAGAAATTAACGCGGCAAGATAGAATGTATCGCTAAGTGTTACCGTCAACGATGATAACGCCTTGCTTTGTTTCGAACTCGATTTCATTTAAACAACCGGCAAACTGGGAGGTCGAAGAACCGAGGGAGCCGATTGAAACGTGACATTGCACCGATACGCTCTACAGATTATTATTAATGAAAATCTACCGCGTTAATTAATCGCATTAATAAAACATTTGCGTCGCTGTTGCATTATTTATGGTAGTAAAAAACTAAGAAACAACAAAACGAATCGAATATATTTTTTTATAAATAAAATTTATAAGTAACAATAATCATCCAATGCTCGTCGCGATTATTATTATTTTCCATTATATTTTAATTTCTCGTTCAGAACGAAAAGATTTGCGACCAGCATCGAAAACAGAGTTAAACAGGAACACGCGATTCAACGAGTGAAAATAAAATTTCATGATTTTCGTATATCTCTGGCAAAATTGCAAATTTGCGTCAATGAAAATTTAAGGAATTATGATAAAAAAAAGAAAGAGAAAAATCTTGGAAAGATAAGTTTTTAATAGACGCGTGTTTCGTTCGAGTGATCAGAGCGATTCCGGGAAATAATTTAATTAAATGTCTTTGAAACTTCGTACGGTGCAATGTGAGATGTATTGATTTCTTGATAGCGGGCCTGAAAAGTTCTAATGGCCAAAAGAACAAAACGGACATGTCACTACCCAATCTCGGTGGTGGAACACTTTCCAGTGGATGTTCGATAGTGACGATCTCTTCCGTCGCAAATTCAGATCCTGATCCTGAGTTCCATAATAACACGGATGGGTTTGGTAACAGCGCATACAGACACGAAAGATGGTATCAGACCACCCTTCAAGTCGCTGTGCCTTTCTTTATCGCCGGGATAGGTACAATCGGTGCTGGTCTCGTACTCGAGAATGTCAAGGTATGTATCACTCTTAACGTTAATAAAACGTTAAAAGCAATTCAAACTCGTCTTAGATCCGATTAATCTAACGTATAAATTGAAAATTTAATTTCTATTATAGATCACATATTTTTCCAAGGGCAAGTTCCTCTTATCGCACACTTTACTTTTATTATCTGAAGATAATGGTAAAACGCGCGTTATTTTTTATTTATCTCTGCATTTTATCTGTCGTAACAAATGAAATATGATGGCCCAAAAACAACAGGGTAATCTTGAAAATCTTTTACATAAATATTCCGCGCGATTTCTTCTTTTCTTCTCCTCATCTTCGAGCCCATCCAACTCAACCCCTGAAAACATTCGCGATCTAAGATTTTATCGGCGTCTACTAATGTAGAAATTCTTGAAACGTAATTTACATTCCTCGGTTGCATTCCATTCCATAAGAATATCCCGGGGGAACGTAATCCTCTTTAATTAAATGTCGTCTCTCTGTTTTAGGACTGGCCAGTATTTCGCACCGTTTCTCAATTAATCATTCTTGTCCCTTCGCTGTTGGGTCTGAAAGGGAATCTCGACATGTGCTTGGCATCGCGTTTATGTACCCAAGCCAATCTGGGGAATATGCACGAGTTTCGAGAGATCGTGAAAATGATAATCGGTAACATCGCGTTGGTGCAGATACAGGCGATTGTCGCGGCCATTTTGGTATCAATTTTCGCGATTATTTCCGCGATAGCAGAAAGTAGCGAGTACAGTTTCGAATGGAATCATTGCCTGTTATTGGCCGCCTCCAGTGTATCCACCGCCACGAGTTCTTGTTTTATTCTAGGTAAAGTCATTGTAATTGAATCGTGAATAAATTTTCTTTTTACAACATTTACATTAAACTTGCAAATGCTATTCGTAGAATGCAATTCATATTCGTCAATTTACGCATTCTCTTTTATAATCGAATAATTTCTTATTAAGAATAAATCATTAGAAAACAATTATGTATTCATGTATTCAGTAGAAAAAAAAAAAAAAAGAACAAGTTCATGATCAACGCATTCCAACATATTTCAATTTTTCCTTTTTTATTTTTCTCGAAATTATTAATTCGTGTTCTTTTTCCATAGATTTTGTGATGATTGTCGTCATCATAATCTCATATCGATGTAAAATGAATCCTGATAATTTAGCCACACCTTTGGCTGCCTCCTTTGGAGACGTCGTATCAATCAGCATGCTATCCACAATCGCATCGGCGTTATTCGAGAGAATGACTGGTTCCATACCATGGATTTTGTACATTATACTCGGCTGTTATTTGTTGATTTTACCATTTTGGATTTATGTAGTGCTTAAGAATAAATATACTAGAAACGTTTTAGCATCCGGATGGATTCCAGTTTTATCGGCATTATTTATCAGCGGGTTAGTCGTATTATTTTTAAGTACATTCGTTCATAAATTTTTAATTCAATTTTCTCAACGATTAAATAATTAATTATTATTCATTATTTGTATTTTAATACAGATGTGGAGGTTTGGTTCTCAGTGGGGTCGTTGACCGATTCACAGGATTCGCCATCTTTAATCCAATAATAAACGGAATTGGTGGAAATTTAGTCTCCGTGCAAGCATCTAGAATCTCAACTACATTGCACCAAACAACGATCATGGGAATTTTACCGCCACACTCGAAAATATTCATTGCCCCATGGAAGGCGCTCTTTACAGGCAGTAAGTGATGCAAGAATAACTAATGTTATGTTCTTACACGCTTTTTCGCAGTTGCACAATAACGCTCGCTTTCATTCTCTAGCACTATACGCGAAAACAGCCAGAATACTCATTTGTATGGCGATTTTTGGCGAACTAATCTTCATTTTCGCCGCTGATTACATCCAATGGGGAAAGTCCACTTTACACATATACTTCGTAGTGTCTTACATTGTTATGGCTGTTCTTCAAGTGAGTATAACGCCCGTAATTGTAGCACTGAAAAAGTGAAAGGTTCGAATATCTGGGAATTTTTGTTTCGCAGGTCATGTTGTTGCTTTACGTGGCGCATATTATTATTCACGCTATGTGGCGATTCAAGATAGACCCGGATAATTCCGCCATACCGTATCTTACAGCTTTGGGCGATCTTTCGGGAACGATATTTTTAGCAGCAGCGTTTTGGTTTCTCGGAATAATACATCACGATTATACAGGCAAATAGGGATTAATTGGTGTGGAGAGATTGAAACATAATGAGAATTTTGTATGAATTTTTCCTTCGAATGTGTGTGATGCATTAATTTGAAGGATGTTAAATCGTATCGAAAGATGTTCGAAAAACGAGACAAGAGAAAACGAAGATTAATTAAGAGAGCGAGTGTTGCGTGGAAACGAGTACAGTGCGTTATTGCGGAACGATCTGATTGATCTGAGAGGGACAAAAGAGAACAGAATTATTTTTCTCTATTAAGGGACCATCTTAATGATACGTTAGCCGCGTTAATTAGTCGCGCACATTGAACGTAGTGGATTAGAAAAAAAAAATATGTCGCTCTTCTTGAAATAGATACATTAATAGGAAGAAAAAGTACAATGACACCGATTCTAATATAACTAGATCAAGCTTCGTCATGGTGTAATTTATTATGATCTAATGATCGTACAGTCCCTATTACATCATAGCAAAAAAAAAAAAAAAAGAGAAAAGAAAAAAAGAGATGAACATTGCAAGATAAACATATTAACTGACGATTACTTAGAGTTATAAGATTAATATAATTTTTTATAAGATTTTAATTATGCTTAATCAAAAAAACAAACTTTAAAATATTTTAAATATAGTAATATATGATTGCATCTATGAATGCACATAAGTATTTTCAACGTAATCGTAATAAACAAAAGACCTAGTCAGTATTTTAACACTGATTTATAATTGCGTTGTAAGATCATAATATTAGCAAAAATTAATTTGTACTATGGTACATATTTTTTTTAAAGTAGAAATTATATTTACAATTTGCAGAAATTTAAAATAGAATGCTTTGTAATAATAATAGATAAAATTAATTTTAAAATACTTTATTAATATTAGAAATTTAAATAACTTCTTGTCATAATAGAACAAGAAAATAATAGGCTTTAAATATTTTATAATTAAATAATTAAATATTTTATTGCAACAAAATATTTCTTTTCCTTCAATCATGAGTTACAGATCTACAATTAAAAAGTATTTCTAATTAAACAATCAATTTGAGATTATCAAAATTATGTATTTTACAAAAACATGTAATGATTGATTTTGTAATAACATATATAATTTATATAATTTAGCATAACTTACCGAAAACAATTTAAACAAAGTACATGTTCATTAAATGATATATTGAACAATGTACTATGTTTTTAGTTCCTTAAATAGTATTATATAATAGTAATATACAAATCTTAATGAAAAACTTTACATAGCGACCTGTGATTTAAAATGATAGCTCTTATAAACAAAATATGTAAAGAATTTTATTCTTTCAAATAAAACTTTATATTTCTAAAGTAATAGTTTTTATATTATATTATATAATAATACAATGAAACGAAATTTATATTGCTAAATGAAATGCTTCTCATAAAAATCAATATTATTAGTACTTTAGAATTTTTTATTAGTATTTTTTATAGTATATTTATATATATATATATATATTAATGAAAAAAAATTGATTAAAAATATTCTTTCAATAAAAAATAATAATAAATAAAAACTTTTAGTAAAAACTGGAATATATATATTACATCAATCAGAAATCTAACCTATTTAATTATATAGAATTTACAGATATATATTCTTTTACATATATTATCATAATATTTGTATTTTAAAATTTTAATAAAATTTTACACAATACATAATATAAAATATTATACAAAAATCTTTCATAATATGCAATATTTTTTATTATAAATATTAAAATTTTGATTAAATAAAGTGTACAGTGTACATAAAAGGTTATGTTTTTTTGAAGATTTGATAAATTTCAATTAGAATAGAAAATAACTTAAAATATCACATTATAGTTATTACGTAATAATCATAAGCAAATAAGTATATTTCTAATATCAAATAACACTTTATCATTATTTATATAGGGACTACTTTATCATATCGAAATGTAAAAATGCGCGGGAATTTAGTAATTTGGAAACTGTTTTAAAATATTTCTAAATATTTATTAATAATTAAATATTTAATATCAACAAAAATTAAGTTTTAATTAATCAATGTCGATATAAAATATTTATAAAATATATTTTAGTTACTTAAAAAAAATATATAAATATAAAAGAATAAAATATAAAATCTTGACATTCTTCACAATAACTTATACATAATTATTAATACAATTAAACAAATTAAAATTCATATAATTATATAATAAATAATTATGTAATAAATTATTGAAAACTATTAGATTTCTTAAATATAACCACAAACCTCAAACCTAACCTTTGAAAACCATTCAACTGTTTTAGGAAAGAATCCAAACAGTTTGTGGCTGCATTTGAAAAAAACACAAATATTTTACACAAATAATATAACATAAAATAATTTTCACATTGTTTAAAAATCACAATCGTTTATCTTTTTAAAAATTTTCTAACAGCAGTGATGCAACTGTGTTTAACCCGCCGAAAAAAAGCAGTCTTGCGCATACAACGATGCGCAACCATTGGTCATCCTTGCGCGCGGTACCTTCAAAATGAATAAAGGATGATTGCATCGCGTTCACCGAAATGAAAGTTCTACCATGTCCCTGTGCGAGTCCTTACGAACACGACCAACTTGGCCTCTGCAAGTGGGGTACATAACAAGAAGGGGGATGCAGGAACTCATGCGCGACATTCTCCTAAGACATTTAAAGTGGAACAGTTCCTGGTTGTATCTAGTAAAGACGCTACGCGAGTTCTTTCCGATAAATACCAAAATTTCTCTTTTTTGTAAATAATTATCTGTGAATAACATTACAACAAACAGTGTGAAATTAGTAATCGAAATTCTGCAAGTATTAATCGCGATGTCGACGGTGAGTGTCACGACACGACTACGGATATTTTTTTAAAATAATTTTCTATATTTTTGTGTATATAGTGATATTTACAATATCACTAATATAATAATTTTATCTTGAAGCATCGAAATGTGTGCTGTGATTGAAAAATAAAAACGTGATAGATACGCAAATGATGAGTATTTTTATATAATGAAACAAAGGTTATGCGTTTCTATTGTTTCTATATATTTAATTGAACGTGATATTTGACTGGGTTAATTGATAGAACATTGCTCATTGATATGACTGACGTTGACTACAGCTGACAAAGCATCGGTGTAGAGTTAAGATTTCCTCGATTATTTTCACTCGCGACTTAATGTTATCTTAATTAATTAATGCCTAATATTTTGTGTTTATATGCAACATATATTGTGTTTATATTTTCTAAAAGCAAATGATATTTTCAGCGATATTTTCCGTATATATCGATTCTATAAAAACATTTATTTTTATTTTCATTTTTTTATTTTCATTTTTTTTTTTCATATTTTTCATTTTATTGCAATAGTCTTTTTTGTTTGGAGAAGCATTGAAAATATACAAATGATTTTTTTTTCATTAAAAATTTCGATAAAAAAAATATTATATTTAAAACATACAAATTTATCTATTAACGTCTATTAATGTATATTAACATTGAAAAACTTTTTATCGTTATTGTATTATATTTCATTTTACTACTTTACAATGAACCCAGAATAATAAGAACCATTTTGCGAGTGAAGGTAAGCAAAAAGAAAAGCGAAAGGGTGGTTTAACACGCATCATCGAGCATATGAATGTCTTGCTATTTTAAGCATAATAACGTTCGTGTCAAGCGCAAATATGTGAATTGTGTAAGATCGAGTTTTGCATATAGAATTATTGCATATTAGATCAATATATTTCGAGAAAATAGATATATATACACGATACGTTTCCGAATCAATATTTTATTAACTAAATAATTGTTAATCATTGGCATTCCATTAATCGAAAGTAAACCGAATTTTGAATTGACATAATCTTCAATATAAGTGATAGTTTACTTGGTGAAATAATGGCACAATACACTAGGTACATTCGCGAACCGGTAAATCCGATGAAAACTATAGATATCCAAGTTGGCCAATATCGTCGAATAATTGATTCGTGAAGGAAGAAAATAACCCTATAAATCGGTCAGCGATAAATAAGGTAGGAAAGATAGAAAGAGAGCGACGTTTCACTTAAAATATGAACACTATTTGGACGTTTACTTTCTACGGACGTCGTATTCGAACGTACAACAGAGTGTCGAAATCGCGAATAGATATCTATGTAATCTCCTTGCAAGACGCGCCATTGCGAGTCATGTATGAGCGAACCAATTCACAGTCATCTATTGCGTACATCTGTAGGCACACACAAATCTACCAACACATATAAATATACACACACATTATACATTGTTACATATACGCGTTCGATGATGTTGCTTTTATGATCACTTTCAGATTCTATTTTAAACTCGCTCGAAGTATGAAGTGTTCGTGTCAAAAGATAATTATTTATTTCAGTGGATATTACTTTGCGTGATAGTCGATCGGGTAACATCCGATTTGCTTGTTTAATAGTTTGCCTAACACTTCTCGATGATGTACATCACAATGACAATAATATACGAGTCGAGATTGCAAACGAATCATTTATGCCCTTACATCTCCTATTACATCTCCTATTATTTAGATACATCCCTATCTTGTACATATCTGTAATGAGATATGTTCCTGCATACCAGCCAGGGGCAGTGATTATCGTTTATGAGCACCAGATTATCTGACTATTATTAGGTAGCACCACATAGAGATCGCAATTAATTTTTGTCAGACAAATCACTCGAGAATCCGCAGTTCTATTTCAATCTCAGCAGGACCAATGCTATGTCATCATCATTTCGTAAACACGGTTCAACATTTACGTCTTATTCGTTTCGGTCATCCGGGTTGGTTGAAAGCGTTGAAATATTAACTTCAAATACCTTGACCCGCTTTTATGTTATCGCTATGGAAAGAACACTTCCCATGGTAAAAGTGAAATGGATTATGTATATTTTGAAATATATGTATACGTGTGTCACAATTGCAAGGTCCATTAATTTGCGGTCAAGAAAAAAGAGAAGGAAAAGAAACACGCCGATTTATATTAAGTTAATTCTGAATACATGTTAACTTCGAATTCCTGAGAACGATAATATACGCATAGTAGACGCATGAACATTCGAGAATTTTAATTACAGATGAAAATGGTGGTCTTTCTAGTTGCAATAGCAGCAACTAGAGCTTTGCCTCTCTCGAAAGTGCACGTGAAATTTATTTCCCCTCCGCATGTTTATGAGCACGGTATTACAACAGATGGTTAGTTTATAAATGTAATTATGCAGCATATCGTTAAAAAATCTTTCATTAACAATATTATTTTTTTATCTAACAGGAGATAGAACAATAGATCAGAGATCCTACGTTTCTATTGGACGAAAAAGCGCAACGGGAAATGCTAAAGAATATGGTACGATATTTCTCTTTGATAAGAATAAGAATAAAATGCGCAATCCGGTAATTTAATAGAATTTATCATGCAATTCACAGGACAACGTTTACGTAATAAAGATATCGTTGCGCCGGTTCATATTAAACCGGAAAATGCTGAATCTCTATGGCCTGTAGGCGTTTTCATTCCACCGATTGATATCAACGATCTCGGCTATAGTTCACAAGAATCAAGACATGCGACACCTGATTTCTCCAACGGACTTGGTAAATCATATATTCGAAACACAAAAATTCGCTAAAAAAATATATAAGAATAATTTAATTTTTGAAAGTAGATGAAAAGATATCCGTCTTATGGTATTTCAGAATATCATGACCCGTATCTGTTGACCGGTGAGGAAGCAATGCTAGCTGTAAAATACCTTTATGATCAAGGTGAATTATTTTATGATGATATTCCTCACGAAAGAGCATTGTTAAAAAATCAAGAAGAAAGAAGACGAAACGGCCTTCACGATCATATATTAAGAAGTTTAAGGTTAACTTCTTCATTCTCTAGGAAATCATAATGTACAGGAATTTTATTTATTTACACTAATTTTATTTATTTGCATATTGACTATTGAATCATAAAAAGATGGAACATCATAAGTGAAATGTATATGTTTATACTTATTATCATTTGAAAAAACAAACTTGTTTCGCATTCTATAAAGCTAATAAGAATAATTATATATTTTTTTTTTTTTGCACAGTCGGAATTTTAATATAGCTACAAGTGTAATAAAATGACTGTGTATTGCGCTATTAATATAATAAAACATTGTACCATTTTCTGTACAAAGTTTTACAAATATTTATTATGTAAAATGTATATACCTCAGTTTGTGATTATCATACATAAAATACGAAGTTATAAATAAAATTAGAGTATATTTTTACAAATCTTTTGTTTGTTTAAATGCAATATTAACAAATCAATATCGACTAAACTTGAAAATTACAAATATCACGTCATATACATACAAAAATGAGGAACATTTTATACAATAATGTACATTCAATTCAGTTCAGATATTCTTATATATACCATCGAAATAAAACGCAAAGCGCTATTAAAATCAAACCATTGGAAACGTTTGTTTTCGATGTTCCATTGCATAGATCTCCATAACAAAGACACAAAAACACTTTTTTGTACTTCCACACGGTGTACGCGCATCTTTCCTCTTGGTCATCGGGTCCGTTTTGAAGACAAAGTCTTTGCGTGGCAGTACCATATTCTACAACCAAAAATATTCCTTATGAAACAATCTTGTATAAATTTAAATATATCCATATCCATCGAACGCTTACCATTGTCTAGACTCTTCCGTTCAATTATTTTGCCGCACCATCCAGACACGCAAGGAATAGTTTCCACACCTTTTTCCATTTTAATTGCTGTTGTATTCATAGTGAAAGGATCTTTACACGATCCTAATTCTCCTCTTGATCTACAACTCACACATCTTCGAAGAATTCCTACAATGAAAAGTAACACTTTTACTTGTACATACATATCAAAATTGTTTGTTTGAGTTGTCAAAATCGTCAATTGCAGAAATAGTAAATATGTTTGCAATAAAGACTTCTATTAATTCATAATTTATGAAAAGAATTCGTTATTCGATATGCGGTGAAAGTATAACATTATTCACAAAACATACATGTATGTATACATAAATGCATTCTATGAAACTTACCGATTGTGTTCTGAAGTAGAATCAAACAAAGAATCGTGGATATTAAGAAAACTTGTGTTTTTAAATTCATTCTATATGTTTGCAATTATGTTTATTTTTATTATCTCACTTGTGAATTGGTACTAAGGGACGATTAAACTCAGCCATTTTGAAACTAAACACTGACTACGAGAAATGGACACGTACTCCATGCAGTCTGTCCCTTCCACTGCCACCTTTCACTCGACTACCTTTAAGGTCATCGTCTTTTTAAGAAGTTCTTGCAGGAAAAATCGTACGAAGAATGAGCTCAGTCGGTAAGCAATTTGCACAATTTGTTATCAGCAATTTTTTATCGATCACTTTTTAAATTATGGATTTTAACCGATAAGTGGTAATTCTTCTTCGCGTTTAAATATATCCTCTTTCGGAACAGTTTGCTCGAATTTATGTCTGTTTCTGTACGTATAAACTAAACCACTGCAGTAGCAAAACGAGCAAAGTAGAAATATGAATCCTAAATATCCTAAGTGACGTAAAAATTCTATAGAAAAAAAAAATATAGAATCAAATTTTCAATGTCTTGATCTAAATGTCTTTATAATTAATTACAAAGTTTTAATTTCACCTTGTGTTAGTAATCTAGCTTTAGAAATAACGATGACTTTTACTTGCAACATATTCACGTTATTAACATAGCATGTGTAGTTTCCTTCTTCCTCTGTCGAAACATCTGTAAACAAAAAAATATGAAATATATAAAATATAAAATTTATATGTATATATGTAATAAAAATACCTATCAGATAGAGCGTTCCAAAGGCATCTACTATCACCCGAGCTTCTGGATCCAATTTTCGAGAGGATCGTCGAACACCCTTTTCCAATGTAATCGCATCCTTTTTCCATGATACTTT
The DNA here is from genome assembly GCF_000469605.1 of Apis dorsata. Lineage (NCBI taxonomy): Eukaryota > Metazoa > Arthropoda > Insecta > Hymenoptera > Apidae > Apis > Apis dorsata. The sequence goes on from NW_006263361.1 coordinate 72,049, forward strand.
CGTATCTAGAGTTGCCCTATGATATTTAAATTTTTTTACGAACAGTTACGTTGTTGATTCAAAATTAATAAATTACTCTGGACAAATGATTGTAAGATAAGCTCCTTCTGCGAGTACGAATCGTCTTATATGTTTATATCTATCATCTTTTTTCTTTTTCACACGAGGACAATTTTTACACGTTTCCTTTAAAATAAATTCCGGCAAATGGCGCACCGCGCTACTAATGGTAGGAAATTTTTCTTCGAGTAAAATTGATCTTGAAAACAAATCATGATGTTACGGATACAAATCTTTAAATTAAAATTCATAAGTTCACTCACTTGCACGGTAATGATGATGATTTAAGGAAAAATTTAACTATAGATGAATCACTCTTGTTCGCAATAGTCTGTAAAAAAATATATTTTACTGAATCGTTTTTAAATCTGATAATTCATTTTGCTTACCATATTGATCTTTCGTTTTAATCGACAATTTCCAACACTTGATCTATATCCTCGATTATCTATACAATGTTCACATGGACCCCAAGATGCCCATTCAGAAGTAACTTGAAGTATTATTCCGACTTCTCGAATTTCTGCCAATTCAGACATTTGTGAAATCTAATAAATAAATAAATTACGATGCATAAACATTAACATGAAAAAAAGATGAACATTTTATTTAAATATTTCTCTATATGAATTATGAATATAGTAAAATTGATAACAATCTTACGGCAAATCGCATGGTAACCGATGCTAAATATATTTCACGATATTTTTCCCAATCAGTAATATTTCCTTGTTCGACATATACAACTCCATGTTCCTTGAAAATTGCTGTAAAACAAATTTGATTAATTATATTTAAATATGTAATTTCGTCAAGTAATTAGCAAATTCAATAAAAATATTACGTTCAATTCTATAGTTAAATTTATTTTCAACTTCCTGCCCTTCTTTACCATGACATAAATAAATTCCGGCGTCTGTATTGTTAAGATTTTTAATTACTAAAGAAAGATCTGGAGTAGTATAAATTCTATTATACGATGAGTTATTATCCATTCCTAATTCTATCTCTTTCTTGGGAGTCTCCTTGTATCGATCTTGATAGTACCAAATTTTTGACTCTGAAAGTTTCTCCTCTTTGTCGTTGCTATCTTAAAAAACAAATATAATAAAAAAATCTTTCTTTTTTTGTCAATAAAATAATACTTTATACCAAAATCGACATTCCATCACAACAATTGTATCGATCTCGGCGCTAATAAGTAAATATTCATCATTTTCTTCGGACGTTATTAATCTTTCCTTATTTCTACAATATTTAGTAGGTGCCACAAATTGATCGATTGAAACAATATCATCTGTACTAACTGATGAAATCATTAATAACCAAAAGAAGTTTATTTGTAACATGTTAAGTTAGGTATTAATATTATAATAATACCGCTAAATTCAGAATATAAATTGCTTAATTAATTAATTTTGTAACGACATGCATAATATTATGCATAATATGTGAATAATATTATGAAGATGTAAACATAAATAATTTTATTTATTTAAATGATTTTGTATATTTTTAAATATATTAATTTATTAAATAATTATCGAATGTTTAAGTATTTTAAATTGCAATAAAATTAAATTTTATTTTATTATAGTACGGCATGCTGCGCTCAGTTTATTGTACATTTAAAAAGTCCGTAAGGTCCGTTTCAATATTCAAAGATTTTTTCTATCCAATCAGAGCGTTTGGAACGATGGAAAAGAACCACTAACGAAATTCACCGCGAAGCGGGCGAGCTCGAAGGAAACACATACCCATAATGCATCATTGATAGCAACATGGCGGAGATGATTGAAAGTGAGTAAAAGTTAACTTATTCTTGATAAAATTAATATAATAAGAGTTAATTAAAAAACAAAAAATAATTATATAAGAGTAACAAATATTTCAAGTTTTATGTTAATAATACATACAATCTTTCTATAACATGTTAATAATCTTAGAGACGGTGTTTTAATTGCGCTCACAAAGGTCTGGTTTAAAATTTCAAAAATGACCAATACACAATTCAAGCGGGACAATGAAGATCTTTACCGTTTGAGATTTCATTCACTAAACAATACATTGAAAACAAATACTTGACAATATATTTTATAGTTTTTACAATATCATTTATTGTATAACTCTATAATTCTAATATGATAAATACACATACTGTTTACGGAACTACATACAAGTTTGGTTATGTCGATAGTTAAGAGCAGAATGATTTTCTTGATTTTTTCCGAATTCTTGATTTTAATATATGTATGTATATTTTATTAATAGAATTAAAGAAAGACAAAAAAAGTTAAATTTTATGATCATATATTAATATTTATATCTCATGTTATATATAATTTTATACATCATTTTTTTTTATATTATAAATCTTCAAAAACTTATAATATATAACATTATCAAAGAGATATCTTAAATTTTTTGAAAATAAAAATAAAATAGAATTTTTATTAAAATATAGAATTTATATTGATTATTGATTATATCATTTAATATTTAAATAATTATAAATACAATGTTTAGAATTAATAATATATTCTTTTTTAATTATAAAAGATTGAGCGAAATTTAAAATAGAAAAAATAAAAAATTAATATTATTTTATTATATAAATATATTTTCTTTGATATGTATATGTATAATTTTCTTTTCTTAGGTGAATCAGCTGAGACATTGTTATCTATAAAAAATGGAGGATATCCATCAATCGATGAAATTAAAACTGAAGTGATCGATGATGATACAATGGATATGGATGATCAACAAATTTCAAACAATTCAACAGATTCACACATGGACACAGAAGAATCTGATCCAATTCCTGAACTTGGTCCTGCAGCTTTAGGTTTACAAAGAGTAGGTACTCAACCTCCTCCAAAACCAAATCCTCCTAGTCAACCAGTTCAAGTTTTAAATCGAAGAGGGATGCCAGCAAGAATTAGAAAAAAAAATAAATTATTTTATGATGATATATTGGTTAATCATCCTCATCACAGGTACATGTTTAACATCATAAATATTATGTATATTAATGTATATTAATATTATACATACTTTAATTAAAGTCATCTATTTTATAGGATCAAAAAGGATCCGTCACATCCAGATGCAAAACATTCTCCTAAAAAAGTATCTAGACCTTCTCCTGCAAAAAAACAAACTAAAATAACTAATGAGCCAAGAAAAAATAATAATATATTAAGTCAACCTATATCATCTACAATGACCCCAATTAAACAAGAGAAAGAACCTGATAAACCAATGCAACCTTCATCTCCGGATCGTAAAATTGGACAAAAGATTGGTATGAGATTAAGAAATTTATTGAAATTACCAAAAGCTCACAAATGGGTTTGTTACGAGTGGTTTTATAGTAACATTGATAAGTATGTATGAAAAGAAATGAATACACATACATAAACAATTCGATTTAATAAATTTAAATTTTATTTTCTTATGCAGGACTCTTTTTGAAGGTGACAATGATTTTATGATTTGTTTAAAAGAATCGTTTCCACAATTAAAAACTCGGAAATTAACACGTGTTGAATGGTGCAAGATAAGAAGAATGATGGGTAAACCACGAAGATGTTCACAGTCGTTTTTTGAGGAAGAAAGACGAGAATTAGAAAGAAAAAGACAAAAAATTCGAATGTTACAACAAAGAAAAGCTGCAGATATTAATAGTTTTAAAGATTTACCACCAGAAATACCATTACAGTTAGTAATTGGAACCAAAGTTACAGCAAGACTGAGAAAACCACAAGATGGTTTATTCACTGGAAGTATTGATGCTGTGGATACTAGTAATAATACCTACCGAATTACGTTTGAACGTGCTGGGCTTGGAACGCATAGTGTTCCAGATTATGAAGTATTGGTGTGTATATATTTATTCTAAAATAAAAATTATCAAAATTCTATATCATAATAAAAATATATATGCTTATTTATAATTTATAGTCAAATGAACCACCAGAAACAATAAGTGTTGCTTCATTTGCACAAAAATTTAGACCGCGACATGTACAATATGTACCATCTCCACCATATGCTATGAAATTAATGTCACCACGTTTAAACAGTGATCCTTTAATATCAAATGCTTCTGTATCATTGCCAAAGAAATCTCATATTGGTGGAACAATGAATGGTTATCCTTTAAAATTATTGGAATTTATGGTTAAAGTTAATAAAATATTAGCTGCTAAAAAAGTTAAAATAAAGAAGTTAAAAGAAATGAATAGTGAAGCAGAAAAAAGACGATCTTTTGGAGAACCGCTTCCACCAGATTTTGAAAGAAGATATGCAGGGTAAACAGTTATATTTATATTATATTTATATATATATATTTGTTCTTTTATATTTATTGTTTTTTTTTTCTTATTGATATTTCTAATTTTAGTATTGTGGTTGAATTGGAAAAAATGAATACTGCTTTGCAAGATTTTCTTAATGATATTCAAGAACTTTGTCAAGAAATGGCTCCTGAACCTAGTGTGGCAGCTATGTTAGCTCCTTCTCATCTTCGTGAAAAATGTAGACAGGAAGCTGCAGATATGGTTGCAAGAAATAACATTATTAATGATAAGGAACCTGGAAAAATGTCTCAATTAGTAACAGACTTAACAGCTCTTATGCTTCAAGTAAAGGTAATGCTTTGAATTGCTTTGTTCAATATAAATTATTTTCTTAATTTTTTGATATAATTTTGATATAACTTTTTTTATGTTTTTTTAGAGTTTATCTGATTCGGATCGTAACGCATATGAGTTGAAAGTATTACAAGGCACGATGGAACAAATACGCGCAAAATTAAGTCCACAAAATCAACAGGTTTTTCAAAATTGTGTTGAAATACATATGCAACATATACAATTAGGTTTGGGACAAAGAGGTGCACTGACGCCATTTATGGCTCAAAGAGCTTAGCAAATATGAAAGTAATTTTTATTGATACTATAGAAAAAACTGTAAAATATTAATATAAATATGAACTATCATACTACAATATTTTATAAGAAAAATTCAACTTTATTTTATTATCTTTTTGTATAGGACATATCATCATTAAGGAGTACCTATCATACTAGAATACATATGTGTGTTCTGTATATACAATAATTCTATAATTGTTTTTTAAGTAACATTCTATAAATGAGTTTTAGAATAATGTGCTGTGCCGTTAATTGCATTAAACATTTAAAAATGTTCATGTTTAAAAAATTTACATGTCAACTTTACGATTTCTATAATAAGAAATTGAAGATAAATAATAATGGCTATTGTAAATAAAGCGTACATTTTGCAGTGGCAGCTTTCATTAAATTTATACAGAAATTTGACATATTATCGCAGTAGGAATGGATAACTTGTAAAAAAAGAATTTAATATTTACTGCTTATGAATAATTTCAAAAATTAATATATAATTAATACATTAGTATTTTGAAAAATAATTTGAATAACTGTAAATTAGGTATATGCACAAAAATTGCATAACCAATTGTAAATACACTATAAATGATAAAAAATATGAAATTTTTACATTTATTTTATTCACATTAGCTAAAAATTTTTTATTTATATCAGATGTTTTAGTTTGAGAAATTGTATAAAGTTCAATACAATATGCTAATTTATTTAAAATATGAATCTTTTTAATGATCCTATTTCTAAAATAGTTATTGATATATTGAACAAAGAATAACACTTATGAAAATCTATGATTTCACTTATTATGTTGTCATTATAAATATATTTATATGAATGTTATATCTATTTTTCATGCATATTATATTTTTAATAAAATAGATGTAAATAATCTTAATTCATACATACATGTGCAATATTGATGTTAATAATTCTAATATAAACATTCCTTAAAATAATAAATATATTTTTATATTCATAAAATAAGTAATATTAAAAATAGGCTATGATTTGAAAATTTATAATTCTTTTATATTTTTTTTCATAATTTTCAATAAAAAATGTTTATTTCGATACTAAGTGATAAAGTAAGAATTCTGGTCATAATAATAAAATATCATAGGAACTATTAAAATTTTTTATAATCAAAAATAAATTAAGGAATGTAAGCTATAATGATCTTAATATTTATTCTATTTACATAAATTTTTCATATATAAGTAATTTTTATTGGAAAACATGTATTAGACAAGTATATAACATTTTAAACACATAATTCTGTAAACAAAAAATTATACTTGCAGTACATGTATCAAATAACGTCTATGAATTTTAAATATTCTAAATCTGATTTACATTTATTTGTTTTAATTACAATGTCCTTATATTTATATATATTACCCATACCGTACGTGATACCATAACGTACCCTTCGTGCAATAAAAAATAAAAAATATATATATAATATATTCTAATTCTATTTTACATGACATGTTATACCAATTCAAGTAAAAATATTACAATGAATACATATAACAACAAAATTGTATTTTTGTTTTCAAAAAATTATTACTATTCAACACAATTTTGTTTCTTCTTTTTTCAATGGCATTTATAATTACTTATTTATAATTTCTATTTTTTTTTTCATTTTTTATGTTTATTAAGTGCTTCTAATAATTTATCTGCATCTTCATCTGTTTTTACTCTTAATAAAACTGGTACTGGAGGTGGTGTAGAATCAGGTAAAGGTAAACAAACCAACATTATTGTATTTTTATTCATACGTTTTGTTGGTATACTTTCTGTTAATAAAGTATTGAGCAATAAATTCCCCAAAGAAGTTTCTGCACGTACTAATAATTGTGTTTTTTCATTTGGAGTTGGTTTTAAAAACAACATTCCAACACCTCTATCAGTAAAATTACCATCTTTTTTAACAAAAACTTTACATCTGCAAAAAAAATATAAAAATATAAATTTAAATTTTAATTTTAAAATAATTTTTTTTTATAAAAGAAAATATTTAATATGATACCTTTGTTCATATATAGCACCTTCTTCTATAACTGGTTTGAATTCTACTTTTGGTGGTTCCTCATCTTCATCATCCTTTCCTTCACTATCTTCAGGTTCTTGTGGCTTTACCACTTGAGCTCCAAATGTAAATGGTTTTGTACTATAAAGTCATGATGTTATTAAAATATTTTCATTACATTGAACATTTGAAATAAATTACCTTCCAAAACTAAAACCAGTTGATGTATTATTAGTAGCAGAACTTTGACCAAAGCAGAAAGTTGTTGTATTTGTTGTAGCAAACGAACTAGCAATAGTAGTAGTGGTAGTAGCAGTACTAGTAGTTACAGTAGTAGATTTTGAATCCAATTTTGTTTCTTGCTCATCTGATTTATCAGATGCAATAGATGGTTTACTCAAAAATGGATTCTTTTCAGAATTTGAACTTCCAAATATATTTTTGCTACCAGATTTTTGATCAATATTACCAAAAACAGATTTTTGTATATCTGAACTTTGATCTGTATTACTAAAAATAGATTTACCCGTATCTGTAGTATGTTCTGATTTTCTAAATATAGATTTAGAGCTTGCACTAATATTGCCAAAAATTGATTTTTCAGGTTTCCATTCTGTTGAACTAAAAGGAGATTTTGAATTTGTTACTCCAAATGGAGAACTTTCAAGTTTTTTTTCTGTGTTTGTAGATTCCTTATTATCACTACTGTGTATAGATTGTGCTTGCGAAGATTTCTCAATTTCATTTCCATGTTTACTTTCTATTTCTTTAAGATACTTTTCATAATCCTTAAAAATTGGAGTCAAAATACAAAATGGATTTGCATCAACGTGAGTTTTAATCCATTGTGCCACACTTTCATTTAATCCTTTTAATTTAGCAAAATAATCAGAAGATTTTTTTAATGTATTTTGATCTTCTTGATCAGAAGTACTATTTTTACTACTACATGTAGGTGATGATACTTGTATTTCTGTATTCTCTTTTTTGTTTGTTCCATTTTCATTAGTTTTTGGAGTTTCATTATTTGTAGAAGGCTTGTTTATATTTGTAATTGTCTTAGATGATGTATCATTAGTATTTATAGTATTATTATTAGCTAAAAAGCTAAATGGTGAAGCATTTGTTGAAGTTGTTGTTTTAAAACCTGTAAATGTACCAAATGCACTTCTGGTAGTGTCCTGAAAAATATTTTAAATAAAGTTACATATATATTGCAAGATAAGCATATAGGGATGAAGATATTTGAAGATATTTACTTCTGTATTTTGTAAACGTCTTTTAGCTTTTTTAACAATACGTTTTTCCATTACATCATCAGGAGCTTTTTTAAATGTACCTGCTTCTTCAGGTTTTTCTTCATCATCCCAGTTATCATGGTTTAAATCTGTAGTTGCAGGCCTTTTACCAGCCATTTCTGTAAACATATTCTACAAATATACTCATTACTGTTTTTTCCTATATTTCTTCTTTTTTTTATGAAAACCAAAATAAAAAATTAAATATGAACTGTCTTGATTAATAAAATATTTAAATTAATATATATTTTTTAAATATTAAGATTATTCTTATATAAAGTTTATATTTCATAAAGTTTATATATTTTATATAGCCAGATATAATAATAGATTTAATAGCAATTGAAATAAGAAATGTAAAAGTTTATTAATAATATTATATTATATTAAATAATTATAATTTAATTTTAATTTTAAAAAAAATGAAATGTTTATTTTTAATATATCGAAAACTTGCAATATAACCTCATAAATTGCTAAAGTAGAAAATATCGATTTTTTAATTAAATTGAAAAATAAATAAAATTATATATTATAATATTTACCAAAATAAATTCAATTATATTAAAAACTTAATTAAAACAAATTTAATATACTTATATTAAAGTACGTACTTAATATACATAAGAATTTACACTTGAACGCTAAACACAATTTTCAGTTCTGCGCATGCGTTTTTTTTCAACCATGATCGTACTATATATCCAACGAACAAACTAAATCTTAAAAGGTTAAACGACAAAATTATAATATTTTAAGTTCTATTTTACGTAACGTGTATATGATATAAACCTATTTCAAACTCTAAATACTACAGTAAGGTAATGGAATTATTTTCGATATAATTCTGAACAAAATCATCATTATAAATTTATAAATATTTCTATAATTTAAACATAATAATTTTGTATAATTATTTAGCTTAAACTTATTAATTTTCTGTATTTATGAAAATAGATATAAAAGTATAATTAATTAATATAGATCACACAGAACAATTGAATAATTTATATATTTTTGCAATTTGTCTTGATGTTTATTAAGTTTGTGTATAATTTCAAATTATATATAATTATGAATTAGTAAAAAAAGTTTGAAATTATATTTTCTAATGTTAGAAAGTTGCCATTATGTTATATTTTTTAATGTCTTTAATATTTTTTGCGTCTTGATCTTTTTTCATAAGATATAAAAATTCTCAAAGAAAGTTCTGGATTCTAGATAAAACAATATAATAATTTAAATCATTTAAACGATGATATTTAAGTATAAAGATAATTTTTTATATTATAATTGAACTTTCATAAATCAAGAAAGAAATATATTATATTAAATATATATATGTATTAAACTAGCCTATAAAATAAATATATGATGAAAGATCACGTGGTATATTGTCACGTGCAAACGATCAATTTAAATTTGATATTTTTCTATATATTCTTTATTTAATTTACATAATAAAATTTTTAATATCTTGATAATATTTTTATATAAAAAAAATTAATAATTTAATAAGTTTCTATTATACTTTGCAAATGAAATAAATATTACATAATATTTTTCTGGAATATAGTAATTTTTTTCATTATAATATTAAATATATATTGAATATTATTATTACATTTATATTTATTTAAATTATTCT
>NW_006263361.1:82566-94824 GCF_000469605.1 Apis dorsata
ATGAAAATATCAATATAAAATGATTTATTTATTGTAATTTATATAAAAATTTAATTATTTCAAGTATAAATATGTAAAAATTAAATAAGCAAATTTTTCGATGCAATTATTAAATTAATTTCATGTTCATTAAAAATAGCCATATTTCGACTTATCTTTAAGTACGGAAACTAAAACATATCTTCGGATTTCAGAGAACGAGCGTGTCTATCATGAACAACGTTTCATTTCGTAATCGCAAATGTGGCGCCACTATCGCCGGCATTACCAACGTTCACTATCATAAAAGATCTACTTCAAGGAAATGTTTTCTTTGAACATCCTGTGTTTTCGTAAATTTGTAAGCATAGTTCATAGTGATCGACAATCATATGCAAACAATGCATATAATAAAATTGTAATATAGAATGATAAGTTCTTTCACGTGGTATATATACCGGTTATAAGCTTGGCGCGAAAACTTTCTTTCAAGGAGCGCGTCGGATCCCTGGGCATACAATATAGCAAGAGGAACGAAGAAAGGAAGAAAGAGAAAGAGAGAAGGATCGAGGGTAAGGGCCAGGGGTGTCAGGGGATCTCGAGCAACTTGGCACGTCCGTGTACAGAGGCAACAGTGCTGGTGGCAGCACAGACGCTCGTTGATGAGCGAACAATTCACTTTGGTGCGCGGTTTCGCGACGTTGTTTCGTCTCATCAGTGTCGTGAAATAAGGGTGTACGTACGTAACGAAGCGATAAAATGTGTCTGTGACATTTTTACCTGTTCGCTTTTCTTAAGTTAAAACGATCAAGTGTCGTTGCGGTGGCTTGAAGAGTTAGTGGCTGGTGCGCGCCGTGCGTGCGGTTGATCAGAGCGTATACCGCTGCTCTCGTCGATTTGGTGGGAGAGTGAGAGTGAGAGGGAGGAGGGGTTTCCCGTCCTCCTCTTCTCTCGCTAAAATCGGCCGGATTTTTGAACAGGGAGGAAAAACGAATAATCACAATACAAAAATATGGAGATATCGAAGAGTTTGCAAGAAGAAATACTCACTGTGCAAACTAAACTGAAAAATGCCATACGCGATCATCAGGTGAGTCCCGCGACTATGCATGTATGTCGATAACGATTTAAAGATTGAGAGTACGAAGCCGAACGAACGAATGAGCGAATAACTTAACGAATGATTTTTACCTAACCACTTCTTATTTCTTTTAATACATTATTTTCTATCGATTAAGAAATAGAGATTGCATCTTTGATAAATAATCGACTCAAAAAGTAAAATAGTTTTTGAACAATTTTAATGTATCTTTTGAATATAATTCGTTATTTTTAAAAAACTTTTGCAAAGTAAAAGCAAATTAAACATATATTAAAGTTTTTATTAAACAAATTCTTTTTGTGACTCAGTTTCCTCGGCATTCCCACGCACAATGCGTGCACAAACGCATGTACGCATCCAGCATGTACGCGCGCGCGTGCATAAATGCACACCTTCTATACTATATTTATGGAACATGTTATTTCAATATAAATTCTTTGAAGTTTCATAAAACGATCATTCTGATCAAAGATGTCCGGTTTATGCGAAACACGAACAGAACTAAGTTACTAATATGGCATACATCTCCTTTCGATCTATTTTATAAAAGTATCCCTTTCACTCGTATCGTTTGTAAACTGTGTGCACTCTTCGGTTACGTTGCGCGTTATCGAAAGTGAAAGAAGCGTAACAAGTTCCAAGAGAACTTTTGCTTGCTTTTAATCATGTTATAAGTTTTCACCGTGCAATGGTCATTTTTTTTTACGAATCGTATAAACTCGAAGGTGAACGAGTGTTCAGACCTTAACCTTTGTAGGTAGAGTGCTTCGACCGATGCGTCGCATGACTTTGAGAACCATTCTATCTCTCTCTTTCTCTCCTCTCCTCTCCCCTCTCTCTCTTATTCTCACTCTCTCACTCGCTCGTTCATTCAGTTACTCACTTGTTTAGTAAATCTCCCTCTCTTTTTTTCTTGTTTACCCTAACTTCTATAGTTCTATATTCTTTGTCGTGTTCTTTCTCTTTTTCTTACTTTTGCCTTTGTCTAGTTCACTCTTTTTTTTTCAATTATTGATATAAATCTTAATTTGATCATGTTGTATGTCTAATATTTTTGTTTCATTAAATATGACAACTTTCATTATATTTTATTATATTTATATAATTTCTTGTTATTTTTCTTTTTATTTTTTACAGTTTAATCTTAGATTTATTAACAAATTTATTTGTATTTGTTAATAAATAATGCATAAAATAAATTGAGAAACGGATTTAAATAAATACATTTTCAATTGTTGCCAATATAGTAATAGAATTAACTCTTATTTAAAATTTACTTTAACGTTCTTTTTGCTGTTATAGCATATTGTATATTATAAATGACTAGAGTCAAGGTATTCTATCGACTCTGAATATATATGTTGCTATAAACCAATATTATCGAATCGTATATAATGCGAACACTCGTTTTGTCTCTTTACTGTAAACTTTTATTAACAAGTTGTAACGCTAGGGGGATATGTGCGCAATGGGGAAAAGTTTGTTCGCGCACGATCGGTATTCTGCCCTGCTCTACCGACCTTGTCTGGTCTAACTGTTCGAAATCGAATTTTTTTGTCCAAGCAAGAGTATAGTGTATATTTAACCTATACTTTTCGAATATTGATTTCAATCAATATTAATCTCATTGAAATTAATTTATTTTTTAATATAATCATACAAAATATTTTGAATATCTGATGAAGGGTTATTAATTATATTAAGGATAGAAATTTATTAATTTGATTAAATTACATCAATATTCGTATTTGTGAACCGGCTAAAACTAACCTCGCTAATAGATATTTGAGTTACATGTTTTTCGTTGATTATTGAGAAAGAAACAGGTACTTAATGATATTATTTCTTAAATTTCATGTCATTTTAAAAATATTTTTCAAATCATATATTATACAAAGTCAAACTGGTATGTAAGTATTCTATACTTCATATGCGTTTATTTTAATATTGCATCGATATATTAATAATACAATATATACAATATATTTATTTTTATTTTGAACGTGAATACTTCGGTGATCAATACAATTCTTGTTGAAGATCTTTTTTTCTCTTGTTTACTATTATTAGACATTGACTAAAAGTAGTTACTATGAAACGAAATTCTCTCAAAATTATTTTTCAATTGCTAAATAATGCTAGAAAAAGGAAAAGAAGTTTTTAGCCATGCAAAATTATTCATTTGATCATTTGTACACATTTTCTAATTTGATCGACACACAATATTACGATAATTGCGTCATTGCGCCGCAAAAGAGACGCCACAGACGCGTGTACAAAAGTATAGCGACAGAGGATGTTCTGAATTGAACATTTGAATCATCTTTGAAATTATAACTAATCTAAAAATTTTCTTTTTTAATTTCAGATTTGCGTGGGTAAATTGAAGGATGACCCAAATGTAAGTCGCTTATTTTTATTAATTCTATAAATTCGAATTTAGAACATAATTAGTATTTCAGAAAAATCATAATATGTAATTTATATTATATACTCTTGTATCATATTTACCGAAAAATCAAATCACTGTTAATAATATTTTTACCTTTATTATAATTGATTTATTTTATTTAATGAATGTTAAATAATTTGTGATTTGTTTGCTATTCGATATATTAATATTCTTTAGGATAAAGTTTTTCTATTAATTAAAAATCGAAAATATGATATAAAATTTTTTTATTCTTTCTAAATTACATTTTTTTTTTAAATTTTTTTTTAAATGAAATTAATTTACAAATATTATTATATTATTAATATTTAAATTACTTGATCGATTTTTATTGATTAATTCTTATATCATGATTGTAATTTTTAATTACAACGCGTGAATTCTTATAACAGCAAAATTTATGACAAATTATGTTTGTATATATTTGTATTTAATCAAATTTCATTTCATTTTTTAATTTTATTATTATGCATTATTAAGAGAACAATTTATATATATATTTGTATACATACATTCTATAAATATAAAATATATCGTATATCTAATGAAAACCTGTCTCATTTTGCAGAATACAGATATCCTTGGTCAGATACAAAAGATTCACTTGCATATCGTATCTTTGGGAAGGTGCCAGGTAAGTTGAGGATCGATTTCCTCGAGCTTTAGTCTTTCACGATGATCCAGAGCAGGCTTGTTCGTAGACATTTCATATTTATATCCATCTGTTACATGCAAATAGAAACGATATCATATTAAAGTATCCTACCGATAACGGATCGTCTAGGAAACGTTTTAAAATCATGACGACCAATGTCCTTGATTTCATATAAACGAAATACCCATTAATTCGATCGATAGAGAAATGTGCATAAGAGAAATGTTTTAAAAATAGTATAATAATTAGAATGAGTGTAATCTTATCTATCGATGATGTAGATTATATATTTAATAAAATATATTAATAATTTTCAATCTACTATTTCAAATTTTATTAAAAATTAGGTTAATTTTATATAAAGATATATTGCTTTTTAACGATAAAATACTGTTGAAACGAAATAATTTTTAAGTTTGGGATTTATATAATTTAATGTTTTAATAGTAAATCAATTTTCCATCTATCATGAATTTCCCATATATTATGGAATCAAATATCTATGTATCAATTTTGTATGCTAGATTTGCAATTTTTTCATAGGATACTTGTTAGAATAATTAATACGTAATTATAATTAAATGGTAAATTTATTGAGTGAGTTTATCAACCATCTTGCCAAACTTTGTTGATCGAAGATACAAGTCGAATAATTAGACTTTTTCCTTGTTCACATACACGTTTCTTTTCTGGCCTTTCATAAAGTTATTTTACCATGTTACCACGTGACTGTTACATTATCATAAACTCGTATCGCATTTAGTAACAATATCGTATTTCCTAATTGAGAAACACATAAATCGAATATAGGAACTTTTGATAAAATTAAAATTATATTATAATAAAAATTAATTTATTAAAATAAAAAATAAAAAATTGATTACTTGTAATTAATCATTAAAAAAAAACGCATGATTACAAGAAATATATTTTTTTTAATATATATTTGCAAAACAACATGCACGATATCGCATTAAATTATAGAAATCACTAGCGGGTTTCTTTTTTGGATTCGTGAATCGACGCGAAGAATCGATAACGGGGCTAGTGTTGCCTGAAGATGGTTTGGTGGATGCGCTTTGCTATCACCCAGCATCCTTTTCTAAACATTTTCACGGTAATCCCGTCGATATGAATGCGTCTCTTTCTTTCCCTTTTATATTTTCGTGTTTCTCCCAGAGCTCCTTTCTTCTTCTGGCTCTTCTGGTTATTTTTCTTCTTTTTTCATGTTAGCAATAAATGACCGATCCAGGTAGATTGCTGTCGAAGCAAAAGAGATACATAAACGGATAGAAATGGATAAAGATAGAGTAACCGGGAGTAAAAGAGACGGACGTGTATAGAGATACACGTGGAGGGGGTGAGTAGGGGGCTGCACCGGGGAATATGAGATCGAGAGAGATGTCGGACAGAGAATGTATAGGAAAGAGAGAGAGAACGAATGGAACTTGGGTGAAAAGGAAGCAGAGTAGGGGTCGGGCAGAGGCGGAGGGGCTCAATCAATAAAATGTCCCGCAGAAACATTTTCAGCTCTTTACGAAATCTCCGCGTTTTTTTCCTTTCTTCTTTTTTCTTTTTTCGCTCCTTTTTAATCTCCATCTTGGCATGTCGTCCGCTTCTGTTTTTCCACACTCATTTCATCGAAATCGCTCTCTAATTATTGTTTATTGTATTTTAAATTAATTTTTATATTTGAAAACTTCTGAAAATTGCTCACTATTTCGCCAAGACGATGTATTATATATATGTTATATATGTCGAAGGAAAGCCATTAATGAATTTTAAAAAATTTTATTTACTTATCTATGAAATTTTTTTCGCTTACATGGCGAAATTTTTGTTTTCTATGTTTTTTTTCTTTATTAAATATTAATTATCATGTATAAGAGATTTAAAATTTCAAGTCAATATGTCAAATATTTTATATGCTTTTTTTTAAATAATTTATATTGTTTTATCATAATTTAGAAGATAATAGAAATGCATAAAAATTTTCTTGGTAGAATGTATATTTGAATGATTTTTTTATAACAAACTATTCATTGATTTTTCTTTTGCATTCATAACATGTTGCTTTTGATATTTAAAAGGAATATTTTCTTAATTCGTTGCGCTTGATAAGAGTATATTTACTCGCAACGTAACAGCAATATGCATTCATATTTAAACGATCTGCAACGCACAGTCTGCCAAGAAAGTTTTCTATGATCATCATTGACCGAAGTTCTCATACTCATAATTTCCTATCTCAATACGCAGAAGCAAGTTGTCCAGCGACTGCGCAAAGAAGTCGAAACATTTAAAGCGGAGAATGCAAACGGGGCAAAAGTTTCCATCGCATCGCTTCTTGGCTTGAATAACAATAATCATATTACAAATAACAATGAAAATAAACTTAAGACCGGCAATGATTTTTCTACGAAGAATTCGAAAGAGGACTACGAAGAGATTGTTAGAAATGGAGATGTTCCTTCACCTACCCGCAATCTCGCACCTACCAAGTGAGTTTTATTGTTAATTATTAGATTTCAAATCTAATATGGAGTTTTTTTGGAATTGATAATACAAATTTTTCTTGTGCGAAATTTAATGCAGAGTTTGTTATTTTAGGGAACGATCGAGTTCAGTGGAGACAATTTCCGGTGAGGATGATGTTATTGAGGTTTCTATGGACGAAAATTCCAATGAAAAATCCGAAAAAGAAGAATCAGAGGAATGTAAAATAGAGTCAACTGAAAAACTTAATTTCTTAAATGCTCTTGGTCTTATTACTACTACAACATGTGCCGAATTACAAAACAAAAGAGCTGAAAGAAAACGTCGTAGCACTGCAAATCCACAATTTGTTTATTCCAGTCTTGAAGTGCCAACGGTGAATACCGAAGAATTTTCTCTTTTTTAATCGAATTGCATTTTGATATCTAATGTTTCGATGCCTATGTTTTATATTTTAGAAACGAAAACGACACTCGTACCTGCAATCTGGAAATGTTCCGCAAACTCGTCAAACAACCGCGCGTATGAATGGTCCATCGCCACCTCCTGTAAAAGTTGTGCCACCAAAATCCATATCACCACCAACGACTAGGACTGTGATGAAATCTTTAATTCCGGTGCAAAAATCCACCACGCGACCGAATATACTTAGAAATGTTACGGAAAGTAAAGTTTTTCCTAATAAAAACAAGATTGAAAACGGACCCACTCAAATTCAGTTACCTGTATCTACTGTAAAGTCCGTTCAATCGATTGGCAACAAAGCAGTTCACATACCAGGTTTACCTTCCAGTCTAACTATCGAGAGGATCAGCAGTGATTCAGCAGTCTGCATAAGTTGTAGAAATCCAGGTGTGTCATCAATCTTACTTCATATTTATGCTTTTCTTTGTATTAAAAATACTTATCAAAATTTGGTTCAACAGGTACACTAACAGTATGTGAAAATTGTGCATCAAATTATCACGTATCTTGCCATTCTGTATCTCCGGCGCCGCCAAGAATATGTCCAAAATGTGCGTTAATAGAAGAAGAAGAAATTGACGACGGTGACGAAGGAGAGGAAGAAGGACGTCCATCGTTTAAAAAAGATGAGGAATTCGGTAAAGCGTCTTTGGTTTTTCGGAAGATTTCTACTTGTAGTATAAAGTTTATCGTGTGATTGACAAAAAAGTTCTTGTTTCCTGCAGACACTAGCTTTTATGAATGTTCGTGGCACGCTTATCTCATTTCGCGGCGGCACCGTCCGGGATCATTCGATGTGTAGTGATATACTCTTGATAACAAAAAAAAAAAAATATATATATATATACATATATATATACATAAAAAATAAAATAAAAATAAAGCGGCACTTTTGATTATACTTGATAATCAGAAGCGTACATTTTTATGTATGCGATAGAAAAGAGTTTCACGCGCAAAATATAATGAAAAAAAAAAAATACTTATAGATAATGCAAACAAATTATATGAAAGAAGAGCAGGAAATTGTGTAACATGGGTCCACAATTTCTAGATTTAACGTGCAACGAGGTATCGCAGCGTTGCCGCAGACTTTATTGACCGTAAGCACACAGAGAGAATAAACGAGAGAGCAGCCTGCCGGAAGAAGTGTCGCGAGTGAAACCGGCTTCTCAAATACAGCAGAAGAATTTGCAATTAAGAAGAACTTTTTGGTCGATCGTCAGTAATAGGGCACAAAAAAGCAACGTGTATTGAACGCGAAATATCTTGCAGAGGAGAAAGAGAGAGAAAGATATGAGCTGCGCAAGCGAAACTCGGATCTGAGATTGCAGGTTTACGAGTTGGAAAAACGCTCACAACTACTCGGCCAGTCCCTTCAGGTTCGTCCTGTGGCCTGCGTAGAAAGAAATTCACAAATTTTTTTTCATTTGGAATGCTATTCAGTTAATGAAATTATACGCAAACATTTTCTATCTTTTGTTTTTTCATCAGTGAGAACCTGCAAGATCTCTACGTTTTTCTTGTTCATTTTGAATATTATTTTCGAAAGACGTGTCGATTTTTTTATAACAAAATTGATTTTTTGGTTCATAAAAAAATCGATTCACTTGACTTTATAATTATTTTCGTGTTATTACTGTAGAGTTTGTCTGTATATATATACAGACATAAATTTGATCGTTTTCTTTTATATAAATTATTCGTATAATTTGTAAAATACATTGTTTATCTACAGTAATAATTTTGTTCGTTAATCCGTGAAAGTATGTAATGCACGATGCTTCCTTCACCTACAACTTAAACTTCAATGTTTTATAAAAAAAACTAGTTTCAATGTTTCGTCTTCTTAAATTTAAATTATGTATTGCTTATGTTATTCGTCTTAGTAAACCTAGTTAATTGTCGAATATAGAATCGTGTATGAAAAATGTTTAAAAAAAAATAGCGCGTGTAAATATTATAAGGAAAATATTTCAAGTTAAATTTTGTTCCAAGAGCATGTGCATTTTTATCTTGATATTATCAGATAGCAATCGATGTTAATTCTAAGTAATAATATTTTTTTCAGATTTTTTTTTTATTACAATAATATATTATTGCTAATTGTTTAATTTTTTTTGACAGCTACAGCAACGCACACGCCAGGAATTATTAGGAAAGCAAGAGAAGACGCAGAGATCTATAAAGCGGCTTGTGGACTTCATAAAACTGATGCAACTCAGAAAAAGCGGGGATTCTCCACGTCCCTCGGCATCAGTCAGCTTCCCTCCTCAACCTTCCTCATCCCAATCTCCTCCAATAGCGTCAACCAGTCGGATGTTGGGCCTACCACAATCAGTAGCGACCATCGAGAAAATTCCGTGCCCTACTCCTCCATTGTCCTCAACCAGTTGCCCCGATCGAGTATCGCCTATGTCGACAGAGCAGAGCCTCAAGTGTCCTATGCCTATCAGTTACCAGTCACCAGTGTTCAATCAGAAAAGCATCAGTCATACCTTATCGTTAAAAAAATCACAGAACCAGCTAGAAGAACAAATCAGTCTTCCGAAGACCAAAATCATACCACAATGCTCAATTATAAACTGCCAACCACATCAGGCTACAACTCTTGCATTCAGACCGAAATCTCTGTCTCCGACTCCTCTATGCTCATCGGAAAACAATTGTCTGACGCCGTCGGTCGTAACCGTAAAAAGCAAAACCGTGCAGTACCCGCCCTCAATCGTATCATCGACACAGAGAACCTCTCCATCACGGCCAAATATCAATTGGAACGATCAACTTTCAATGGAAGAAAATCCAGATCCAGGCAGCCAAGAAATAAATTCGGTATCAATCAACTGCGATCTGCCAGAGCAACAGAAATCCTACTGCCTTCCTACGATAGTACAGAACCCGATAAGCAATTACAA
Source organism: Apis dorsata (assembly GCF_000469605.1). Lineage (NCBI taxonomy): Eukaryota > Metazoa > Arthropoda > Insecta > Hymenoptera > Apidae > Apis > Apis dorsata. Next base: position 92,631 of record NW_006263361.1, read on the forward strand.
ATTACAAAGTCAACCGAGCCAGATGAAGCAACCCTGTTCAGTAGTCGTCCAAAGTATAGGCCAAGAACCGGTGGTCTTCTCCACTCATTGTTCTCAGGCCATAACAAGTCCTATATCCTCACCGATAATTCTCGAGAACCACGAGACATCAGCGCAACTAACAAAGATTTCTCAGTCGGTCGGCAACAGTTGTATCATCAAAGCTACCAACTGGAATCAGGTGAACGAAATGAACCTACGGTCCAATTACAGCGTGGTGCCCTCACAAAATTCTTCGAGCACGTGAAATTGGAAGAAGCGCATATACCAGCGCCATCTAGAGCAAAGCTAGTATACAAAAGCGGTACTACTTCCGAAAGGAATGAACTTGAAGTTACAGAAATTACGGATGAAGATACAAATAGTAGTGAATATGTCACTAAAACATCCTTGTCATCTGGCAATTTCGAAGATGATTTCGTTGATCGAGAAGTTAAACAAAATAATTGGCTCTCGAGCAAGATTGTGATGAAGAAAGGACAAAAAAACGATAATGTTATCAAAAATGTTGAATCAGTTGATTCCGCTACGAATTCGACAAAATCGAACGATTATGTTACTTATGAACGTAAACATGGCAATACATATGTGAGAGTCGAATGTGAACCTGACGAAGATGAAGACGCATTGACTGATACGTTTCAAGCCGATGTGACTTATACGAGACGCATCGGATCTCTCACAGAAATTGTACCAGAGAATCGGAAGGATCGACAAGATTCAGCTTCTCTGTGTAACGCACAAAACAATTTCTTGGAGCTTCGTAACGAGGTCTCAGTTCCTGATGATAAGGCTGATTCCGAGAGACAAGACTTATCTAGTGGCAGACGTTCGACCAGCAGCAGCAGCAATAGCAGTACAAGCGACAGCGATACTCCGGAACAAGCAATGAACGACACTATTAAGTACTCACGACGACGATTATCTGGAAACGAATACAAGGAACGTCTGGGCATTAATGCTGTATCTCCGGAGAGTATGCAAGTGCTCGAGCAATTTGAATCAGCTATGCTGGAAACAGGTTGTAGCAATGCTGCCACTTGCTAGAGTTAGATTAGAATGCGATATTAATTCGCTGATTATGCTCATTGCTGAAATTTTTTCCTTTCGTCGATGAAGTTGATCATTTCTTAAATACTAAGTTTTTTTTGTGTGACATACGTTAAGTTTGAAGAAAACAAAATAGTAATAGTTTCGCGATAAATTCGAATCCGTACACGTTTAGGACGGATTAGATTATTCGTAATCATTACTAAGGTTCATAGGCAGTCACTATTTTCTATACTGCCTCGAGAAATATTGCAATCGTTCTCGTATCAATGTTCCCACGGTAGCGATGATAAGTAATAATAATCATTACGATACTTTAGGAGAATGATTGCCTCATAATGATTATTTTATTAATTTTGTTAGCCATTCGTTTATTTATTGATTGTTGTTCATTAGATTTTTCTCGATCTTTTCTTAGTATTTAACGATTGCGCGAGGACCAAGTTTGAATTTCTTCCAATTTAATAATAATTTGATGACAGAAATTAATCAAAATTGTGAATTATTTGTGTAACATTACACAAATTTATATATTCAGATTGTTAGTTCAGGAATATGATGAAAATTGATGAATAATTATGCATACTAAAATTATGTAAACATTTTATTGAGTTTTAAAATGCTTTAAACTTTATTTCTTTGATATTTTCTCGATGAATAGGAAACACGCACATATCTGACAGATACTGAGCGATTTGTGAAAGGCTTAAAGCCTATGTATGTAAGTCGAGTCATATTACCATACTGCCTTAATAGTAATTTAAAAATGATACTTTTTACGATAATTTCTTATGGATAAGCTCGAGAAACGTGTACATCTCAATAGACTGATTTGAATGTCGCCATATTGAAATTAAGAAGAATGAAGAGGAAGAAAAGATAATCAAAAAGCGTTACCGTAATCGGATACATACATAGATGTAAGGTTGCGTGTACGTTAGGTAGATAAAACGTTATTGAAGTAATTATTATTTTAATTTTATGATTCAGATTTCTTATAAAATGAAGATAAAATGGACCGATTTTTTTCTTTTTTTTTTTCTTTTCTTTTTTTCTTTTTTCTTTTTTTTTTTTTTTTTTTTTTTTTTTTTTTTTTTTTTTTTTT
>NW_006263361.1:95127-97803 GCF_000469605.1 Apis dorsata
TTACATTCAAGTAAATGTCTCGACGGAACAGAACAAAATGTTTATTTACTATTATTTTAAACGTATATTTGTTATATTCAAAAGCATTTTCTTTGATAAATTAATATAGCAGTATTTACTATATTTCACTTTATGCTATTAGGCAGATGTCTTTCAGAAATTACATTGTGTCGAACATAACGATTTATATAACGATGAATTAATTACATTATCGTCGAGATAACTTGTCCAATTGAAAATTGGACGTTAAGCAATCGAGTTCGTTCATCTATTTATTCCGTTTTTGTTTTCCTCTTGTGGCAATTACCGCCAGCTTGTCCAATACATTTAAGTAGTGTAAAACAACAAAAATAGAAATTGTTATGCAATGTAGGCAACGAGATTAAAATCGAAATTCGTATTTTTATGAATAAAGTGAAACTGAAATATAAATTCTAGAATGTAAAAGTTTATTTATACGCGATGGTTTATTCAAAATTTTTCAATCTGAATTTTTAAAAGAATGTATTAAAAATTAGTATGTGAGAATAGCTTCTATAAGAGTGAATTTTTATCAACATAATATTTTATACGGCGTAATAACTTTTATTTCGTATATTGACGGACAACGGTGAAGCAGAAGGGGAACTCCCAACTCGGACAAACACTCGGCTAATGATATGTAAATATGGCGGAGCTAATCAAGCGGCTGTGCCAACAGGATGCAAGAAGAGATCGGTAGTGCCGTGCGAGCGTTCGATAGCCAATGCATTTGCGCTGGCCTGCACACACGTATCGTGACGCAGTAACTCGCGTACATATTTAATGGTCGCACGTTAATTGCGCTCTGTTTGCCCATTCCCCATTCTACGCTTCATCCCCATACCTACAATCATTCTCGTCACCCTTCCTCTATCTACGCTTCTTCTTTGTTAGTTTCTGTCGGAGTTTAATTTTAACTAATTTATCTCGGACGCTCAATCGTTTATCATCGAAATCGTAAAACACGAATCACGATAGTTAATAGATTTTCTTCAATAGTTTATAATTTGATTTTTTAATTATCATACAATTCATAATAGAAACAGCGATAATGTTTTCCTTATACTACTATTCTATATTTAAAACATGAATAGTTTACCTAAGCGATAAGCAGCGGAAATGACGATTCAAAGATAAAGTCACTTGGAAGGCAGTTACCGCTCGAATGTTGAACTTTTAGTTCGGTATTCGAACGCTAGATGGACAAACGTCGGTGTCATTTTTCTACGTGAAATTCAAATCGAGGTGGAGTTCACGCTTCTCGTGCGGGTCAGACGGTATTCGCTTCCTACGATCGATCAAATTGTAACTTCGTAATAGAATGTGTGCAGTGAAATATAACCACTTCCAGAATCATCGATTAGAGACCTACTGCGGGCAAAGCTATTGTATCGCAACGGAAACCAATCTTGGCTGAGAATAACAAAGGTACATATTTCGAGTCACTGTTCTTTCAAACGTTTCTCAGTGAATTTTCCCGCTTTCATATTACGTTTCGTCATATTTGTAAAATTAAAATCTTTAATAACATAATAATGACATGAAATAAGATGTAATCGGATAGTCTTTATCAACATGATTTCAATTCGAAATGCAAATTGTCCACTGAAAAATTGTTTTCTAGCACGACAATTATGTATCGCGATAATGTAACCATAAAATATGAATTTCATAGAATGCGAAAAAATGGAAAAATATGCGATTGAAAATTAATTCTTGTTATCTCATGTAGCAACTATCGAGAAGAATAATGTTAACCTTATTTTCGAATCTATTATATAGATTTCAAATGAAAACTATATAATTAATTTGAACAAATTATATCTTGGGATAAAAAGGGATTATCGTAAATTAAAAAAATTTATGTTTTAAATGTTTCCAACGACGAGATATATTTTTATTAATATTTTCTTTAAATAATACGGCATTATAGATCGTTGAACTCGCGCGATGAAATCGATATTACGGTTAATTTTCGGATAGTCTGAAAAAAGAAAAAAAGTATTGTAAATCTCCTCGTGTCGAGATTTACTTGTATTTATCGCGTTCCATTACTGTCGATAGACGATTTGGTCGCCATCAGCAACGTCGCCACTGCCACCCAGCATCGCCAGTCCCAATTAAAAGCCCCTCATCGTCGCTCCGAAATTGATATCGGGAAACAAAAACGCCAATTCCAGGCGTCTACTTTGTGTGTTACGTGTTCGCGTATATCTGTTCAATACGTATATATATTCGATGACCAGTTCCGTGTATACGTGTCACACGTTCTTGCTCCTCGCACACGTACACTCATACTCGCCGGTCTTGGAAGTGTTAATTGACCGCTGCCGGTCATTACACGGTTGATCGCAATTAAACACCGCAATTTCGCGAACGGACGTTGGACTTTGTGCCGAATTAAAATTACAGGGTTGGCAAAGTAACGCTTACCGTTCGCGAGTTTCATGGATCGCAGATTCGATACGTTCTATTCTGACGATCGAATCGTTCTTCCTTCTCCCGCGAATCTTTTTACCATCACGAACGTTCAATATCTCGCGTCATCCACGTTCTGTCGTCTACGTTCGCAATAATTGTCGAGTGGCGATCGAATTTCGGGCATTAACGCTCGTCGTTAATCATTACAGACCGCTATCGCGGCGGGAGGTGGCG
>NW_006263361.1:98027-103422 GCF_000469605.1 Apis dorsata
CCCTCGATCCCTTGGTTTTCAGCGATCCAGCAGAGGTCGCGGTCGCGCTACCATAGGTAATGTATTCGGGATTCTAGTCGTGTCGCGACGTTATTATTCCGTCGCGATGTGTAAAACTAGTTGACGCTTCGTAAACCTCGATTTCACGCCTCGTCGACCTCTAATTAATGCAGTAGGAAATTGTTATTCCGTTACGTGCACTCTACGTTCTATGCATTATTTCGGATAGCTGATCGTAACGGCCGCTCGTGTCCACTATACTCTTCACCGTCCATTTACCTTCCGTGTGGCATTAATTGTTCTTTCGGTTACATATGCGTCCCTTCTTTTTTTGCGATTGATCGTCACGACACAACGATTCTCGATGAAATCTTTATCATGCACTCTGCGCATCCGTACAATTTTCCTCAATTATAAAACAAGATCAGAATTTGCGCGATAATTTTATTCGTCGAAAACGTAATTCAAACCTTTTCTTTCATCAAAATTCGAAAGGTCGCGAGTGATTCGCACGATTGTAAACACATCTGCTTAAACTTTTTGCGCGATATTGACGGTCCAGATAAACGTGCAAGAAAGATAGAAACTTTATGACGACGAAACTTTCCATCTTATGATAGTCAATATTGCTAGCGAACTAAGTGTAACAATTTATCGCAACTCGTAATAATAAATACTGTACAGATTATAAGAAGAGTAACGATTCACGAGAAATAGGCAGCGTATAAGAGATCGTGTAAACAATAACACGCGATATGCGATCTCCTTAATATCAGTCGATAGGTTCCTTTCAATTTCGTGGCAGAAACTTAGCGAAAATTTCCTCGTTTCGCTCATTATATGGCGGCGTGCGCATGGTTCGGCTGTGAATACACGTAGATAGAGCGTAACAGGCGAGCAGGTAGTCAGTCAGGATGGGCCGGCGCTCCTACCGCGTATACGTGGATGTAATGCATGCTAAACATGTCAGGTAATTAACGTGAGCATTACACGTATGCTGGTTCACCCCTTCTGCCTCTCCCCCTTCTCAGTTTCGTACACTAATTATAGCCAGCTATAATGCCAACCGACCAATCGAACAGAGTTTGAAGTTCGTGACCGTGGCGTGATCGTGAAAATGGACGAGCTCGCGAACAATCGTGAATCTTGGCCCGGCGCAACGCCTTCTTCTCTCCGTTCCATCATCTTCGATCGTTCGATCGATCGATATCAAAAGAAAGAACGTTTATTTATTCGCCGCTCATTTTTCCCTCGACCGAGTTACTTTATCGAGCACTAAGGAGACCGAGACAGAGAAAAGTATTGGATTCGTTAGAAAGCTACGACGGGATTGTGAAATTTTTCCCGATAGCCCCGAAATGTGGGCTCCTTTAATGGCTTTAGTTGGATTTAATGTTAATAACAGTTTGTTAAAACGAATCCGGCAACCTTGTCTCGTAGAAGCCCGCATCGGTCCGCGAGAATTTCACTCGAAAGACGTAGACAGAGAGAGAGAGAGAGAGGGAGAAGGGGTGCGCACATCGTGTATGAGGGTACAAAGAAATTCTAATCGAGATACAACCGTTGGTCCTGCGGCAAATTACACATACGGGTCCTATTACGCGTCAGAGCGACGTAAATTTTCAATCGGGAATCTTACCGACGTATGTATTCAAAGATTTCGTTTCAACCGTATCACGTGTTATAATAAGATGTTCGAACTATATTTCAAGTCAGTTTGAATCAATTATCGTTGTACGAGATTCTAGAACAAAGAGCTCGCTTTCGATCTCGGAAAAATTCTTGGTTTTGGGAAAATAAATGTTTATCCGAGTGGCGGTGATAGAAGGGAAAGAAAGAGAAAGAAAGGCGTCGACGCATCTTTTACAGTCCTTTAACGATGATATATTACTTTCGAGGCTTTCCAATGGCCGCAATCCTGGCCACATTACTGTCACTTAGGGGATGAAACCGCGAATCTGTCTCCAAGGATTCTAACTCGCTCCTTTCGAAAGTCGTGAAAAGTAAATTAGCATTAGGAAATTCTATCCTCCGGAAATGTCGTGATACGAAAATAATAGAGTATCGAAACACATTTATATCGAAATTTCTCACGCAAAATTAATATCCTGTTTTTTTAAACAATTAAAAAAACATTATTAACGTTAAATAATAAACTTTATTTACCGATAAAAAGATAATTAATATATCACTCCAAATTTAAATAAACTCCAATTTTACCATTCGTTTGTACGTGCCACGTGAAATTATATATACACGGTAGAACGAATCAATTCTGGTTGAAGCGTAAACGTAATGCAACAAACAGTCGAAACGATTATTCATGATTAATGGAAGCGCGAAGAGCGGACGACGAAGAAGATTCGTAAAGGCGATGGAATCGAGAAGGCGAGTGTCGAAGGAGGAACAGTTGCAAGAATTGGGAAGGGAAAGAGAGAGCGAGAGAGAGAGGAGAGACCTTTAGCCTGGTCCTTGTCGCGATCCTACTTGGGGCGAGTACGGTCGTCGCGACGCGATGCGTCCACAGGGCCGACGAACGGTTAGTTAAGGAACACGGGAAAGCACTTCTGAATCACTCTCGACGACGCGCGTCCCTTCGCCCATGCTACTTCGGATACCACGATACGGATACACTTTTCCACCAGATATCACTCCGTGCATATATCAATTTTCCACTCACGTCACTGGCCTTCGCGCGAACGTACGGCTAAAGTGGAATTTGCAGGCCGAGATACGGGATATACGATATACGCGACGATGATTCCATCGGTCAGATGTAAAATGAATTGATCTTTTGGCGTGTATCGTAGGTTTTATTATTCACAGATCGGTTAATCGAATGTTGAAGAATAATTTATATGAAAGATTCGTCGCGAATCTTATGTCCTCTTCACGAGCACGAGATATATAGCGGGAAGGGCAATTACGCGAATGAATTTCTGATTCACGTTACAAGCTCGTTCGACAGAGGGAATGGGGAACTTTGCTTTTAAGAAAGCCGTCGAGGCGACCGCGATAAGCGTGTCGTTGGTAACTCGAGAAATAAATCGCCGGGAACAATTCTCGCCGGGAACGTTGCGCTCTCCATCCACCCTCGGCTTACTTTTTCCCATTTTCTTATTTCCGCCGGGTCCTCTCTCGTCTTCTCTCCCCTCCCCCTCTTCTCTTCTTCGCGATATAGCACGAACGTAGCGCGAACGGCGCGCGCGAATATTCGAACTCGGAAGCGATGCATCATAATCAGGCGGTCAACTTACTTAGCCCGGAGTGCTGCGTGCTTAAGTTAATTAGCTAATTACTAATTTTAATCGGATGACGTATGCGCATCTCGAGGGATACAAGCAAACCCTCTTAGCAGGGGGGAAACTGAACTCTAATCATCCTTCTCTTTCCCTCTCCCTTATCCTTCCCTCGCCCTTTCTTCTCTTCTCGTCTCTCGCTCGCTTCATCTTCGATACTCCCGCTACTTCCCCTTCAAAATCCTCTCTCGTTGATACGTAGACGCTGCGAATGCTACGCCTCAATGCGAAGCCGGTTTAATTTGGTCTAAGTAACTTCGTTAAAACTATTCGTTTATTCTTCATTTATTTTTCGACCATTGGCTCCTCGCCATTGCAAATTCATAATTCTTATCGTCGCGCACGAAGATGCACAGATGCGACGTCGCGACCGCGTTTATTTCGAAACCGTGAATAGTTTTTTTTTAATATCCGAGGTTGAGCCGGATCCTCAAAAGGTCCTCGTCGAGCTTTGGCTGCTTCACAAACAAGGTTATTCCTCGTTAATGACGCAAAGCGATGTAAAAAATCCGCGGAATAAATGGTATTTAAGGCGATTCGAAATGTCGCGGGGAACATGTTAAACCGGTAGCGTGGTACTTGTTAGTTCGAACTCGACACGATTTAAACCCGTTCGTTTCCCGTCTCGCACGCCGGCAATTTTTATTTTTCTCAAACTTCCTTTTTTAAAATCTGACGTCAAAATTCTTCTTTCTCTTTTTATTTTTCTTTTTTTGCAAGCAAATGGAAATTCATCGGTTAATCTCGTTTGCGACATCGACGTGTTTCGCGCGAACATTTATAATTAACCGACCCGCGTAAATATTCGATTAATCGTATTTCAGGGAAGAGCGAATTAGCAAGCAGATGCCAATCGAGGAATGAATTAACGAAACAGAAGACGAGACAAAGTCAATTATTATCGATTTATTTATTCGTACGGGATCTTATTTCCGTATCCGTGGCGTGAGAGTTTACAATTCGATACAAGAATTTATGATTTCTGAACGAGGGGACGAAAAATCGATTCTTCAACTTGTCAATTAAACCGTTTGGATCATTGACTAATTTTTCCATCTCGAATTCAATATTTTAAAATTTCATCCTCGGATCATGCGTACCGATCGTTCCGTGTCACGAAACGAACGTTCGAATAACCGATATCCGATATTTCGTAAAACACCATCTGGCATTTGCAATTTTTTAAAAAGGGAACGAGAGAACTTTCCGTTATCAAGGATCAAAGCATCGATGATCAATTTTGGATCGTCGATCGCTTCCGTCGATACCCGAAGTCGCCCCGTTAATTGGCGTGATTTTCGTTCTCGATGCTCTTATTAGGATCGTCAGCTTCGTCGATGGATCAGAACGCGGAACGGGGGAAAACGATACACGCTCATTGTTCGATAGAACGAGCCCGGCTCTCATCTTCGAGGCCAGCTTAATTAGAATGCGTATCTAAACGAATTGAAACAAGACTGGAACGACATCGGAGCATATCATAAACGCGTCCAATAATATATCATCGTGCTTGGACGAAGGAAGAAGAAGCACGGACGGGAGTCGATGTCTCGAGCGCATGTACGCAGCATGGTAAAAAAAGAAAGATGAAAGGAGGATGAAAGGGAAAAAAAGGAATACGTGTACCGTCGGAGAGGGAAGAAAGAGAGAAGAGGGAGAAGGAAGAAAGAGAGAGAGAGAGAAAGAGAGAGAGAAGGGCAAAGCGGTGTATATCTACGCGCGCGCATGCGACTTAAGTGCACGCGCTTAATTAGCTCGCTGTATCCCTCCCTGCATAAAATTACTAAACGCGTTATAAACCAGATATCATTATATTTCGACGTAATAAGATCAAACTTTAATTAGATTCCCCGTAAGAGTGCTCGTACACTCGCGCTCGGATACTTCCCCTCCTCGAGCCGCAAACACACACCTTTGTCGATTATGGATCGTGCAATCTCTTACACACGGTGCGGAGTGTAACGTGTATAATATCGAACGCCGCCAAGATTGGCCATCGGAGAGAGTCGGTCAAAAACAATTATTAATAATGCGCGACGGGATACGATGGATTGCTTACTCTCTCTCTCTCTCTCTCTCTCTCTCGATGGAAGAGA
>NW_006263361.1:103512-104082 GCF_000469605.1 Apis dorsata
AGAATGCCGCTCTCGGTTGGGCACGTTAATGAGGTGGGAGTTAATTAACCGAACCGAAGTGAGATGGTAGACGGTAGGTGGAAGGGAGGAGCGACGGGAGTGACGAGAGAGGAGAGGCCGATTCCCTCTTCTCCTCTGGAACCTCACGGTAGGGAAAAACACGATACGGTTTGGGATGGTGGAGGAGGGAAGGAGAAGCCGATAGAGGCGAGGAGAGCGTTAGGGATTGAGATACGGGCACGGGTGGTAATAGTAGCACGGGAGAAGGAGAGGAGGAGAAGGACGGATCCGGAGTTAGGGTTGCAGAAAGGGAAGCTGGATGAACGAAGGGGGCGGCCCGTGGTGGTGGAAACGAGAGAGGAATAGGTGTAGCGAGCAGGGCATGCGGGCTCGTAATTAGGGATCTATAATTGCGTGGAGTCAGCTAGTGCGGTTGAGTCGAGTGGCAGGCACCCAGCGTCACGTCGTTCACACGTACGCGCGCATTTGCGTACCTATGCTGTTGCCTCGACGGGCGGCGATGCGCGCTCGTGTGTCCCGTGCGTGTTCTCTCTCTCTCTCTCTCTCTCT
>NW_006263361.1:104307-107493 GCF_000469605.1 Apis dorsata
CGGACCTAGTCTCGACGCGGGGGTATCGGTCGCAGCCGGAAATGGTGTCGGATACGAAGGCCGCAAGTAATACGATCCGCTGCCGCGATCAAACTCGAGATCGAAATCCGTGTTATTATCGCGTGCGCGTTCGAAATTGCGCGTGTAAACGGGTTCGCCGAAGGATTTTCCATCTTGGTGAAACGCGTGCATGAGTCGATGAAGCGTAGGCAGCTCGCTTCTATCGGCTCGTTAATGAGGCATGAGATTAAGGTTTCCCGGTAGGCTGAACTGACAACAGAAAGAAACAAGAATGTGCATAGGAAGTGGTTTTGTCGTTCGCGTTGTTGATAACGCGACATCGTAGCGCAGCTACGATGAGATAAGTGCATCTGCCTGAGATACGTTTGCCGGGGCTAACGTTTCCCAGCCTGCTTTTCTCGCTTGGACGAGGGACGCAAGAGGCGAGACGTCGACTAGATATCTTGAAATTCGCGGGATTGGTTTAAAATAACGTTGAACTCGAGGATCAGAACTCGATAAAGGAGAGATACCATTTAGTTTCGATACGTTGGAAATGGACATGCCGGTTTTGAGGGAATAACGGGAATAACGCACGCGAGAATTGGAAGTTTCACGACGAACGATGAGATTTAACGGTGAAAGTTAGAATCGAACGAACTCGAAAATTTCCTCGACCTGGCTAGGACTAGGACGAGAAGGACGAAAGGGATCCAGGCTCCGGGTTCGGTGGAAAGCGGCGGAAAAGAGCTTTCCCTGGCGTGGCGCTTTCTTCGGCTTGGCAATCCTTCACAGTTAACGCCCCTAATCGTATTCATTAAAGTGCTCTCAATGCTTTTACACGGCTCTCAAGCTCTGCCACCATCTTCTCGCTTCCACTCTTTAAACACCCACGTTCCCCGACTTCGTTCCTCTTTTCCATCGTTCACCTCTTCCACTAGCTCTCTCTTCTTCTACCTTTCCAACGGTGCTTTCAACGCCCGAGATCTTGAGTAGATTCTCTCCCCCTAGTCTTAGCCTGCTTCCCAACCTCCTCTCTCCTCCTTTCCTCATCGTCTCACCCGGCCCAGCCGCCCCCTTTTTCACCATCTCCACCACGCTCTCTCTCTCTCTCTCTCTCTCTCCCCCCTTTTCTCTTCATCTCTCTCGTCGCGAGAGCTTTTAAGTTGGCAACAATGCGCGGATTTATAAACCAGACTGAGGGCATTGTTATCGGCGAGTGATTGGAAGGCGGCGTTTCGACACTGGCCGAATACCAACCATTGGTTACCGTCCATTGTTGACCCCTTTATCTTGGAAATTCGTGCTCCACCACCTTGCTTTTCCCCGTACGCCCGCCAGGGACTCGCTAAATCACTTGGTTTTATTGATGGACCGTGCCCGTGGAAAGGCGCGGCCAGCTTCGTATCACGACTTTTGATAAACGGCCCATTGTGGCCCGTCTTTTCTTCCCAGTTTCTTCCTGTCGCGATGTCGTTTCCCGTTTCCTTCNCCTAACGCGTCCGATTCTCGTTTACTCTCTCTCGTTCGTCTCCCCTCCCCCCACGAATCGACGGACCACGAATTCCCAAATTTTTCGTCCAAGGATTGATGATCTCTGTACGGTCAGTCACCCCACCGATCTTTATCGATTCCACGCTCCCAGCTCGGAATTCGAGAACCGATGGCCGTGCTGGTTTCCGGGAAACGCTAATGGTTCGCGTTCGAATTTCGATCGCGTGCGCGTTGGAATGGTGGGAGAGGTATTGGGCGATGCGTTGGGTTCGCCGTGCTGCACCTTTTTGTGCTCGAAATTAATGCCGAAGCGTGCGGACGCGCGGTGGATCCCTTCGAATTATACGCATCGGTGACAGTGCTCGGCACAATAGGATACGATAGGATGAATCGAGTTTCTACCCTCGCTTTGCGAGTTGACTTTCCCATGATGCGGTCGTAATCAGATCATCTCTACCCTATCCGTTCTCCCGCGTGTCGCCGCTAGCTGTTCCATCGACGCCCCGTTTATATATATATATACACGTATACACCCGTTTTTGTTTATTGCTCAAGTGGCCCCATTGTTGCGTCCAAGCGTTTTTGTCTTCTCGTTTAAAAATTAATTAAATCGCCAGTCACCGGTACGCGATCAAAGCCCACTTATCCGTTTCCAATGGTAATTGATACGTGAAAACGAATCTCGAACGAAAATGGAATGGTTTGATTACCTTTGTACGCGTCGAAAGGGCGAATTTTTGATCATACGTGCGCGCGGATATCGTAATTTCTCGAAAACCGGATGACGATCGATAGACGATCCTCCTCTATACAGAAAACGTACTCCTTAAATGTCCGTTTCCCAACACCACCATAAAAAAAAAGTAGACGAGATACGCGGGAAATGGCGAGCGTAGCGAAAATCGTTAAGCGATTACGCGTCATGGGAACTGCTGATGATAGACAAATTTGCGCGTTCGATGGCGAGAGGGAGGGAGAGAGCTTAAAGCGCGTTAAAATAATATACGAGGTGGCCGATATTGCGAAGGGCACGGAAGAATATCGATTTTCGGCGGAGCGTCGCACGTGTTTCGACGCTTCGGCACGTGGCGGCTCGACGTGATACAGGGAAGCACGAGATTCGAGAAGGTATCGTTCACCGTGGCTGGTATCTGGCACGCGTGTGCGTGCAGAATCGCGTGCACACGTCGATTGATCCCAGGCGATGGTGGCGGTCATCCACCGATCCAGAACCACCCCTCGCGCGGCCCAGTTAAGAGCTATCTTTCGTTCATCTAATCCGTAATTATGCCGGCCGAGTAGCAGTTATTTGTGCGGATAGGCTGGCATTAGTAGGAGCAGCACGTATCAGCTCTTCCCTTTCAGCTTGCCGATGTTATTTTTGTTCCGTCAACTCTAGGGGGAGAGGCGCGCATTACGATGCAAATCGGTATACGATGACGCTTACCGTTCGATCTTTCTCCCATTAATTGGGTGATGGAGGACTTTCTGGGGTTGGAGCTCGAAACGTTTCGCGCTTGGACTCGGTTAAGATGTCTTTGCGACTAAAATGGATAATTTTTAATCGGATCGGATTGAAAATATTCATCTACTCGTCTCGATCTTCGCCAATCTTTTCTCGTCCAATCGAGCCTCAAACAAGTCGGAAGAAACTCTCGTTCCTCTGATGGCTCTCTCTCTCTCTCTCTCTCT
>NW_006263361.1:107739-110160 GCF_000469605.1 Apis dorsata
GCACAATATGTTGCGGGACCATTACTTAAGCGAGGGGGTGCGAGAGGTGGGTGGCAGGTTCCGCGCGGGGAGACTGGCTCTTACCTAAATAACCACTCAGTCACTCGCAGACTTAGCTGGGAAACGGCGAAGAGGCTGGAGCCGGGGAGAGAGAAAGAGAGAGGGAGAGTGGTTCGGTCCGAAGAGTTGGCACGGGGGTGAGGCTGTGGGGGTTAAGGCCAACGGGGGGATGGCCCGATACTATTACGTGATGTAAGAGCAACCGAGCATCCAGAAACCACCCCGCCAGATTAACGAGGCCATTCTCCGATTGATTTCTCGAGAAACGCTTCGACCGTTAACTTGGATATCCTGGCTCGCTAGGTAAACTTACTTTTCCAACCATCTTTCCCGCCATCTTTTCCGCCAACGTGGTAAACCCGATAAACGAGTCGCGTTGTTATGTTTCGCGCGTTCCGAGATTCGACGATTTACGTCTCGACCCCCGATAGATTTCGCGTTGTTTGTGTATCGTATATCGTTTTCAGAGGCAATTAACAAACTTGTTCCCGAATGAAAATTCCACGCGCGAATCGCGCTCAAATGAATTTGTTTTTAAAACGTATCGAGGCGAGGGTGAGGGTTGATTACGGGAGGTAATTTTCTTTTGTCCCCGCCACGAGTGAACGTCGCGGCCAGACATCATGAAAAAAAATTCGATTCGCTTTGATCTTGAACCGGCTGCTCGCGCGATGACATAATATCCCTTCAAAGCGACCAATATAAATTCAGCACGCGCGTACCCAATCTGGCAAAGTGTTGAAACGATCGGCTGTGAATTTTCTGTTTCATCGAGGCCATTTAAAAATTGGTCGCAGCCTCGGTATCGTCGAGGCAATAACCAAGATTGTCGTATCTTCCAAAAATCCCTCCACATTTCTCTAACCGCTGCGAATCGAGGGAGAAAAAGGGCTAGAAGAAACGAGTCATCAAGTACAATGTACATTCGTTTAAGATGTGTCCGGTAGCGCCGTGACTCGTTGCTTTGATGTCGCGCGAAGAGGTCCCAAGTTTTTCTACAAACAAAGACCGGGTGAAAAGTTGGCCAACGAGCTTTCATTACGACACGGTCGCGGATGTGTACCCGCGACTCTTTACGAATTCTAGAGTTTAAGAAATTAGCATTCCCGATCGCGAACGCTGAGAGACGCCAGTCAAAGTGACACTCGCAGAGAGAGGCGAAGTTCAGATGCTGGGAGGCAAAGTGAGATAATGGCGTGGCCGAGTAACCACGGTTGATAACCATCGATTATAATTAACTCAACCTAATTGGCGAACAAGTCAACTCTGCTCAACCTCGCACCGAGCATTTCCCTTCATGGATATATATATATCGATGGAGTAAGATGCCACGTCCCTACGAACAAAACCTACTTTTTCGATTACTATTCGCGACTTAAAGTTCGTGGCGCTTATAAAATAAAAGAAATCAAAGTATCGTTCGATCGATGAAATATTCTTCGATCGTTTCCAATTTTCTTAGAAACGATCGTCAAACGCAAGTCTCTCACAGGAACTGTAAACAAGGCCCCCGGCTGGAAGCGGCTTAAAAACGACACCCGGTACGATCGCTGTCATGGCAGCCGTTGCCGCTCTCTCGCTGCATTCTCCCGAAGGTTAATCCCTATTGTCGGTTGACATAAGCCTCTAATGGATGGAACCGATCCGCGGGACGGTCGGCGCAGCCTCTTCGACATGGACGAAGTTACGAATTCGATTCGCTCTGTTTGCCCGATGCAACGTTTGCTACGCGCCGACAACGGTACAACCTTCTTTCGTTTCTTTCCACCCTCTCCTCTCTCCTTACATCGCGAACAACGGGACGCACGTTCGTTCCAAGTTTGCCAAGTTTCTTTCTAACGTGATGGCGTGAACGAAGATTTCGTCGTGGTAGGATTTCGAGTGATCAAACTCCTACTTAAACGTATAGCATCCATTCGAGGATTTGTTACGGCCACGTCGAACACCACGTATAACCGGAATCCGTGTTCCGATGAACGAAGCGAGGAAGGTTAAACAGGGTGTCCGTTTCGGGTGGTTTAACGAGGCGAAACGAGGCACGGAGAAACGCGGTAAAAGGGCCAATCCCAATCACTTTTCCCGACCGATTCTGTAATTTTCGCTAAGCAGAACGAATGCCCACACTCCTCCTTTCTTTCCTTCTCTCGCCGGTAGCCGAGCCGGCACGCTAGATTGCAGGGAGGGCTGGCGAGAGGGTGGTTGGGAGGTCGGTGGAAAGGCCAGGTCGGGCCGCGCGCAATCATCGCCCAGTCTTTTAATTTCCTATACTGGCGGGAGAGAGCACGTGTAAGTGTGTACGCGTTACCGTGCACGCGCGCGTCCACGTCCGTGGCCGGGGGGACGTGTGCGTGCGTCCGTGTG
>NW_006263361.1:110324-110689 GCF_000469605.1 Apis dorsata
AAGGAGGAAGAGAACGGTGGCTCGTGCGCGAGGGTCGGCACGGGGTGGTAATTGGCTGTCATGGCTTCCCAGTTCTACCAACCGCCCAACAACCCCGAGAGATTGGTATCGCTTATAATTAACTTCTCCGTGCCACGAAGCCACCGTTTCCATCGCGGCGTCCACGAAAAAGAGAGGCAGTTACAAAGGAGAAGGGGGAGGGGGGTTAAAAAGCAGCTGCGCGGGTGACGGGGGGAGGGGAGGGAGGGTTGGCCGGGTGAAAGTTTCGGTTGAGTCCGAAGTCGAAAAAAGGTAGCGAGGCCTCGTAAGCGTAAGAGAGAGAGAGAGAGAGGGGGAGAAAAAGAAGGAAATCGACGAGGATGGAG
>NW_006263361.1:110707-114576 GCF_000469605.1 Apis dorsata
GAAGTTGAGTCGGATAGCGTTGAGAGAATGAATTGACTCGTGACTCGAGTCTCCCTTATCTCTTATTATTCGTAATATTAAACTCTGTAGCTAGTGTGGTGGCTTCTAACGGGGAAGATCGAAATTCCATGTGCCCGGGAGCATCGAACGGCGGTCTCGTTATTTCGTAATTTTCCTTAGGTACCGTAATTGGAGCCTTTTGTACGCGCGTCGCTACTCTAACGAAGAAGATCATTAGCTTTGAGAAAATCTGGTAGTCCCGCAAGTTTCTCGGCGAACACCTTTGAAATGAACTCACCAACACCTTTAGGGGTGGCTGAACGAGTTGGAAAGAACTACGGAAGCCGTGCGTCATGGTTCGAGGAGGATTTTACGGGACATAGGATAGCGGTTTGCCTCTCGCATGGCAGAGGAAGCGTCACCAACGAGAAGAAAAGCTCTTTCACCGTGAGAGACGTGAAAAGCTATCATTCAATGAGACTTTGTCATATTTTTAGGAACAAAAAAAAAAAAAAGAAAAAGAAGAAATGGGAAAGGAACGAAGAAAGTAAACTTGAAGAGGATTATAAAGAAGAGGGATGATACAGGGTATTAAAGCGGCCAGTCTCTGCGATAAAGAAAGAAAATGGATAAATAATTATAAACGAGAGGAAAAGAGAAACGTGATAAAGGAGAGAAAAGACAGAGAGAGACAGAGAGAGAGAAAGAATGATGAATAAGAAGAGAAGGGAGGAGAGGAATAACGCGGCGAGGAGGGAGCGTAGGAGTGAACCGGTAGAGCCATATGAGCGACACAGAGGGCGGAAAGGAAGGAAATGGAAAGGATAGAAATGCTCCGAAGTCTAAGTAAGTAACATCCATTTCTATCCTCCACCATCTAGTCACTCCTTTTACTTTGGTTTACCTTATACTTTACGCGCTACTTTTGCGACTTTTTATTTGCAATTCCACTTTCTTCCACGACTGCCGTCTTCTCCCAGTGGTTCTCAGAAACACCTCTGCCAGATATTTCATGCTCCGTTCTCGCAATATCATTTGTTCGTTACGAAGCTTTTCCATGCTTAAAAGGATGGATTTCCGCTCGAACGAAGAACGATTTTTAACGAGATCAACGATTGTGACAACGCGCGTTAATTCAAAATAAGAAGAAGAAGAAAAAAAAAAAGAAGGAAGAGAAGATTAGAGAAACGATTGGTATTCGTAAGGCCGAATTCTTTGGCTGGAATAAAATATAAATCTCGGTGCAATCTCCTCGAGATTGTACGTATTCGATGTCGCGTGGGATCCGTGGAATGTCAGTACAGTCCTTCCGTAACTAGTTTCCGAGCAGGTCACCCCAATTAACGTTTTCACGTGCAATGCGGCCCTCGTCCCCGACGGTTTTCGTCCTCCGGTTCTCCCTTCTCTCTTTCCAACAGACCCGCCATCGGCACACGTACCCCTCAGCAGCCGGCCTTCTCTCTGTACCAGCGAGCACGGTGGCACGCTGGCACGCTGGCACGCCACGCCAAGTCTCGCAGAAACTTATAATTGCGAAAGGAGTCGGCAATTATAATTGCCTCCGGCCAGCAGAGACGGATGTAATTATCCAGACGCTCGTAAGCGGCGCGGCACGAGCGTCGCGAAAATTGGGCGCAAACAGTGCCACGATTGTACGTTTTCAACGACGACTTTTGTTCCCGTCAAAGAGCACGAATTTATCTCGTACGAAAGGAGAAAAAATTCGGTCGACGATTCGATCGGATCCGAACGATTCGACGTTCCTCGTTCGGGAGAATTCGCCGGAGGAAAAATGGGGGGGAAAAATAAAAATAAAAACGGAGGGGGATCGCGTAGAAATTTACGTCCAAGTCGTAAATTTCTTTCGATTAAGCCGTCTCCTTTTAGGCGTGACGCTTAAAAAGTTTTCGCGTTAAAGGCGCGAAGAATGGCGGGCGCTGTCTTCTCCGTTGTTCGGTTTTACGAGATCGAGGAAGGGAGGGACGGGAGAGGTGAGAGTGAGTGGCGCGCGAGGTAAGGAGCGAGAGAAAGCGAGTAAGGAGGGAACCAAGACTCCGGTCAATTAAGCGCAGGAAATTAGAGTTTTAATTACGCAGTCATTCAGAAAATTACATCGGGGGCCGTGAAGAAGGCATCCGCAATCAGCAACGAGCGACGAGGGCACGGCGTGCCCTTTCCTTCCGACCGTCCGGACGAATTTTAAAAAAGTAAACACGGATCGATGCGCGCTCCCTCGGTTCCATTATTATCGTTCAATGATCGTCCGATCGAAGCTGAAATCGTTCCTTTTCCCGACGACTTATCGACTTGGACACGAGGAAACGATGAAAACTAGTTTGCCACGTTTTCGAACGTATAAATTACACAGTGCGCGCGAACCGAGTCATTTTCCTTAACCGCTGCATTTAAATGCGCGATTCGTCGTTTAATTATTTTACGGAGGTATACCCGATGTCCACAACTGCTCTTTTGCTCCTCTACCATTTCTACCGTTTCTCCTTTTAGTTTTACTTCCCCTTTTTTTACTCTCTTTAAAATTCACAAATTGCAATTGCTCCATCGAAATCCCCGTATTCGTTCGTATCAATTCGAGACTGACCGATAAACGACGTTACCATTTCAATATGCGATTCCCCTCGATTTTAATGCCGTTTCCGCGCCGCGTCGCTGCCCATCCTTTCTATTCGATTATCAAATTACGGTCGGCGGAGTCGACGCGGTAGATATCCGCGTTTACCTAGAATTGGGTTTACCTGAAATGTCAAAAGTGGGTCGACGGAGCAAGTGGTGAAACAGAAATAGCGTAAAAGAAACAAATGGGGGATGGTTGAAGTGGGTCACGGGGAAGGTCAGGGGAGGGGGGTAGCGCGTTAAATTTAATTACACGTGTCCGTGACGGCCGTTTGAACGGTCGGCGGGGTTGCGGGATCGGGCAAAGCTTGTCCAAAATCACTTCGATTTCCAAGTCGATAATAGTATATCCGCGGAAACGCGGCCGATATTCGCTTTAAATTGGTACCAATGGTACTCTTTAGGACGACTTTGTGACACGTCCGCGTTCGACCTGTCCGCCGTATTCGCTTGATAGCCGGATTACAGGTCCTGGCCGACCTACCTATACTATTCTACAAATCCTTGTCGAAAGATCGTCCGGTACGGTCGGATATGGTAAAAGAAAGGGAGTAAGAGATGGAAAGAGAGAGAGAGAGAGAGAGAGAGAAAGAAGACGAGGTGGAGCTCGATTCCGCCAATCAGATATTATTAGCGATGTATGTTAAATGGAAAAGGAGATTGGTCGTTCATCGCTGCCGGAACGGGACTATTATCGTTGCCCGTTTCGGTGCCGCCCCACAATTTCTCGTTCATCGATGACGATTATCTTGAAACGATCTAAGTGTAGCAATTAGCATTTCGAGAAAACCATTTACGATCTATTTGGAAATCGTTTGCATCGTTTTTTTTTTCCAATTTCATTTGAATTTAAATTTTTTTCTCGTCGATTCGATTGCGACAATGTCCGGTCGATTAAGAAATTCAAAATTATTATAGCGTGAAATTTAATGGTAAATAAAGAACGGAAGAACGGAAGAGAGAGCGCGAAACGGGCAGAGGCAACAAAGGTAAGTGGAATTTAAGCAAGATGGGTCAGGCCGTGGAATAAGCAAAAAAATAGTTGGGTGGTTGGCAAGTAACGGAGAGTGTTAATTTTCGGAATGAAAACGAGACATCTATCTTTCGCGAAATACTTGGCACTCAACGCTTCAACTGTCGGCCTATTCTCTCGCTCAACGCATTAGAGTAATGAATTAATTTCCATCCGAATCTCTCTCTCTCTCTCTCTCTCCTCCCTCCCTCTCTCTCTCTTTCCC
>NW_006263361.1:114755-115980 GCF_000469605.1 Apis dorsata
TTTTACCACTCGTTTAGCCCGCAACGACTCGACTTTCCCCTCCCGCCCCTCCTCTCTTCCTCGCTTCGCATTCTGGATTTAAAGTCTATCTTCTTAATTATAACGGAGTGACAATGCACTCCCTCTCCCTGTCGTTTCCTTTCTCAACACTTTCATTTCCCTGGAAATTCCGATGCCATACCGGTTCGCATTAAGTAGAGAACAAAGATCAACTCTTCCTCTAGTCAATTCCTTTTTTTATTGTAAAAAACGAGCATTCTTCTTCGTTTTTAACTTAGATCGCTATATTTCGTTTCTTTTCTCTTTTTCTTTTTTTTTTCTCGTTCCCAGAACGAAAGTTACGCGTTTCGAAAGAAACGAACGACATCGTTGATCATCGTTGATCAAAATTGGAGAAATCCGCGCAGATCTACGCCATCCCTCCCTTTCCACTGACTTTTCCCTTCCCCGTGCGACGAGCCTCGATTGCACGTGTGCGTTCCAGCTTCGTCGATCCCTCGCCACCCCAACTTTCCCCGTCGATCCCTCGCCAACCTCGGCTCCTTGTTCTTTGGCGATGTTCGCGAGGTGCACGGCGCGCTCGTTAACGTATTCATGGGTTTATGGGACAATTAACCCTTTGAGGGACAGTATAATTACAGAAGCGATTAAACATCTTAACGTATAAACACGCCGTGCCCCGGCGACGTATATGTGTACGAAACTCGATGTGGCAGCCAGCCGGGTAGGTAGGTAGGCAGACCGTTACCAATTAACATACTAATGACACGAGCTGCTTTTCGAGAGTCACTGTAACCGGCTGGCCTGCAAAGCTTCCTGTGCATGTATATACACTGTGTTGGCACACGTACCAACACAGAAAGACGAATCGGTGGACGGGTAATATGTGTACACGCGTATCGGGGAATCACACCACCAGCTTTGGCTTACAATTATTTGCGATTAGGGATCACGCGATCGAGACGTTTCTCCCTTCACGTTCGTTAAAATAATCCAACCTCTTCTCTCCTCGTCGATAACGAACTCCGGAAATATTTCCACCCTTGTCTCTCTCTCTCTCTCTCTCTCTCTCTCCTTCGATTTCACGATGTCTCCACGGCTAATGGGATCGGTTAACGGGATAGAACGAAAACGCGTTAACATCTCCGGTAAACGAATAGAATCAAGAGAAAGAACGGAGGTCGAGGGGGGAGGGGGGGGATGGAGTTTGTTTTTGCGCGGGTCG
>NW_006263361.1:116210-119063 GCF_000469605.1 Apis dorsata
CAGCCAACAGAGATTTTAATAGTTTTTTAAAGACGAGAAAAGGAACTCGTTTCCTTGATTGGATTGAAGCGTATCTCGCGCGAGTTTCCGTAACGACTTTCCTAATTACGCTATCCATTAATTTTAATTGACCCGGTTTTTCTTTCGGGAAACGTTGATACCTCCCGCGGAATTCGATTAAAAAATCCGTCGAATAATCCACCGCTTTTCGCTTCGCTCATCCGTTCGTTCGTTCGTTCTTCGCTACGATATCGAAATCGGGAGAAATGAGAAAATTTCGATCACGCCCGGGGCGGGAGCACACGCGTATCGTACCAGTGTGCTCGAGCGCGATCCGACCGACAATGTTAAACTCCTAATGCGACGCGATGCTTCAACAATACTGGATATTCTGTCATTTTGTTTGCCACGGGTCCAATTTGATTATCGGTGTAATCTCAAACCGACCTGAAATTCGGTCGGCCTGTAAAATCATAGAAAATCTAGCCGGACAATACCGCTTACCAGTGTCATTGTGAAACCTTTATACCTATTCCCTCGGACACGGAGCACGCGCACGCCGAAAATCAGCGCGCCCGTACACCCACCGGATCGTACGTGTCGGACGTGTGCACGCACGCCTCACCGAAATGCTTTTGATTTAATTAGCTAATTATAATGTTCATTTAATTATTATAATTGGACCGGTTAGCGGGCATAGGTGCAACTTGTACACTCGTGACGCCGCCGATGACTATTTTACCGCGTTGCATTTAATAACGCCCATTAACGAACATTTACATTAGCAGTAATTATTGCAGTACTGGCGCACCGCCCACCCGATTGGGATATTTTCGCTTATCACCGGGTAATCGCGACGTCATCTAATTCGTCGTTACCATTGAAACAAGCGCTCGACGAACCGATTCTCTCTTTCCTCCTTCTCTCAACGGAATTTAACTACGGCCAGGAAACAAAAGAAGATCCGGCAGCTTAATGAGAAACTCAATCTCTTGATTTTTTCCCACTCCCCTCCTCCCGATCGCGTCAAGATGGATTTTTCTCGAATACGATATAACGGTATAAAAATCTTTGTTAATCCGTAAGTAAATTAATCGTTAAAAAAAAAAAAGATTAACTTTTCCATAATTCTATATCCCGTATGAATTAATACGTCGCGAAAATAAGATGATTCGTGCTATTTCGATACCTATCTCCAATTCTCGACAATTGAGATCTCGAGTTTTCTTATCTTTAATCCTCTCGTGCGATATTCTTTTCGTAAAATTGGCGGTTTGCTAATCTCGCGCGACGATATATATAATCGCTACTCTCCGATTGATAAAGGTGGCTTGTGTATATTACAAAGCGCGTGTATTACTAGATGCGTGTATACGGAACGCGAACGCGGTGCGCGAGAATTCACGCGACACGCGCCGAGCGGGCAACCGCGCATGCGCACGGCCACGCGTGACGTGCCAAATGACGTCGCAGTATGGAACGACGAGTGGCGGCCGGAGGACGAGAAGCAAGGAGACGCCGGACGAGTGTGCCGAGCAAAGTCTAGCCGAGAGTGCGCCGAGTGGTTGGCGGTCTCGCGTCGCCTCGCGTACCGTCGCGTTTCTCTTCATTCCGAAGTGAGCTGCCGTTGCGGGCTAACCGGCAGCCCCTGCTCGCTCCCGTTTCTCCCGTTATCGGCCACACCGTTCATACCATTGCTCCGTTATCGTTCAATCTTCGGCGGCGGCGCACATCGGACGCATCGTGTGCTATTACCGATACGTCACCGCGTGCACGACACCGCATACCCGCTAATGAATTGAATTATACTTTCGTGCCGCGGCTCTACATCGCACGAGACACCGCGGCACGCGTACGATCGATCGATATCGCGCGACAAGTGACTCGAACGATAAGTGTTGGATATCGAGACAGCATCATCTCTTCCGTTCCCTTTTTTCCCCTCTCCTTTACGCTTCCGTTTAATTCCTACGCACTCTTTTCGTCCGGTCACGTCCTTCGTTTCTGTTCCATTCTATCCCGTTCCGAGGATTGGCTCCGTTCAGTCGAGTGTGTTTCACGAGTGTCTGCCACAGTTGATCGAGGGAACTATCGTCATACGTTGGAAGTTTAAGGATTCTCCCTTAAGTGATCTCGTTCCAATTCCAACGGTGAGTACCTTTCCGATTTCTTTTGAAAATAAATATGATCGAAGCGAATCGCGATTCGAAAGGATATCCGTTCAAGCGGATGAATCGATTTAGTTCGTTTAAATCGATTTACGACGCGTCGAAACGGCCGCGATTGGTAGATCTTATTATTGGCGTATTACTCGCGGGGCCAGAAGAACATCGGAATCGACGTGGACGGTGGAGTGTCGATACTCGGTGTTCGCGATGTTCAGCGTGGCCGCTGATGCCGGTTCCGATGCGGGACGTTTTAATTAACGTTAGGAGGAGCGACTTTTTCATCGCGACAGCGCGCTTTCGTTGTATGTAAGCCCGTTGGTTATTTTATACTTGTCGCGTTGATCCATTTACGGAGTGGAGACGCTCCGTGCGGAATAAATCGTTTTACCTTTCACGTATAACTCGTTTTACCAAGAAATCGTATCTTCTCCTTTTCTTCGATTACAAAGACGAGTTACATTTCCAATTACTTCGAAATTACTTTTCATACGTTACGATCTCCGAAAAGTCGAGTCACGAGGTACCATTGATTCCGTTTCACGTGCACGTCCGTTCCACGAACCGCGTAGCGTACTCGAGAACTGCTTTTTACACCCTGCTTTTTTTTCTCCTCACCCCCTCTCCCCGCGTTAACCGCGCGACTCGTTCGAAACGATCGTGGCGTAACTCGAAGCGGAATGAAGCG
>NW_006263361.1:119401-121435 GCF_000469605.1 Apis dorsata
ACGGGCCGCTCGTTTTTGATTCGACGTTCCGCGAAATAAATCCGAGGCCTCGGTTATGAGCTGGTTCCCCGTATTACACAATATAACGTCGTCCTTTTGAATCTGGCCGTGGTATAAATCGAGCATTATCGGACAATCCGTAGCATTCAACGGCCGAATGAAATGCTCGCCGCGGCGTACATTTACGTTTCAATGGCCGAATGAAATTTCCGCGCGGCGTCTGCCAGGCAAGAAGGCGTTGTTTGCGAGACAGAGAGGGAGAGGAGGGGAGAAAGGGGGAGAAAGAAGAGGAGGAAGAGAGAGAGAGAGAGAGGGAGAGAGCGAGGGAGGGAGAAGAACGTCCCTCGCAACGCTCGCCACCAACCCCCGCCGCGTTCGCCGAGGCATTAATTGGGTGGAGCTTTAATTGCCTTAGCGCGACCGACCGCCGTTCCCGCCGAACTTGGCCCGAGAAGGGTGGCTGGGAAGATCGCGTTAACGTTTGCCGACCCGAGACCAATTTCTTCGACGATTACGATCACTCGATTAACCGATGAAAATTCCACGTTCCTTTAAACAATTAGATAATCTAATTTACTTCTATATTTCCGTTCCATTAATCGTCAAATTTTCTCCTGTATAATCGTCTTTCTCCCTCCTCCCGAATAGATAAATAGATACGCAAATGTAGAGAGAAATCGAACGATCGTGTTTCATGTCTCGTGAACGTTTGGTCAACAACCGCGTGAAAGGGCATCCGTGTAATGGCGAGTGCGGTCAACTCTCTAGTCTTTCGAGTACACACATCTCTCCTACGTTTCCCTCCTTTCAACCGTCCCGTATCTGATATACTCTTCCCAACCTTCCCTCCCTCCTTTCCCCTCCTCCACTCTCGCGGCTCTCTCTCGAAGCGCGCGGAGGCGACTAACCCCCTAAATGAAATCCTGGAATTAAAGCCGTATATTAACCTCGCGGCGGTATCCTAAATTAAAAAACAACATTTTTACGATGTCTAGGGATGGGATGAGGAACGGTGGATGCGGAGGAAACGGGGGAGGGTTATCGAGAAACCCTTGGAATCGGCTCGCGACTAGACGAGAGAATCCCTCTCTTTCCCATCGCTTCCCCTCCNGATAGGATCGTGGCCCTAACGTAGTCTTTCTGTTTCCACGTAGGCTGCCGACTATCCTCGACAAGGTCGCCGAACCCCGACCGCTGTTCCATTGTCCGTAAATTGCGTTTTTTAAATTCGTCCGCCACGTCGTTCTTGCACGTGCTACATTCCCGCGTGTTTCCGAAACCTGCGATCGTCAGGGTTTGGAAAACGGGAGTCGTAAACTCGCGTTCGGTAATCTATACATCCCCTTTGCTCGGGGATCGATCTAGTAGCGATTCACGCTCAACAAACTTGGTTTTTCTAAGGAATAATATTTTATTATCTTCTCGAGAGGAGAGAAGATAAAATCTAGGAGGATAATAAAGGAATGAATAAGAGACAGAGCAAGGCAGTTTTGTTGTTGGTCGCAAAAGGAATCGGAACTGTGTTAAAAGAGTGGTGGGGGCGAAGGGAATAGACGGTAGGATGGTAGAGGGAAGGCGTAAAGCGTCGAGATTACCATGGAAATCCAGATCAGTCGCTTTGCATACTTTGGAAATACGTCCACGGAATCGGGTAAGGGTGTATAATGGAAGTTGAAATTGGTTGAGCCTGTCCCGTCTGGGCAAGCTATACCCCGTATATACGAGGTATCGAGGGAAACGCATTCCTTGCCGAAATTGCTTCGCACTCGGTTCAACGGAAAACACACGCGAGGCTTCGAGTTCGGGGTTACGTTTTCGCGCGTCAAAAAATATATACGCGAGCGGACGGACGCGGGCACACAGGCAAGGGTTCGCGCGTGTACACGTACGAGAGAATCCACTACTCTCTTCGGGCTTCTCCTCGGCTTAACTTCCTCTGTCTCACACTCGTAAAGCGTTGATTAAAACCCACCCGTGCGATGCGGTGAGACGGAGAAGGAGTGAAACAGGAGGAGGAGGAGGAGGAGGAGGAGG
>NW_006263361.1:121656-125878 GCF_000469605.1 Apis dorsata
AAAAAGAGAGGGCGAACGCGGGAGAAGACGCGAGGGAGAGGAAAGAGCGAAAGAGGACGACGGAAGGAAGGTGGAAAAGGGAGGTAGCGAAGGGTTGAAAGAGAGAGAGAGAGCGGCGGGGGATTGAAGGTAGAGGAAGTTTGGGTGGGCTCGCGTGTATACGCGTAAGTGGGTGCGTACGGTTGTTGTATGGGTGCGTGTATGCAATTGTATGAGGGAGCGCGCGCGTGCTCGGGCGCAGGCGCAGGAGAGCGAAACCGAAGCGGTGTGCGTCCGAGGACGGTGAGCAGAAACGAGAGAAGAGGGAAAACTAGGAGGTTAGGAGGCGAAGAAGGAGTAGAGAGGCAGGGGTTGAAGGTGGTGGGTATAACACAGGTTGGTAGGGTGGGTGAGTGGATCGTCGAGGGGTAGGGGTGGTCCAAGGCGTTGCTTGCTTAATTACTAAAAGCTAATCAATTCCGGAGGAAGTAAAGTTTAAATTGCAAACTAAAGTATAGCTAGCTCCCGGACGTAACGCTGCAAAGCGATATTACCGCTCGCTGCATTCTGCAATTAGCCCGTGGTAAATCATTGAAAACAAATTATGGGCGGAACCTGCGGATGCCTGGCTACTGACCCTCTACCCCCTTCCAGCCGCCCCGCTCCACCAGCCCTCTATCCGTATAAAAATGTTCGCGAGGCTGATATTGGAATTTTCCCCGGTTCTTTCGTTCGCGTTAATAAGCCCAATTAATCCCGGCCGATGGCGATTTTTCACGGCCCTTTTTGTCCCGACCGTCGAAGCCGCAACCATCCCATCGCACCCGGCCGGTCGCCGCTACGCCGAAACCCCCGATTCCTCGATTCCCCGATCAAAAAAGTTTCCGGCTCAGGATGATTCATCGTATTAAAGATCGCTCGTGCGTTCACGATTTCTGCGATTTCTTGCGGAACATCCTCTCTCTTACCCTCTTCTTTCCTCGGTCATAACTCGCTCGAGCGAAATATATTCGAGGACGAAAAGCGAGCGAAATTTCGATCGATGGATAATACGAAGAGGAATGGATTGGAAAGTGCGTTGGCGTGTATTTTAAATAACGGGGAACGAAGAGGAGAGAAGGAGGAGGAGGAGGAAGAACGAAGGAGGTGGCGAACACGAAGGAGCTCGATTCGAGATCGGAAGAAGGCAAAAAAGGGGAATGGTTGGAGGTATACAGCACTGAAAACAAGCAATAAAATCAATGTCGTTTCCGGCGATTCAATTCGCAAGACACATCGCACAATTTCACATACAATTTTACGGCAGAACGGGCAGGACTCCTATTTACTTCACGGCCGTCCTTTCCCACCCTCCTATAACCGTTTACCCTCTTACCCTCGCTTCCCCTCTCGGACCTCTCTCGTTTTCTTTATCTTAAATCCACGAGAAAGCGCGGCCACGCGATCGTTCCCGCTGACATGGACGAGCCAAGAACCTTTTCCTTTCCGCGCGGAACAAATCGTGGCTCGATTAATAACCGCGAGAGAACGTTCGACGGGAAGAAAGAGGAGCGCGGTCTCGATCGCGCTCACCCGATTTCGATATGCTAATCAAACGTTCCTCTATCGCGAACCTCGTATAAACTATTCGCTCGATACGTATACAGGAATATTGTATAGTATAATAGGCGCGTAGGTATAGGTAGGAACGGAGGTCGCTATTGGCCTCCGTTATGAAACCATTGGATATGCTCGGTGTCGCGTTCCCCCGGTTTTAATTTCCTATTATTTAAACGAGCTCGTCAGTCACCGTGACATTTATCAATCGCAAATTACGCTCGAACACGCGCAATATGCGGATTATGAGCGCGATCGAGTCGACGTTGTTTGCAATTAATTATTCCAAATCAGCCGCGACTTTGTACGGGGAAGGCCACTTTCCCCGTAGCCGCGGCCGCGATAAATTTTCAAGTAAATTGGTGGAATTAATTGCACAACGAGTCCGCCGGCGGCGGTATAGAAGTTAGAGCAAACGGACCTCGCAAGCGAGGTAACGAGCTAACCAACACATATCCGCGATGATACGGAATAGGCATCGATGTAAGGAAATATTTAAACGCGACATAATGAGCGGTCTAATTAGAGCTCGAGTCGCGATAATGGCATGACGTGGATGTGTTTAGCTTCGTTCCTAATGGACCTACTAATGAGTTCGTAATACGTGTTTATAACCTTCCTTCTTCTTTCCTTAATCTCTACGTGCTTGTCTATCCCTCTCTTCGAGCATCCGTCCAAACCCACTCGCGCACAATGGCTATCGTCCATCGGTCGGCCGTATACCCTATCGACTGATGCTCCCTTCCCCTCCCTTCCCGGTTCCGCTCTTTTTCTTCTCTTCTCTCCACGGTAACCGACCCCTTCAGAAATCACGCTGTCGGTTCATTTATCAATAAAAGTATTGGATCGGTTGCCTGGAAGTGACGCCTCTGCCAACGAAACAAAGGAACTGGGCGTAGTTATCAATTGGATATCGGATTCTCGATTAATTATGCAACGTAACGCGCACCAGTCCTCTATTATCGCGCGCCGTACATGCTCGCGAATGCTTGAATTTCAAGGTTATTAATCTTCTTCTGGCGCCATTTCGGCTGGACGCGAGAACGTCGCTTCTCAAAACGCTCTCTCTTTCTCTCTCTCTCTCCATCGAAATTCCAATTTTGCTTTCGAATTCAATCTCCTTTCCCTCCTTTCCATCGTTTCTATTCACCACGCCATTCGCCACGAATAATCGAACCGATCGATCGACACATTTCTAGGAGCAATCTAATTCTTGGAGCAGCAGACAAAAGGAGGGGGGTTATAAGAACGTTACTCGAACCGAGTGATCGTCTTGATCTGTCGGTAATTAATGCCCCCACCCCCGTCACCGCTCTCGTTTCCTGTACTGGCTCGATGTCTCGGATTTCTGTCTGACGGAGTCTCCACCGCATAGAGAGGCTTCGACGATTATACCGGTGTCACGATACGACCGTTCACCGCAATAATATCGCATTACCAAGATTAACGTGATCTCCAATAATAGATCGGACAGTGAGCAACCATGCTGGATTAGCTGACAACAAGAGATCCCTTGCGCGCCTGTCCGGGGCATTATTCTCATTATTCGATGCCCATTAATAATCACAGCATCGTTCCTTTAGCGTCCTTAAGTGCGTCCAATTTGATTCTCCCTTTGATCGCGTTCACGCACACATACACATACACGCACACATACACCCGCGAGCACAATAACGTCGCGGGATAAATATCGGCTTCGCTCCGGTATTTGTATACTCCGCGTACGTATGCCTCTTCCCTCCCATAATCGTCGTCGAAACCTTTTGTGATCGTGTTCCACGGTACGCGCGATTGACACCGTGGACACGATCCGTGGGGAAGAAGAGACGAAAGATGCGGAGGCATTCGCATCGTGGGAGCGGATCGTAGATTCAAATAGTCTTTCCCGTAACTTGGCGGGGATTCGATTTTTAATCGGTGAGCAGTCGGCGGAAAATAGCCACTTCGTCCCATCGCGTCGCGTCTCTCTCTCTGCGGCCGATTCGACCAGCTGTCTTTTCCGCCGCCAAACAATTGTCCCTTATCGAGCGAGCCTCGACTCGACTCGACGAGAAGAATGAAGCGCACCGATGTTCGAAAACATCGACGACGAATCGTACCCGCGCTTCCTCTCGCGACTGCGTATAAACTCATCCGCGCTTCGTTACTCTCCATTCTTTCCTCGATCCACTCCGTTCTCTCTCTCTCTCTCTCTCTCTCTCTCTCTTTCCTTTCCTTCCCCTTCCTCTCCGTCCATCGATTTTCACAGGTAATAACCACCGTCGAACGAAAAGTTTCGCGTTAGGAGCAACGTCACCGTACAAAATCGATGAGGTCCAACGAGGGGGCGGAGGGAAAGAGATAGAGCGAAAGAGAAAGGGCACGACCGGCCCACGACAATACTATCACCGCGGTTCGTTGAAGCCAAGTGTAAATAAATAGATTGCATTCCCGTCCCATTTGTTAGATTAGAATCAAATATAATTTCGCGAGGCTTTCCCCGATATAGGATCTTGATCGAGGAGCGGCAGCCGGCCGGNCGGCGCGTTAGTTACGGAGTTCGATGAGAAAGTTTGCCAGGCTCCGCGATTCTTTAATGCATTTTGCTTGCAGGGCAAACTGGCTTCGCTCCTCGTGTCGCCACCGCGAAATATTGAAATTTACGGGG
>NW_006263361.1:126194-130349 GCF_000469605.1 Apis dorsata
TAGAAAATGAAATTTAATTTGTGTAATATACCGGTTATATCGTTGTAGAACGCGGATGAATATTTTCATCGAACGTATTTTTTCCTTCCCTCTCTCTCTCTCTCTCTCTCTCTCGCTCAAGTGCCGCGTATATTAAGCTTTCGGATCTCGAAGCTTGTAATTTGATCTCAACGCGATTCGATTTGATATTTTGCAGATTTCGGTTCCCGCCAACTCCTTTTTCGCGTTTCCGCTTCATCGCATCGCGGGTGGCCATTTTCGCTATTGTATAGCAACGATGGCTTCTGCGAGAGGAATAATTATTTCTGCGTAAATGACGATAATCGGGCTATTATTACATTTACGGCATTACGGTGGTACGATATTACAGTAGTACGTTATTAGAGTATTGGAGGATGAATATTAATCGGGCACGTACGAGTGGTGCTTGTAATTAAAGTAGACACGTCATTGGACGGAAAATTAAATTAAACGGCGAGATAACCGAGTAATTACGCAATGTCATTTCACCGAACAAAGCGAGATTTCTTTTCGCCCGACCCTTTCCTGCGCGCGGGCCACGATGACGCTTCACGTTGACGCGCTTTCGCGAAATTTCGCCCACGTTGAAAAATCACCACTCCAAACCGTTTTTAAACGAAATCGTTTCCAACGCGCCCGAAACGAATTAAATCCCTCCCTTCTCTCTCTCTTTCTCTCTCTCTCTCTCCTCTTTTTCTTTCCCTTCCTCCTCCCCTCCCCCCTCCACGCGCCGGTTTTAACAAACGCTAATTCTCGTCCCAGCTGGGTCGATCGAACGTCGATTTCTAAACAAATATTAAACGGCCAATTGGTGTTTTCCGCGTAGCCGCTCCCTTGTTATTATAATTATCGATTGGCTATCCCCCCGTTTGCCTCGCGACAATAAATTAATGTTGCGCCTCCGCGCGCGCAAACACACGCGCAAACGTACACGTTTACACAAACATACGCGGAGCTGATTCCTAACGACGTTAAGTCGCATTACCGATCGCTCGTTTTCCCATCCCCCTTCCCCTCGCCGTCTTCCGCTTTACCCCCACCCGTCTCCGTTCCGCGCGTACGCGCGCAACGCTGGAAAACACCGTTTTTACCAATTACCCGGTCATAAATTTCGCGGGGACCGGCGGCCAATTATCCTGGAATTAGCGTCGCACCGACCGTCCTCGCAAACGATCGCGCTTCTCTGTCTAAGCGGCGCGCATTCGCCTCGCTAATTAGAAGAAAACCGAGTAATTACACCAGCGGAGCGACCCTTTTCCGAAATTTCGCCGCGAATATAACAGAGAGACTAGAAAGCGGGAGAGTGTGCGTTGCGCGCGCGCGCGCAAGAGAGAGAGAGAGAGAGAGAGAGTGNAGAGACGGAGCAGCGGTTGCCGGGGGTCGGTCCGCACCAGAGCGTCGAAACGAGCGCAAACGATCAGGGAAACACTATTACCACCACCGCCTCTACGCTATATAAGCGAGAAACGTTTAATTAATCTTACGCGAAATCAGCGGGCTTTTATTGTCATTAATAGCCCCCGACCTGTATTTAAACACGGCGCTTTTCGAAGGGAGGACGGTGTTTAATGATTTCGCGCGCGGACGCGGCCACGGGCCAAGTAATTTCCCCGGTAATCGGAAATATGGAATCGGCCGTTTGATAAAAGACATTAGTAATGGCGCTGTCGATCCGCGATAAACTATTTATTACGTTCACCAACGGCGATACACGTCGGGGACGCGTTACACGACGAGTTCCATGGGCCAGACCGCATCGGGTTGCGGATCGCCAGGAGCGAATGAGAGAGAGAGAGAGAGGGAGAGGGAGAGCGGACGCGTGTGTGGGAGCGTGTGTGTAACACGGAGGCCGCCGCGTCGACTCTCAAAACCAATTTTCGGGATTTCATTTGGAAAACATAACGTGCTTCGCACGCTGTTTATGGGTTCCATTAGGAACCTGTCACCCGGTGATCCCGCGTTGCATTCCCATACCATAGGGGAAAGGAGGCACCATACGATGCTGCAACCGATACACCAATCGGAGAGTTCGATCCCATCACCTTCGGGGACCTCGGCTTATCGGATGCCGAGGACTTGATCCATTCGAATATCCGTTTGATGTCTGCTTTTGTATCGTGGATATGGGCATATTTTTCTTTTTTTCTTATCTGTAATCTATAACTGATTGTGGCGATTAATCGAACGACTGATCTCTCTCTCTCTCTCTCTCTCTCTCGCTTTATTTTGATCGTTCAATTTTACGATTTCGAGGAAAAAGTTGATGGAATTATCCTGGAAGTTTGACGCCCCATTTTGGAATCCTTAATATCCGTTGCATCGAGTTCGATTAGCGGTCTGATTTGTTCCCTGTCGAATCGAACGACGTTTCCCAATTAAGTTTACTCTAAATTGCGCGATCGTCGCGGTTGTTTTTCTTCCTCCGTCGTTCTCCGCATCCGTCCTGATTGCTCTATGGAAAAATACATTTTGGTTAGTCGGTCCCGAGCCGCTCACAACGTATTTTTCGCATCGAACACGCGCGAACATCGATGACAAACGCTTCGTTCCAACGAGTTGGTACGGGCGCGTCGATTTCTCTCTCTCTCTCTCGTCTCTTTCGTTTACGCGGGACGAGAGCCGATCGGTCGAATCTATTCGTCGTTGCGACGTGCCGCGCTAACAAATCGATGGAATCCATTAAATTCGCCAACACGCGGCGTGACGGTCGAATTACTCGTAGCTGCAGAGAAAATTAGCGATTATACCGCGGTATACTTGAAAAGGGTTCTCTGCCGCGCGATTGTTCGCTCGGTTTGAAATCGGTTGGAAGGGAAATTGATATCGATCTCTCGAAAATCTGGAGGAGGGGAGGGATCGAAAAATAATCGCGCATAAGAGGTAATAAATTATCGAAAACACGTCCGTTTCTTCTCGATCGCGTTCCTCGTTTTCGACGAGGCATCTTCATCCCGCGACAACCCGAAAGTTAATTCCTCACGGTATTAATAGAGAAAGTGCATCTCCGGTAATGAGATTGCGGCACACGAGGGGGATGGTATAAGGGGTCGATTACAAGGCTTGTTCGTAATAACATATTGTTCACTGAGCCGTGTATTTGCCGGGGATAGGCATGACGCGTCGTACATATACGCGCAAATAACGTAACGTAAATAGAGGACTGTTCCGTGTGCGCGCGCGATAATTAATTCGTTGCCTCGGCTCGGTCGGGCAACCGCGTCGAATCGCGCTCCGTTACTTTTCCGCGATAGATCGATCCTGTGGATCGTGTCGCGGATCGATACGAAAGATCCGTATTGGAAGACGATCGACCGACCGAAAACGAACCGCGGCGGAACAAGCGAAAGTCGCAAGTCATGCGCCTAATTCGCTCGAAACGTTCTGTCTTCTCTAGCGTGCACGAGCTGACCGCGGGGGAGGCGCGGGGAGGCGACGAAGGCAGATGAGAAAAAAAAGCATCGACGAAAGATCGGAGGACGGCGGAGGTTTGGCGGTCGAAACCGGAGGATGCCCACCCCGCTTCTTTTCACCCACTCTCTACTCTTCTCGTTCGTTTTCTTTCTTTCTTTTTTTTTTTTTTTTTCGCGATATCGGAGGAACGATCCATCGACGCGGCGATTCCCCGTTCTTTTCAGGAAAAAGAGACGTGGCCGGTCGTACGGAAAGACCGAGATAATTACTTTCGGTTTTCGGGCGTACGCTTGAGCGAGCGCAAACGAAACAGGCGTATCTTGCGGTCGTGAATTTAATTAAATATTTTCGTGGCCGAATGTCCGCCGTTCGCCGTGATCATCTTGCCCCCATCTTCTTCTCCTCTCTTTTTCTTTTTCTTTTTCTTTTTCTTTTTTTTTTTCCCCCTAGACACGGGGCAATTTACTTTTTTAATGTCCGTAATGAATTAAACGCTCTCTACCCCTTTCTTTTCCGTCGAGTTCCCTTTAGCCACCCGGTGTTACCAATCCCCCGCCTCGCGCGCCATCGTTTCTCCCCCTCTCGACCTCCAGACCGGACCTTCATTTCCCATCTCAATATTCCTCCATTGTCCGTGCACCTTTGCCCCTCGCTTTTCTCCTCGTTTTTATTTTCTTCCCGCGCCGCGAGTGCATCTTGCGTGCCGTTTCGTATTACACACCC
>NW_006263361.1:130535-131397 GCF_000469605.1 Apis dorsata
TTTCACGCGATCTTTATATTTCGATTCCTAAAAATCCCCACGATTCGCCCGTATATATTCACACACTTCCGTTGGATTTCACTCCATCTCCAGCTACCAGAGACCGAACCGAGCCAGTTCCCTCCTCTTAAACTTTTATCGCGGCACGGAGTTTGTCNCGTCATCTCGGCCGAGAATGTGAGACGAGTACTCGTAAAAACTCCTCGCGGATCGATGTAATCTATTTAACGTAGACTTCCCTCCGCCGATAAGAGGGTGTGTATCTTCCGCCGTTTATCCTCGAGGAAGAAATTTCTTCTTGCTCGATTAATACGAAGATCTCTGAGCGGAGCACCGTCCAACGCGTTCGATTCGATCGCATCCGT
Organism: Apis dorsata; assembly: GCF_000469605.1. Classification (NCBI taxonomy): domain Eukaryota; kingdom Metazoa; phylum Arthropoda; class Insecta; order Hymenoptera; family Apidae; genus Apis; species Apis dorsata. The sequence goes on from NW_006263361.1 coordinate 130,901, forward strand.
CTTTATTCCTTCCCGACCTCGATACCGTAAAATTGGATTTGACGACGTCGGAGGACGACTACGACGGCACTCACTCGTGCGCGCTGCCATGCGGGGAAGCCGGCCAATTACGTTACTTGGACTAATGTTATTGATGTCACGGGACGGCTGAGGGAGGGAGGATTGTTTTTTACCGCCTCCACCGTTTCCGTACGCGCCTCGTCCACCGTAAAAATCCCCTTCCGGTTGCACGCGATTCTCTACGCCGCTTCTTCTTTCACGCGTAGCGTTCGTCCTCCAATGTATCGTATCGATTCTCGTTTTTGTCGCTATCTCCGGATACGCGATTTAATCTCTCCCTCCCTCTGTCTAACCATCCTTTTTTCTACGTCACGGGATACGACTTGGTTGGCGTGAGTTTAAAAGGGCGGTGCTTTTGTTTAGACGCGCGATTGTTTAGAAGTTTCCCGTGTTCCAGAGCGGAGCACGATCGCATGGCCGTTCGATAGATTGGGTAG
>NW_006263361.1:131539-139310 GCF_000469605.1 Apis dorsata
AAGGGAAGCGGGACAGCGACATGCGTGTTTCCTTTTTCTTTCCTCGGAATCTAATTTCGTCGAATGTCATCCTCGAGACTCGAGAGAGTGCAGCGATCTGCATTCGAGGTTGAATCGTCCGATAGCAATTTCCAAGCGAGGGGGAGAGAAGAGCTGTCGCGCTCGGCTGAAAGAGAGAAACACACCGATCCGAGGATGTGGGAGGGGGGAGAGTGGTGGATTGCTCGAGGGAGGGGTTCGAGGGACGGTTACGGGGTAGGGGTTGAATCCTGCGGGAGGATACGCTGTCCGTTCCCGGGGAAGTCTCGTCGAAGTATCGAGACCTGTATCATGGCGGCTATAATACATTTTTTATCTGATCGAGGGGATCTTCTTTATGGAGGGTGCTCCGTGCACGCTTCTCCGTCGCTCTCCGTATCGACGCATATGTACACGCGCGCGCCACCATTTACCCGCCTCTCTCCAACTCGCTCGCTACTTTCTCGCTCGCTTTTTTTCTACTTCTCCCGTCCCTGTCGCGCTCCACTCTGACAATTGTCGTCTACTCGACTACGATCGACGTAGATTCTGTTTTGTCGTTGGTTTGGGAAACGATGGGGGGGGGGGGAGATCCGATCGCGCGCGAATTTGCTCGACGAATAATAACAAATGGGATTGGTACGATTGGAAAATGTTGGAGGATCGTAACGTTAACCGAACGAATGAAGCTATTTAGTATCGTTCCTTTGTAGATTCGCGGGAATTGAAAAGCGCGTAGAGGAGATCGTTGGAGCTGGAAATCGTTAAAATTTACGAGTGGGGCGGCGATCTATCGGCGAAATAAAACAAGGGGAATAGAGATCGAAATCGAAAGAGGCGCAAGAAAGGGTGGTGGTCCCTTCACGAGTGTCTGGAGTGAAGAGTGGATGTTGAGACGGAGATATAGGTGGAGGCGAAGGTGGGAGAAGGGAGCAAAGGAGCATGGAAGCGGGGACTGAAGCGGAGCCAAAGACGGATGGTAGCGGCGGCGATGGTGGGGTGGCAAGGAGAGCTCCCTATCATGTGGGGAAGAGGGAGGGCGGTATAGGGGATTGAAAAGCAATTTCCCCGCGAGGGACGCGCGGTGTGTGGTCCGAGCTTTATATTAATGATCCAGATATATTATCGGACGTGACCGAAATTGCTGTCAAAAAACTCGGATATTGGATCGAGAGGAGATTGCGAGAAGGTCGCTCTTCTCCGGCCGCCGCGCACTTTCTATCTATACAGGGTGTTGCTAAATATGTGGGACACCTTTCGAGAGTCGACGTTCTACGAACAGGTCGAGGAACAGTCGCGACTACTATTTTGCTTACGAACCCACGTAGCTAATCTCGATCCGACGGATGAAAAATAAAAAGATCCGTCGCTTCGAATTCGATCGATACGAGATAAAAGGCAAAAATTTCCCGCGATCTTCGTCGCAAACCTCGTCATCGTCCACGATTCCTCAATGTTTCCGTATCGTATTTCATGCACGATTCTTCGCGTTCCTCGTATCGCCGATACAGCCACGTCTATTATTCCCTCGCATCACGAGATAATACGTGCTGTCGTTCACCGACGGTCGGACAGATCAATTTTATTCGCGGATCTCCCCGTTTCGCGAATCCGTGTCGCCCAAAGCGTTTCGAGTTCATTCGGGTTTCCCGATAACACGCGAAACACGCCAGTTCATTTCTGCCGGCTTCGCTGTTCCCTTTCGAGAACAGAGGGAGGGAAACGAGACGAGAAAGATTTTATACAGAAATTGGAACGCGTGGATCGTCGTCCGAGAGCGGACCACGATCGGATAAAAATACTTATCGTAAGACGAGGAAATCTCAATCGATGGTCGCCGATTTTCGCTCGGAAGAACGGAAACAACGTCGACGCGTTATATGCGGGTGGGTTAAATACTCGGGATCCTGTCGCGCTACGCATATACGCGAAACACGTTTCATGCGGACTCGCGATAAAACTGCGACTCGAAGCCGTACCGGTTTCGAAACGATAAGCCCGGCTAACGAACGCATTTTCTGAAATCCCTTCGCCTTTTTTACGTTCGATGTCTGCCGATGTCGCCTTCGATTTCGATCACCGTTTCGAGGCGAAATTTCTCGTTTGCCATTCGCGATTTCGTCCCCCCTTTGCCCCGTTCCCAAGAATTCCAAGTTTCCGAGTTCTCGCTTATCGAAAGATCGATCGATCGCGCGACGAGATCTCGAAAGCGAGCGATCTCGAGCGAAAGAGAAATTGGGATCTAATACGTCGATGGGGATCGACGCCGGTTTTTCTGTTAAGACGGCGCGAGGTCACGTCCCGACTCGAAAGACCAATTTCCGCTCACTTCTATTTACATAGTTAGGTATACGGGCTGGATAATACGGCCCTGTCGAGTCGGCCGTTCGGTCGAGGNGAGGGGTTAGCTGTCCACCGGTGGAAGGATAGCTTGGCAGGAAGCGGGTCGAGGAGGGTATTACGGTAATACCCACAGTGTTTCCAGAACGTTGGGTAGGCGTAACTAAATTTCCATATCTGGCCGATTGTAATGCGCGTTTAGCGGGCAACGACGAGGACGACGATAGATCGAATTAGCCCCCTTTCCCATTCCGTTTGCGCTTATACTTTCTAATTTCGCGAATCGACCCCCCTTTTCCTCTTCCCTTTTCCCCTAGGAGGATCGCTCGAGGATCGAGGAGGAGGGGAGGGGGTTTTATCGGCGGAAGCTCGCCCGGTCTCTCCGTGATTTCGCATCCTTCCGCTTTTGATCGATCAAACGGAGCGGGGCGAAAGGTCAAGACAACGAGGAGAGGAGAGGAGAGGAGAGGAGAGGAGAGGAGAGTTGGCCGGGCTATAAATTCACGCGGCTGTTCGAACGTGTATTTACATGCACGAGTAGCGACGTTTGATTGGCCGTGACGTGGACGCTTGAAAGTGGCTCGCCAGCCCCTTGATTGGATTCTATCCTCGACACAATGAGCTGTGCATCGTACGATCGAACGTAATCGAACCAGGACGTCGCCTCTGCGGAGAGGTTGCCAAGGGGGAAGAACGAGAAAGGAATACCGTCCAGGAGATTATTACACTGGAAAGGGAGAGAGGGAGGGAAGAGGAGAGTATTGTGCAAAACCGTGCGAGGATTCGCTTCCTCACCGCCGTGTTTCGATTAATTTGTGGCAAGTATACGGACTTTCGTATTGACGTTTCGTTGTTTGCACACGGCCGCGTGTTTGTTAAAAAATTGTTTTTTGTCGGTTATTCGGTCCAGAACGCTTTTCAATATTTACCTTTCAATGGCACCGTCACGGGTGCGGTGCGCACGCGGTGGGGAACAGGAGAAAGTATAAAAAATAACGAGTGGAGGCGAGGATCGAGGCAGAAACCGGACCGATGGAACAGATACAAGCGAGAAAAATCAAAAGGAACGACGGTATATCGGTCACGTTGCGAGGGTGCGCTCGAATATACCACTTTGATACTGATTGACGCTTGTTCGCGTGCCGAGGGATTAGCTCGATTCGACTCGTGGCGAGCAATCGCGATTGCGCGTTCATCCCTCGCATTCGACCGAATTCCACCATTCCGAAGATCTCCGTTTCCTCCCGCTCCAATAATATCCCCTCTCTTTCCTCCTCTCCTCCGCTCCTCGATAATTCGAAAAAAGAATCCACCGGTCAAGAAGCTTTTTCCCTATTCCGGCGAGGAGGGCGCGCGGTCAATGGGATACAGTCGTGGGAACAATCGTATCGTTTAATCGCGCGGCAATTTCAATCTCGGCTCCAATCTCTTTTTCCAATTAATCCGTGTCTGCGGCGTGACGAGCGGACAGACGGGTGCTCGATCGTGTCGATTTTTTCAACGGGCAGGAAAAAGAAGAAAAAAAAAAAAAGGAAAAGAGAAAGAAAAAGATTCGAATTTGACCGAGAAAGTCGGTCTTCCTTCCAACTGGCCTCAACTGGCTGCGCGCGGTGTAATAGCTCTCGTTTCACCCTCGTGGGAATCGGAAACGAAAGGAGGAGAAGGAGGAGGAGGAGTATCGTGTCGAGGTGAGAAGCCGAGTTGCACAGTAGTCGGGAATCGAGCTGAGCGCATCGAGGAACGAAGGTAGAGATTGGTAGAGATGCGGGGACGGGGAAGTAAACGAGGGTGGTAAGCGGTTCGCAAAAGGTGTCCTATGCTGGCGCGAGGTTAAGAAATGCGAGAGAGAGGCGAACTGTGGTCGCGGCCGAGGGAAGAAAGCGAGAAGAAAAGGAAGAGGAGGAAGAGGAAGAAGGAGGAGGAGGAGGAGGAGGAGGAACAGGAGGAGGATGGTTGTGAACGGGGAGTGGCGGGGGTGTAGAAGGGATTTGTGGAACTCGAAGGGGCTCGGGGATCAGTAGGTTGATTCGAGGGCTTGGTAGGAAGGGGTGACTGTACTTAGTTAGCGGACAATGCGGCCCCTAATGAACAGCCAGGGGCGGCCGGCAGAGCAGCCACTGGAGCACGCCATCTAGTCTGAGACAGACAGATTACGTTGCGTAGCGTTATACCGCGTTATCCTCCCCCGCCACTTGCGTTCGAGGTTCGCATTGCGTGGCAATTTCGATTACGGCCGACCGTTTCCTCGTTTACGACTCGAGTAAACCGTATCGACGTTCTTAACTACCTTTCCAACTTTTAAACCGTGAAAACGCGTTTTCTACGCGGGATGCGTATTTGTTATATGCGCGATGGGATTAGACCGCGAGTTACGAGTAGTATACTTACTCATCTCGCGAACGTAGACTTGAAAATGATCGGTCGGGTTACGTCACGATTATTCGCAACATCTCTTTCGCGATGTTGTTTTTTAATTAATTCCTCGGGGATTGAAACATTTAGAAGATCGATAATGCGGGAGGAGGAGCGACAAACCCGTCCCGTAACGCGGTTAACGCGATTTTCCAGCATCGTGCAAATTAATCGCAACGGGCTCGTGGTAAACTTTTGGTAACGTCGTTGAAAGTTGTTGGTGGGACGGAGTAACGAGGAGATTTCGCATCGCGCGGATTTCAACGTTATTCGCGGGATCGTGTGAATGGCCTATAAAAAAAAAAAAAAAAAAGAAGAAGAAGGAGAAGAAGAAGCGCGAAAGTCGAAAGATACGAAGACCGGTTACACGCGAGAGATACACGCGAGCGGAAAAATAAAAATGCGAGCACGTGGAGGGGAGGCGGGGTGGAGAAGTTTACGACGCTGATGTAACGGTGTGTAACGATGCACTAAATGCGCGCGTGTATTTAAAACTTTAACATTGCAAAAACCGATGTAAAACACGGAGTTTTCGCGTCGTCGACGGTGGATAACGGTTGGCGGAGGCGATGTGCGTCAGCGGTATGCGGTAGAAAGAGATTAAAGAAGAGGTAAGGGAATGGGAAAAAAGAGGAGACAGAGAGAGAGAGAGAGAGAGAGAGAGAGAGAGAGAAGGTATAATCGAGGTAATACAACGAAGGATGCGGCGTGTCCACCGCAATGGAAGAAACGAGGCGCGTTACGGCCACGATTGAGATCCACTGGCTGCTGCGGCGGTTGTAATTGGATTCAATTGTCCCGCGTTAAATCAGTGACTGCACTCTCCTGCCAGTTCTCCATTCTGCGTCTATCCATCCGCTACTCCTACGACACAGCTCATTGAAACGAGTCGGCTACAGCGCGCTCGGAAAACCGGCAGTCCTTCACGACGTTCGCGGAAGCTTGAAAAGAGCTTCCGCCGCCAGTTCCGCCGGTGCATAGAAAAACACCGATTATTCCCGTAAATCTTTGTCTTCGGCCGTGAGCGGAGAATGGCCCGTTTCACGCGTCAAGCTTGTTTTTTCAATTAAAAAAAAAGAAAAAAAAAAAATCATCCGTTTATTTGCTTACGCTTCTGACGCGTAGTTTTTAAAACGTTCCTCGATTTTTGTCCGATCCGTTAGGAGATAGGGACCGCGAATATTTTCTTTTCTCAAACCGACGACAACGCGTAAAAACGTTAATTTTTACGTCGAATTAAAAATCAACGAATCGATAAGATTAAACGTTTTCGAAATTAAGGGAATCTCTCCGTTCAATCAGTGACTCCGTCCACTCTTCCGCTCCGAGGATGGAACGCGGAATACCGAAATCTCGTTGAAACATGAAAAGTTGGTCGATAGAGCAGGTCGAGCAATGTCATTTGTAATTACATTCCTCGGTGGATCGGCGAGCGGAAAGGTGGGAAGAGTGGATCCCGCTTTTTGATTTTTCGCCATCGCGGCGAACGGAACGCCACTTATCGAATGCTCTTTGCTCCCATGCTCGCGTATCGATAACACGGTAAGCGGTAATTTTACTAATGGCATTGCCGCGTCCTTTATATCCGCGCCATTTGTGTCTTCCTTCCGTTCCTCCCTTTCCCTCGCGGTGACTTCACTTCCGGGAAACATCGTTCGCGCCACAATGATTGGTTTCCTGTCGCATCTCGTGCGTATTAGAGTATCCATGATCGGGTATCCGTCTCATCGAGAAAGGTGGCCGTACTCTTTTCAAAATCGCGATCGATACGTCGGATCGTTTACGAACGATTTGTCAAAAATTTTGACAAAAATTCCAAGATTTTTTCGATCGATCGCACGTAAAGAACATGGTGGATAGTTTCGCATAATTTCTTCGATTTTTCTGCGCTTTGTAGAAACGAATCGAAGCGGTTCACACATTTGTACAATTATTTCTTGTAAATTTCAGCCGCTATTATCCTGATTATCGTTAAGAAGGATCCGCGAGACGAGGGAAATTGCGATCGAGCAAGGTGCACGTACTTACGCGCGATCCATCTCGACGTCCTTAGTTATTAATGTCCTCGATACAATCTCGAGGTTAAGCGTTACGTTAGTTGATCGTGGAGGTAAAACAGACAAAGACAGACAGATGGAGGGAGAGAGAGAGAGAGAGAGAGAGAGAGAGAGAGAGAGAGAAAGCGAGGGAGAAATCAATCGATTTTCGCGATTGCGTGGACACGGAATACGCGACGAGATTCGAGCCTCCCAACCGGAATTAATAACACTAAATTAATAATGAAACCCCCGGCCGCGTTTCTCGCGTTCCCCGATTTAATCTCTTTGCGCCTAGCAGCTACTCGGCATTCGCGCACAAAAGCGAAAGACTTTTCAGCTCCCGAGCCCGCCAACTTTAATGAAAATAGTTCTTACGTTTTTACCTGCGAGTCTCGAGGGGGGTTTACGCGACCCCTTAACGAAGATTCTAATTAAGCGAACCTCCCACATCTCTGCCCTAACTCACGCCCGTCACTACTCTCTCTCTCTCTCTCTCTCTCTCTCTCTCTCTCTCTCTCTTCCTTTTTTCCCCCCTCTTTCTCTTTCCTCGCAAACACAGTTTTCCAAGAGAGACATAAACAGAGAGAGAGAGAGAGAGAGAGAGAGAGAGAGAGAGAGAGAGAGAGAGGGAGAGAGAGAGAGAAAGTCCGCGCAAAGACGGACGGACGTGTGCACATAAATGCGCGGATGACAACGTCGATGTCAACGTCGATGTCAACGTCGATATTTTCATTCGGACGATACAGTATACATTGTACAGCCGGGATGGAATATCGTCTCGATAAATCCTACGTGTACGCGTTTTAAGCTTCTTTCGCGCGTCTACGCACAGCGAGCACAGCGAGCATAACGAGCAAACAGGTTGAGCAATCAATTTAATTTCCCTCCTCGTTCCATTCCTTCTCCTCTTTCTTTCCCTCTCTCTCTCTCTCTCTCTCTCTCTCTCTCTCTCTCTCTCTCTC
>NW_006263361.1:139438-140283 GCF_000469605.1 Apis dorsata
TCATACGACCGCCTCCTCCTTTTTCTCCTCTCTCCGGATCTAGCTACTCGTGCGACGTGGCCTAGCTGTTGGTATAGTTAAGAGCAATGGTTATAATGAGACCCCATTACCGCGCGACTTTTAAAATCTGTCTCTGACAGCTGGACCACGATGGATTATTCTTTATCCGCGGGCAACAGTTTATTTAAAAGTAACGAGACCGCCGCGGATAATGAGCCGTCCTTCTTTATTTCCATCCGCGCCTGTCCTATGAACCTTCTCTCTCCCGGGAGAGAGAGTCAGAGAGAGAGAGAGAGAGAGAGAGAGAGAGAGGAGGGAGGTGGGCCGGCCTCCGTTTCTCTTATATGGCAAGCGTAATTGAAGTTTGTATCCAACGTAATAAATGTCCTCCGCGTGTACCGTGTAATTAATAAATTCCGGGATTAAAGAAGTTCGAGCGCCGCGAATTCTACGGAGTTCTAGCATAGTTTCGCGGAGCTTCCCCGCTTTTCTTCGATTCGCCACTGGCCGACAATGAACGGCCGCGGCCGGATCCTGTTTTCCAAACACGTGGATTAATCTCGTTACGTTAGAATTCAATTTCGTTCGCGATACCCCGCAGTCGCGAGAATCGATCCAACAATCCAACAATCCGATAGCAGGAATTCGGGAGGAGTTCACCCGAATTTTATTATAATTTGCAAATTTCCCCTACCCAAGGTTAATGGAAATACGCGCCCGAAAGTCGAGCGTGTTGTATTCAACGCGCGTTTTTTTTTCTTTTCTTTCTTTCTTTCTTTCTTTCTTTCTTTCCTCCTCTCGAAAGCGCGCGTTCCGCTTCCCCTAGGTTGCGCGTTTCACCACCA
>NW_006263361.1:140958-142419 GCF_000469605.1 Apis dorsata
TCGATGCCGACGTTTCTTTCGAACTACTGTAAAATAAATAAACTCGGCCATCCCGTTCTTTCTCTTTTTTTCTCTTTCTCTCTCCTTCCATCTATCCGTGTGCCCTTCTTCTCTCGTCGTCTTCTCTCGTCGTCGTCGTCGTCGTCTCCCTTCGTTGCATCGAATTTGAATTCGTTCACAGGTCGGATAAAACGCGGTAGCTCGCGGCTAGCTATACGCGAGCATAATGGACATCGGTGAAGAAAGAGGGGGAAGAACGTGAAACGTTAAAGAGGGGAAAAAAGAAGAAGAAGAAGAAGAAGAAGAACAAGAAGAGGTAAAGGGAGAGAGAGAGAGAGTGAGAGAGAAGGAGGTGAAGCGGGGGGAGGAAAAAAAGGAAGGAGCAGNAGGGGACCAGCTGCGGTTTCCTCTAATCTTTGTACAGCCACGGCCCCACCGAATTAATACGAGAGCCTCGAAGAAAAGATAAACATTCCCGTGAATACTCAGGGGTATAGAGCGGAGCGTGTGTATGTATAGTGTACGCACATGCGGGCAACCGTAGCAGGCAGTAGCATGTGCCTTGCCGGCAAGATGTTTTGACCGACGAGATCCCGTCGTCACGGATGTCGTTTCTGCTTAATTGTTCGCTCTCCCCTTCGTATCTTCCTTCTTGGTTCCGTCGAACGCGCACACCAAGACAAGATGGAACCGTGCCCTCCATGGATGGACGGATAGATGAATGGATGGATGGATGGATGGATGGATGGATGGATGGATCCCTCGCCTCTTCTTCCTCGTTTTCTTCTCCCATTGTACACGTTCGAAAGAATAATCGTAAGTTCATTACGAGACCGTCGTCAATTTGCGGCTGCGAACTCGTCGTTAATATTCCGCGTCGGTATGCTAGTCGGAGGTTAATCGAGAGCACGGGTACGAGAATTCCGATAGGATCGGGACGCCGAGGAAAAATCCATCTTCGTTCGGAAATAGACGCATTTAACGACGTAAGTAACTCGAAAGGAATTTAAGGGACGATCAGGGGTGTGCCCGGTCGTTGGTTAAGGCCTCGAAAATTGGGCGGGGATGTGCGAAGATAGAAAAGAAATCACAGGGATGAGAGAGAGAGAGAGCGGCGAGAAGGGGCTGACAGGATGAGACGGAAACGGAGAACGACGAAGAGGGATGAGGAAAGGGGAAGAGAGGGGAGGGAGAGAGAGAGAGAGAAACGAGAGCCGATAGACGTAGGCGCCGGCCAAGTTGCGCCGCTGATTGCACCACAAAGGGTGCAATTATGCGGCCCTCCAGCAATCACCGCGCATTCTGCCCACCATTTGACCCCTCGACACCCCTCGACGCCCCTGGAACCCCGCTGCACCCCGAGATATCCACCGTCCCGGATACATAGGCAGCACACTGCGAAGCACGACAGACATATCACCGGTCGGGCCACCGCCGCTTTTTATTTAAATGCGCCCCCTC
>NW_006263361.1:142469-145239 GCF_000469605.1 Apis dorsata
CGAGTCTACACCCTGAATGCCCCACGGAGTCTATGCAATTTAACCTGGTGGTGTCGCGAGAAAAAATCTGTTAATGAACGATTGTCGGCTACTGGGATTCGGATGAAAATATCCTGAAAATTGGACGCCTTTCTTTCCTCCTTTCTTCCATCCGCTCGTTCGTTCCCTCCTTCGTTCCCCCCTCCGCTCGTCGTATCATCCCAGCCCACGACCTCGTCGTTTCAATCCGTGCGATGATCAAACGTTTATTCACCGGTTCTTCCTGGTCGCGTGCCTCCTTGCGTGCTTGAATAATTTATCGAACCGTAACTTTCCACGTAACGCGATAACTTTCCTTTCTTTTTCTCCCTTTTCCCCTCAATTTCCAACGTTATTTGCACGTGAATTTAACGTATCGTTAATTGCGTCGTATAAATTATGTGTATACATAATTTATACGATAGCTTATGTTTATAATATAACTCTCGCTCTCTCTCCCGTTTCGACGTTCGAACAAGTATATATATATATATACATATATACACTGCGATACATATATCGCAGACACGAGACGAACGAACGTAATTTCTGGCTTTTTGCCTATTACGCGAGAGCGCTCGCGACGTTGTACCGATTATGGAGAAAGGGCGAGCGAAGGACGAAAAAAAGCGGCGGCGAAAGAGTGGCGGAGGGAAGACAGAGGGCCGTGGGACAGACAGTGCGGAGCGGAGAGAGCGAGAGGGGGAGACGGTATCGTGCGACGACGAAGGAAGGAGATACGACGGAAGAAACGTTCCAGATGTGTTACCGGCTTCTGAACAAGTTCAGAGTCAAGTTGCCAGACCACGTCTCCACGGTCGTGGCTCCCGCAGGCAGGAAGTGGCGCATTAAAGCCGCTAATCTGCCTGTTTTCATTCGACTCTTCGTTGCTCCTCGCGTCGCTGCACCGCCACTCTTTCCCCGCCACTCTTTCGTGCCCTCGCTCGTAAAGAGTATGTTTATGCCTTGGCTTGGTTAAAGGAAACGAAGAGCCGCGCGATCGATACGCGGGATGAATGTCAGCGCCGCGATTGTAACGAACTTATTACACGCGCGAACCAAGGTATCTCCCCCTCCCTCCCCCGTCGCGAGGAAATTACGTCTCTCGACGTAAGTTGGCTCCGACGTAATATCGGTTGGCCATCGATCGCTCGTAATAATCGACACCCAGGATTTCACCAGTTGTTTTTCATCGTGAAATTTTCATCCCTCGGTGTTTGTCGTCCATTCGGCCCGTTCGTGTATTTTCAGTCGTGTACCCTCGACGACACGTATACACGAGGGGTCGGGAGGATTCAGGTTTAAAGTAAATTTTAAAAACGTATTCGTCGGTCCCCGACGAAAATCTCTCCCAACGGCCCGTTTCTGTAATCCGAGGACATTAATTTGTTGGCAGGACGGACTTAAGAGTGTTGACCCGGCCGTTCCCCCAAGGGACCCCTTGTATTTTCTCAGGTTATCTGGGAAGAATCCGAGAAACGATGCGGGACGTATCCACCGTGGCTCGAATTTTCGTCGCTACTCCGCGTCTCCGCTTCCGTTGTTTCGAGGGGTGGGCCGTCTTTTCCCAAATATATCGATTCCGCCACGTGTTCGACCAAAAGAAAAAAAGGAAGAAAAGAAAAGATCATCGATCATCGCCGATCATCCTCGTTTCATCGTCGACATTTTTGCGCTTCGTCTCTCCTGTCCTCCCCGCGAAATGTTCTCGCGGGTTGCACGCGACCTCCATATATATATCGTTGCTTATTAGAAGCATCGCAGCGTGGAAACCCTAGGGATATCATCCCGTTCCGTTCGATTCCGGTGGAAGGTGTAAAATCGGCGGTCTCGTTTGCAAGGGTTGTTCTTCGGGGAGCGGCGAGTATCGGCGGCCGTGTCGGTGGCAGAGATCCAGGGGCAGAGGNACCTGATGGAACGAATATTATTAAAGTTCGCCCGCACGCGAAACCCGTGAAATATCGCTGCTCCCTTTCTCCTTTCCCTCCCCTCCACGTCTCTTCTCTTCAGCGCCGTTTAGACCCTTCACCTCCTCCACTCTTGCCACCGGGCTTTTATTATCTGCCTCTAGCTTATACTCGAGACGGTAGCGAACTCCCAGAAGCAAAAATAATCACGGGTAAGCCGCGATGTAAATACGCTGCTGCTGCTGCGGGGCCCCCACCGCCACCCTCTCTCCTCCTCGCCTTCCTCCTTCTCCACCTCTCTCGGAGTCCTTCGCATCGAGCTTTTCCATTTGCCCGATGCGCTGGTATTCCGATTTTTCAAGTTTTCGCGGAAAACGCCACCACGGATCGAGCCGCGCGCTCGAGTACTCGCTCGCGGTAAGTAACGGAACGTTACGCGATGGATTATTTATGATTCCGTGCTTTTATCTGTATTACTTCGTCCGTTGCGGTCCCGGCTGCGCCGCCAACACCGATCTCCCGCTTATGTATTAAGAATGCCTGTTTCCCGCACGGGGTGATCTGTCGCGCGAGACGAGAAAATTTCCTCCGTAACGTAAACGCGACTATCCAATCTCTACGATTTCCTCGATCAAATTTTCCGTTCGATAGACCCAAAACTCGTACAGATTATTTTCAGTACCGTTTCACGAAATTCTCCTATTTTGAAATTCGTCTATTTTACGGGAATAGCATACGGTCGCGTCCACGAAATCCGATCGAGAAACGCGCGTTAAATTCTCGAATTCTAGCTACCTTACTCGATTTATCGAGCCGAACATTATTGGCCGTTTTGCCCTCTCTCT
>NW_006263361.1:145300-146086 GCF_000469605.1 Apis dorsata
GTCTTTTCAACCGATGACTAAATTTTCCCTCTCGGTCGGAGGGGGGACGCCCGTGTATAATCCGCAGACAATCAAGGTCGGTCGGTGGTGCGAGGCGGGGTAACGCGATTGATTCAATTTTCAACGTAAAGGGAGCGGTTACGGAGGGAAAATTGAAGCAGCGCGTTGATCGGGCTCAAAACGGTCGTGGAACATTTATCTTATCGAGGAGACATTGGCAAGGAAAGCAAGAAGACCTTCTAATCACCTTTGCGTTGCAGCTGCGCTCCCTCTCTCCCTCTCTCTCTCTCTCTCTCCTTCTCCCTCGTCTTCGCGACTCCCTTCCTCCACCCCCATAGCCGAGTGCTCACGCATCCGTCAGCACGCGTGCGATATACCCGTACCCGTCGGTATCTGCCTCGTTTTATTAATGCCAATAAGGCAATTATTGTGGATGAATGGCGCGGGCGCCGGGTATCTCGCTCATGACCCGCTGTCATGTACCCGACCTGCGATCCGACGTATCGATGGCTGCGAACCGATGACTTTTTTTTTTAACGCGCCCGCTCGATGGAACGAGCCATCGTCCGGGGAGATCGATCTCGGGTGCCTCGGGACCCCCTCCCCGATAGGGAAGGGAGGGAAAAATCGTGTAACGATCGTCGAAACTTTCGAATATCTGGCCCACGCTCCTAGCAAACAGTTGCTTAATATTTCGGGAACGGATAATACCAGCGCGGAGGGCAAACAACGCGTAGTAGTATTTCGGCGACGAAATAACCCAAGTCAAATAAAAACGCGGAAACA
>NW_006263361.1:146517-147384 GCF_000469605.1 Apis dorsata
CCATTACGGTCCCAGTCGCGCGCGCACTATTATTGCATTTTTTGAAATTATTGCACTCCCGGCATCGACGTCGCACGCCACCATCTTGATTGACAGGCTGTGCGCGCCTTTATCGCGGTACAGCCGCACCCCCGTCCCCCCGCGTGGGATGAATCGAGTCGCGTGTAACGCGTGCCGCATCGATTTATCGTTACGCCTTTCGCCACCCGCGAAACCGTAACCGTTTATCGGGAATCGTTTTATCGATAACGAAAGACGCTCGTTATAAGAATTGCTTATAAAGGCTGCTGATGGGGCGCGTGCCTACGCGAATGGCAGAAGGGGAGTGCTTCTCCCCGCCACCCCGTCTGAAACTGGGTCTCGAAGCGAACCGCTTTCGGGGATCGATAATCATCGATCGAGAACATCGACTTTCGCACGCATTTCTCTTCGACGGAATACTTATACATCATGTACATATGATGTATACCGATCGTCGTGCAACATCGTTGCGGATGTAATGGAAAGTTGCTCTCGTTTCTTTTCTTTTCGTTACGAGTCTCCCTCGATTAATCTCGCGAAGGGCGTTGCGTATTAACCGACCAAGTTAACACTCGTCGAGCAAATTTTATCACGGTCGAGTATTTCTATTCTTGGGGAGGGAGGGGGTTCCTCTCTGGGGGGAGCGCATATACGTGCGTAGACTCAATTATCCAAAGTGTGCGCGGCTGGTTGTATCGGAGAAGACTGGACGGAGAAGGCGGTCTGAAAGGAGGTCCGGTAATACATCGTGTCCGAGAAGCAAACTGGAAGGATGTACGAGTTCGTTTGGGGCGAACGAAGTCCGTAGAGGCTGGCGAGGTAAAGGTTGGCACGGTAAAAAATTCA
>NW_006263361.1:147426-150753 GCF_000469605.1 Apis dorsata
AGGGTGAATAAATCAAGGAGCGTCGCAGTAGCGGCGACGCTGGTGGAAGCCGGGAAGGAGAAATAGACAGGGAGAAGGAGACTCGAAGCAGCGCGCGAGCAGCTAGGGAAAGAGTGGCGGCCGATGCGTCACGATCCTCTTTCTTTTGTACATACTTTATGGCGAATAATGCGTGAAAAGGGAGCGGGCCGGCCTCGCGCGTCTCGTTTCACCATGGACATTCCCACGTACCTATGTATATACATATATATGTATATATATATACACACACACACATCGTTCCAACGTAATCCTCTGATCCGTCCTTAGACGCATCGTGATTTAGGGCACCCCTTGCATTCGCACACGTTGGCTTGTTCTTCTATTACAGAAATACGATTAGCCACGCCGGCATATGTATATCGCAGCTCGTACGTATTGTCGACGTATTCAACGTATCCTGTATCTCGTTATTCTTCGCTCGAACGATGTCGCTCGTTTTTCATTCGGTCCTTGGGCGTTGAGTTATTCGCAGAATAAAAGACATTAATCGTGAACACGCAACGTGCGCTTTTATAAATAGGATCGACGATCCCGACGAGATTCGAAACGTCTCGAATACGTCTGCCGGTTTATAACGGTTGTTCCGAGCTGCGCTGCAATCTTCCCGAGAAGATGTATCGAGAAGATCGGTAATTACGCGACGCTGTGAAGTAATGGCCGATACCTTTTTACGTCGCTATCCTATTTGCGAGAAAAAGGATTAAGAGGCCGGACAGAAGAAGAAGAAGAAGAAGAAGAAGAAGAAAAAGAAGAAGGAGAAGGAGGAAAAGAAGGATCGAGAAGTCGAGAGTAAGCGGGTGGGGGAGAGAGAAAGGAGGGGTGGAAGAGTGGGAAGGAGAGACGGTGGAGAGAGGGATGGTGTATCTATACAGTGGGTATAGATCGTAGCGTATCGTCGAGTAAGTTGGAAACGGAGGGTAGGACGCTCGGGGGGATGGTGGCTCATCTTGTAATGGACTCAGAAGACAGGCGAGTCGGCTAATGGACCCCTGCTCCTCCAGAAAAGCTCTCGGTATCTGTGCCACACGAGCGTCGATGCCATCTCGACGTGGCTGCGTCCCTCCAAAATCCGCAACGCCGTATCGCATCGCGCGAAACGGTCCGAGTTCGCGTCTCCCGTTTTCCCGGATCTTCGGTCCGAAGAATTCGAGAATTCGAGGCTATCGTATCGCCTAATAGGCGAAAAACTGTCCGTTGTTGTTTGCCGAGTTCACGCTCGGAAAAATATTTGACGTTGCGCGCGGAGGATATCTACGTGTGTTTGGATAACGGGCAACAACGGGGCGAACGCGTAGGAACTCGCGTTGGATGGCCAGAGAGGCGTGTAACTGTGCGAGAGCGCTCGCTGCACAAATATTTTCCCGTGGAGATGCGGAACGGTGAGCATTTTCAAGAGGGTACGCGTGCTCTCGGACGGTAATCGGGCAGAGAGAGAGAGAGAGAGAGAGAGAGAGAGAGAGACGTTTGGCCTGGAAAAAACGCTTGTCTAACTATTTTATGAAACCTTGGAACAAGACGTTCGGGAGTGATCAGAACGAATAATAAACGAGGACGGGAACAATTGGCTCGAAATGAAAATATATTTGATTCGCGTGCGTTGGCTCGCGTGTCACCGGGGATAAGAGATGGTAGTGGTAGAGACGAATAGAAGTTAGCTCGAAGATGGACAGGACAGAGAGAGAGAAAGAGAGAGAATTGGAGGGAAAAGTGGGCGAAGGAGGGTAGAGGTAGCTTTACTCTCATCTACTCTCTTCTTTCTTTTTATCCTTGGCCGGTCGTCCTTTCTCGGTCCACTCTTGAGAGTAACGTCTACCTTCGTTGATGGGCAACGCCACTTGAGCGGCACTAACACACACACACACACACACACACCCATACACGTCTCGGACTCCGTTCCACGTAGCTGTCCGGCCGATGTCCGATACATCAGGTCCATGCATAATAAATCCACGGGAGCGGAGAGCGTGCGGAGCGCGAACACGCGCGTTTCCTACCTTCGCCCGTGTTGGACGGGAGGATGTTGAGCGGAACAGAGACAGGAGGATGCACTTGGAGTCGAGTGGGAACTTTGAAAACGGGGCTCCGGGACGTCTCTCCGCGCGTGTTTGTCCTCTTGCTCATCGGGAAAGCCTTGGTCCGGATATCAATATCCAGGGAGCGATAGTGTTGGCGGGGAAAACTTGGCCATCAAATTTTTCCCAATTCGCTTCTCGTGTCTGGGCGGGGAAGTTGCACGTGAAAATCGGTTCGATCGGACAGATGGTGTCCTCGAACGTCGACCACGTACGCGGTCTATTCTCTTTTAGAAAATTCCACTCCAAGTTTATGATTCTTGTTTTGTACAATTCCGTTCGATATTGATTTTGCGATCGTCGTTTTTTCTTAGATTTGTTAAAATTATTTAGGTATATATATATATAACGATCGCAAATTGACGAATTTTCTTTTTTCTTTTCTTTTTAAAAATATCGATTCACGTTTCGAACGAAAATTTGTAATTATCATTACGATCTCGTTAACGGGAACGGACGTTGAATTGTGTTCCCTGTTTCAGCGCAACATCCTGGCAATTACTGGGCTGGGACGAGAAGGGTGTATCGCGTGACTACGGGAAATTTAGGTTTTATCGAAGAAAAGCTCGATCGAATTTAGAAGTTGAAACCGGCGCGGGCTCTCTTAATTAACGAACGCTAAATAAATCCGTTCGGGGCGAAACTCGAATGGGTCGGGCACAAGGGGGTGGTTGCGGGTGGCGGCCGTGGAATTTATTTCGGCATCGACACGGAACGTTTCTTCGGGGGGAGACAGGAGAGCTCGGTGGTCTGGATAGCGGGCGAGCTAGCTACCTACCCGAGTGCCGTTTAGTTTAATACACGTAACGCTACTCTCCGCCTGCTTTTTCTCCCAAATACTCTACTTCCAACCGGTTCGAAGTGGTATAAGTCGTGGACAAAGTAGACGGCGTACAGAAAACCTCCATTAAAGTCCCTAGAAGTGATTAGTACCTTTCCCATCTTCCCCTTCTCCTCTCTATTCCAACCTTTCCCCTTCCTCGCTCTCCCTCTCTCTCTCTCTCTCTCTCGTTCTCACGTTTCATTGCCTCCCTGCCTCCTCCACAGGTATATATCCTATTCCTTCGAACGGATCATTCATCCATTCGACCCATTAACTTAGCCGGAATTTTTGGTTCACCGTCACACCGATCACAGCGCGCCACGATTTCCACGCCGTAATGGACGTGAGAATCGGATTCCCCGAAACGATCCATGGGTATTTCCCCTCCCT
>NW_006263361.1:150792-151602 GCF_000469605.1 Apis dorsata
GGTTTTCCAACCAACGGAAGTGACACGAAACGAGCCGCGCCGTTTCCAAGCTTGGCCGCCGCGAGTTAAAAGCACCGACCAGCCCGGACCTCCCCCGACATTCTACGAAATTAAATTCAACATAGATAGTTTCGTTCCTGATTGCAGATGAAACCTGGNTTTGCGAACGAGCGTGATCCATTCCTTTTCCCTGATTTAATCAGTGGCCGATCGTAAATCAGCCAGTAATTAAAAGAGAGACCCCATCGTCGATGGTGGCGGTGGTAAACATGGCCTAATCCATTTTCAGTTGGGTAGCTCATAGGTGTGGATGGTATGGGAGTGGAAAAAAAGGTCGTAGCCTTTCTAATTTAATCTGGCGAATGATTCCGTGATTCTCGAAGCCGGCGGCAACCCTTTCATTACTTACGTCCCCACTTTACCACCCCATCGAGATACCCTCGCGCGCGCCACGGCAGCTCCCGAGCCTCTGTGCCTCCTTTGCCCCGCGGATACCCCCCCAAGAACCGGCGCAGAACACTAAATCAGCGACCAGTGTAATTTTTGTAATGGGAGGTGTGGCCTCGTAGGGGTGGTAGACGCGTCTCCCACCGGGAGAACCAGACATATAGTAGGGATGCCATCCCTGCGTTCGCCTCGCGTCGAGGAATGGTAGGGTTCGTAGGGGCGATTTTAGGGGTGGAATTCTACGATGCGAGCACGCCGCTTCGGTGGTTAATCCTCCGTCGCTATGTCTCAACTCGGGTTACGATCCGCCGCGTTACTGCCTTCTCTCTCTCTCTCTCTCTCTCTCTCCCTTTCCGTCGCTTT
>NW_006263361.1:151630-154267 GCF_000469605.1 Apis dorsata
TCCCTCCAACTCCACCGCGCGCAACGTGTGTATACGTGTGTATACGGTATTTGCACGTACACGCTTTCATCTCTCGATACAAAGCAAATCTCTCCTTCGTTGATTTATCCTCGAAAGGACGGTAATTAGAGACACTTCTGTTCCTACGACCGATGCCCGCGTGGTTATTATTAAACCGCGTATCGGTCGATGAAAATCGTTTCTATCGAGTCCTTCCCCTTTGCCATTCCAACGATCCGTATCGGTCGGTGCTTCGTTATTCCCGCATTTAATTAACTTACAACGAATATACAAGTCAAATCGACCTCTTAAAAAAAAAAAAAGAAAAAAACATCTCCGCTTAGAAATCTCTTTATTCCTCCATCCCGATCGAATCCGCACTCGACTCGTGGGAACATATTCCGTACCGATACGATTGGCGCTTTGATCATCGTCTTAATCGGCTTGAAACGCGAACCCCCGCGCTCCTCGCTGCCCGAGAATTTCGCTCGAGTAGCAGTTAAACTGTGCGGCAGCGTAAATGGTTCGATGATAGGCGGCCGCGGAGTGGGGCAGCGAGTGCGGGTTGCGTTTGATGGCGGGTGCAAATACGGGTTTCGGCTTGTGCGAGTTCCTCGGGTTCGGGATACGGGTGCGATGACGGTCGAGTGTGACTGACAGGAGTGGGGTGGATCGTCACCGGCGGGGAAGGCGAGAGCAGCGACGCAGGGATGGAAATCCGCCGAGTGGTGGGGATACGGGGACGNGAGTGGGGCGGCTAGAGGGGTAAACGGTGGAAGAAGTGGGGATTTATCACTTTCGGTGGCGTGCCGCGGTCGCACGCGGTACTCGGTAGTTTACAACTGGCCGCCGAACGGGCGGTTTCGTGCCTATCTCGTCGTATCCTCTTGTGACTCTATCGTTCGTCGTTCACGGTGTTCACGAAGAACCCGCGATGACTCGTTTCGAGATAGAATAGAAACGACCCGTTAGTTAACCCGTTTATTATATATTCGATTATAACGAATTACGCGCAAACTCGTTCCGATTTTCCATGGCGAGTCGAATGATAAACAGTGAACGTTGTTCTGTGCAGCTGGTGTAGTGGTGTCACGTGACGGAGGGAATCTGGAGAATCGTTCTCGGCACAAGGTATCCGTGGAAACTGGCTCGAGCTTCGAACTCTGTTAGGTAAGTTTTCGAAAAGAAAGAAACTCCGATCAATTATTGGCAACTTACTTTCTACGATGATTTTTTTGACTTTTCGAATGGATGGCGTGTTTTTCTTCGTCTTTGTCTTTTCTTTTCTTTTCTTTCCTCTCTTTTACACGCAAATATCATCGCTAATTGCAGTGATAAAAACGAAAAACGTGAAAGAGGAATTTGCGATGCGGTGTGTAATTCAAATTTCACAAGTTCCATTCGGCCAGGCTGGTTCGAGCGCGATCACACGTTCAATTTAACAGGGGCTTCCGGTGAAAACCGCATTTGCCCTTTCCACAGTGGTGCGATTAACGTGCGCGCGCGCGCGCGCGCGTGCTTGTTCCCGCTCAATCCGCGTCGTTTGAAAATTGTTATAAAATTCCGCGTAATCCGCTTTGCACGCGAAAGATGGTAAATGAAAAAAAATGGTTGGAAGACAAATGGAAGGTGAAAATTACGCGCTATCCCGATATTGCGAGTTCGTACTCGACGAATAAATCTGTCGTCGCATTTTTTTTTTTTCTTTTTCTCTTCGCGTCTCAGCGTGACACGTAAGTTCAGTCGGTGACTCGATTCGAATGTCTTCGTCCCTTATTAGCAACGAAGGCAACGCGTTCGTATGGTTGCCGTTAGCGATACCGATTCCTTAGAAGCGAGCTAATCCGCATCCCGTCAAATGCTGGCGTTCACGTGTACCCGTTAATTTTTTGGTGAAGTGGCGCTCGGTTACAGCGGGGCGCGGGGACGGGGGGGAATTTTTTTCAATCAACGTTCGGAATTACCGTGCGAAACTCGACGTTTCATCGCGCTCATAACACAATACCGCCGTTATTACGAATGGGACATCGGTCGTTCGCTTTAATTGACTTTGATACGCCGCACGCCCGATGTTTATCTCCCTCGTGCGAGCTGCTATGTAGACAAAAAAAGAAAAAAAAAAAAAAAATTCATTCATGAAAGTACTATTCACGATTTATCCTGTAAACAACTGATCTTTGAATCAAAGTTAACCGTGTTACATGCATATACGTTTATCTACGCTGCGATTAAATTGATACGATTTTCACGATGATCTAATTTATCCCGCTCCCCTCTTAAACTCGTCAAAACTCACCCATCCGCTGTATCATCCTCCGTCCATTTTTCTCTCTTACCACGATTCGTCGCGACCGGATATCTAAGGGGCTGTCCGTTGCCCGTCCCAACCGGGCCGAGAGAAACGCGAGGGCTGTCCGTTTGAATTTCAATAATTGGCGCCAGTTTTAGTAGCGGCGGCGGTCTCGTTAGTCGCCCTCCCGTACGGAGTGACTTAATTATTTCGTTTGAAGTCCGCGGAGAGACGAAAGAGGAAGACGAGAGGGAGGCGGGAGGCGGGAGCCTTCGTTGAGACGAAGACGGCAGAGAGGCAGAGAGGAGGGCGTTTGGACGATCCGCGCGGGGCGGACGATCGTCTGG
>NW_006263361.1:154465-155248 GCF_000469605.1 Apis dorsata
ATGGTGTCGGTGTGGCTCGTTCGAAGGCATGGCTGGATCCGCGCACGGCTCACAAATAAATCGAGAGAAAACTGGAACGAGGGAGAAAACGGTCGAGCGAGGCAAACGTTTATTTTACACCGACAAATTGGTGCAGCTAATTAGCTCCGGCTAAAAGCAGAAGTATGACCGTGACGACCGAGCCTCGGTGTCGCGCCGCATCGATGTTGCTGCCTCTGTACGGCGTCCATGTATAACAACGTTACTATATCCAGAGACGAACCATCATCCCCGACAATCTTTCTTTACGTTTTCGTATCTTTTTTATATAAGCCGCCTCCAATTGAATCTCAGGAGCATCCTGTTCCAACTGTTTACGATAATCCTGCAATCACGATCGCTCCTCCTCTTCTTCGTCCCTTTTTTAATTTTCTTCTTTTTTCACTCGTCCAACGAATTCGAATATTGATCTTCGAAAACAGGTGAATATGTTCGATCTTCGTTCGATCGTACGAGGCGTTGCCGAGGAAATTATAGGAAGGGGGGAGGGAGGGGAGGGCCGTCAGTTGAGATATAATTTAATAATGCCGGCCACGCGTAATGTCTTTCGACACGCGTCAGCGATAATTCCGAGGCGAATGTCCAATAAAAAGCCACTTTGCCCGATCGAAATATCAAATGTAATCCTCTTAAGTCGGGTGCACCGGTCGAACGTGTATCTCCGAGACTGACCATCCTACGCTCCATCCTTTTCTCCCTCCCCTTCCCCACCCCCTCCCTCTTTCCCTCTCTTTTATCCCTCTC
>NW_006263361.1:155503-157235 GCF_000469605.1 Apis dorsata
TAGCTACCGCCTTAGCCGAACGGGCGCCGTTGTCTTCTCGGCTCTTTCAATTAATGTTTTGATTGATTTCGGACCCTTGCCCCGAGGCCGACCCCTCCTCCCCTCCCATCCTCTCGAGCGCACGATTCTTGCCGCCCCTTGTCGCTGCTCNCCGCGCTCGCGTCATCGATCTTCATATTTACCTTTTAAGCTTCTATTGTCCCGTTTATACAGTTATTTGTACAGGATTATTCTTGGCAACGGGTAAGTAAGATCCTTTATCAGATAAAGAGATTCGATCGGATTATTCTTTTCTTTCCCCCCGTAAAATTCTTCCCCTTTTAATTTCATACGTTTCTTTTTTTTTTTTTTTCTTTTTACCAAAAGACGTTGTAACGTGCGCGGTCTCGTGTTACATTTGGGCAAAAAAATCCATCAAAACTGCCCCAACGATTTGCTCGAGTCAAAGAGCGAGCGATTTAAAGTACTTTCGGAGGGAGGGGCCGGGATGGCCGTTAGCCACAGCTTTCTCCCGGGATTAACCGAGGCTTCCGTTTCCGATGGTCGTGTACGCGCGGAATCCACGCGGGGAATGGACCCCCTGGTGCGGCCGTTTGGCAACGTAACTCGGCGACGCCACTGTGCATCGGTAAACGAAGCAACGAATCCAAGCCTCGAGACTCGCTCGAGACGGCGTTATATACCGGCTGGCTGTTTTATTGCGAGATTTGCGGCGTGGCCTCTCCGTGTAACAAGACTTACTGAGATCTTAATAGAATCTGAGACCAACCCCTCTCGTACCAAGTAACTCCGTCTTCGACTACAACTCCCCCACCCTCGTAACCTTCGTTTTCTAACTTCACTCTCTTCCTTTCCTTTTTTCCTTTCTTTTCGCTTCTTCTTCTTCTTCCTCTTCTTCTTCTCTCTCCCTTCTCCATCTCCGTGGAATTTCCTTTTTCCGCCAGAGAGCATCGCGTCCCTCCTACGCTCTGCCCGGCCTTTCTTCGGCCGGAGAAGGATGGAAGGAGAAGGGAGTTGACCTCGACGCTGCATCCCTCTATCAGGAAAAGGGGTGCTTATTCTAAGCGTATATATAAGAGGGGGTAGGAGAATGGTCGGGGTGGGCTGTGCGGTGATTTATGAATATTGCCTACCGAGAAAAGTGTATCGCGGGGTGCCGCGTCGATTCTGCCTCGACACCGGAGTCGAGTTCGAAACGCCTTCGTATACGTTCCTTCTCCGTATACCTTCGTTCTCCCTCCGTTTCCGATTAGCCTGGAGAGAATCGGCTCGGAAAAATGGAAAAGGGAAATCCATCGATCGCCTCGCAGCGAAATCTCTCCCTTCGAGATTCATGGATTCATCGATGAACCAGAATCATTTGGGGAGAGGGAAGTTTTGAAGTTTCGCGAAGCAATCGTTTAACGAAGAAAAAAAGATAAAGATCGTGGCGGAGAGGAGTCGTTGGGATATCGGGCGATATTGGCCGATCGCGGAGATTGCGCAGACGCGATCGGTGTAAACCTCGACGGGGTAGCTGCGCGCTATTCTTCACGGTACGACGTAATTAATTTTGCGTTTTATCGCGTGGGATCGACTATTAATTACAGCCGGGGAACGTGAGTGCTCGCGAACTCACCGCGCTAAATGAATGGTCCTTCGGCCGACAATAGGGAAACCTTATTAATAAATATGCGCCGAGGGATGGTGGCGAGGGGTATCTTGGCCGCGGTAATGATCGCGATCGCGAAAT
>NW_006263361.1:157515-161899 GCF_000469605.1 Apis dorsata
GTAGCGCAAATATAAACATAACATAGACAAGGGTAAAAATAAACATTGCACGGGTGGTCGATTCGAAGGGTTGTTCAAATCCATGTTTCGACGGTATGCGTCCATTCGAAAACGAATACCGCCTATTCGCTGAATACACAAGGCGTTGAATTTTTTTCCAAAAACTTTTATCGCTTATTTAATCTCATTCGATCAAGTCTAAAAATAGATCCGATGAAAGGAGTACGTGGAATTTTTTTAACCTTTCCTTTTGAAAAAAATTCTCCGTTTCGATGTATTTTGAAGAATCAAAAAAGAAAGATAATCGGTCGCGGAAGAAGAATTTTACATTTTATCCCTCCCTTGAAATTTATCGTCGCGGATCTGATATGGACGAAAATAAGGTTAAATTGAATTCTTTCCTATTCACAGCGACATCGACGCGCATCCGCCTACAATCTATCCCTATATCCCTCGTATACACCATCGAACAATTCCATTTCGCTTCTCCGCCAACCTCAAGCCTGTCGTCTCTCGACGCGTCATCCTAGGGGCTAGTAGCGTTGCTCGAGCTGCTTGTTTCTTCGAGGACGGTTTAATGGGAGTCGCGTCAAACGGGAAACGTTTCGTATTGATGCGCGTTGTACATTTTCACCGAGCGGGCGGGAAACGTGGGAAATAAACTCGCCGGAGGAATTCAAGTTGGAGAAGTTCAAAGTCGGATATACCATTATCCCCCTCTCCTCCTCTCGTCCTTTGCCACGATTCTTCTCCGCTCGTTCTTTCACGCCTCTCGTTCCTCTCCTCCGTCGTTTCGAATTTTTCTTAATTCAATGGGGAAAAAAATGTTCCCGATGAAAGACGACACGAGGGAACGAAATTCCGCAGTTATTCCCGGCGATAATCGTTAGCGTAGTTACCGGCTAATTAGCGCCAAGCTTCGAAAATATCTGGACTCGTAGATACGACTCGGAGAGGAAAAACAGAGAGCAAGAGAAAGGGAAAGAGAGAGAGAGAAAAAGGGAGAGAGAAAGAGAGAGAGAGAGGAGGGACGGCGTAAACGAAGAAGAAAGACAGAGAGCGGTTAGAAGAATATTTTATAACGAGCTCTCGCTACGAAGACAGCGGCGGAGCGCGCGGTACGGTTGCCAGCGCGTATAACGGTAAGATCGGGAGTAGATCTGTCTCCCCAGGAAGCTTGTTAGGCGTCGGCGAGCTCCGCTATCTTCTAATTGGCGATATAATGATTCTGAAGGATGGAATAGCATGGTCCTGAAGGGGCCGAGGAGCACCCTACTCGGTACTCCTTCCCTTGTTAGGGGTGAAATTAAAATTTGGCTCTACCTACCTTCCTTCCCCTCTCCTCCCCTGCTCCATCCTTCTCTCTTTCTCACCCACCGTTACACCGATGTATATATATATATATATATGTATCGTCCTCTCTCTTCCATCCCTATTCACCACTTGCAGCTTTCGCCCTCCGCTTCCTCCCTCCGTCTCTCTCTTACCCCCCTCCCCTTCTTTGGCTACCTTCTTCTCCTTCTTTCTCCCCGGTGGATTCGTTACGCGACCGCTGTGAAATTTATATGTCTTCTGGTATAGTTGGAGGAGATTCGACCGCGAGGACCGAGGCAGGATCCCAGTCGTTATCGTGTTGTTCGAATTTCGAGGACCTTTCTTAGAAAGCTTGGATGCTCGAGCACCGCGTGATTGCGTTTGTTATCCTACCACTCCCTCCCTTCCCTTCCTTTCTCTCCCCATCTTAAAAAATCCGGGGAAAAGGTCGTTAAAAAAAGATCAAGGAAGAGAAGAAGATCGGTGGCGGTGAGATCACGCGGCAAACGATCTTGTCTGTGGCGGGGATTTGCAGGGAGGAGGTCGAAATTTCGAAGCGGAGCCATTAATTGGGACGATTAAACGCGTCCTCCCGGCGCGCCGGTTAATTGGACGACGCCTGGTTTCGAAAGTGGCGTATCAACCGGCGATTTCGTTTTATATCACCGGAAACTATGACTCGTGAAATCAACGCGGCCGGGCCCCGTTTAGTTAAGCGCCAATGCTTAATTAAACGTTAATCTCGCGCGCGATGGTAGTGGAAACGAAAGTAGTCGNTGCGCTCTCTAGTAGTTACTAAACTGGTCGTCTCAATTAGCGAAACTTGCAGCTACGTTACCGACTTCCAATTAGTCATAGGTTGCAAACTGTATCGCGCTTACTGGAGCGAGACTAATAACTTCTAGACCATGAAATATATGCATAGATACACGATGCAAATTAGTGGTGCGCGGCCGTGCGGACATTTATGAAATATACCCGTAAGAAAAATTTCGGCCCACTCTCTCGCTCGTCGAGTGTCAAGTCTCTCAATTATAAATCTACGTATATATATATATATGTATGTATATACGTATATATTCTTCCGTCTTCTTCCTCGTCTTTCCCTTCTTTTTCCTCTTTCACTTTTCAAAGATTCGCGCGGCGCGATTTTTTTCTTTTTGAAAGTTCAACGTTCCAAGACGCGAAGAACGACAAGAAACGAACGAAAACAAGAAAGGGACGTGCGCGTTCTCGGGATCGGGCGCAGTTCCCGTGTCGGCGAGGGTGTGCGCGCGCGACCGGCACACGGGCACACGTATATTCACCGACTACCGTCGATCCTCGGCGAATTTACGAAGGCCCTTGTCGCGCGGCTGATAGTTACAGGCCTGGTCTCAATTAGTAGAACTTACGTCGCTAGGGTCCAATTAGACGTAGGCTAGAAGCTACACCCTGTTTGCTCAAGTTTGCCGTACCTATGCACCACCGTCCGTCGGATGGGGTTGCTGCCCGTCCTGTACCTACCAACCCTGTTCAAGGTGTCTTTTTCCTACGCTAATGACTAATTAGCAGCCTCTCCACTTCACAGTATAATGACACGGGATACAGCCTTGAGCCGCGTCGGCTGGGATCATTATTAAACCCCGAAATTGCAGCCGTGCCTGCCGCCTCGTGTTATGCACCACCTCGTGCCCTCTACTTTGCCCTATCCTGCGCTCTATTCCCAACGCGTACCCGAGACGAGACCGGCCGCGCTCTCGCTACCCGCTCGATCCACGGCTCGAAGGACACGCGGCAAGATGCGGAACGTGACTCGACGAGGATGAGGGTGCGTTCTGATTTTTTTCCCTCCCTCTTATACGCCCAATTTTTTTTCCTCCTTATTCCCCCCCCCCCCCCCTCCTCTTCCGTCCCCTCGTTTCTTTCCGCTTCTCTCTCTTTCTCCTTTCTCTCTCTCTCTCTCTCTCTCTCTCGTCCAAGTTCGACCTCGGTTAAATCGCGACCGAGTTATTTTCATATTTGATCGACTCGTTTCGCGCAGCCACGAAATATCGAGTTTCACGGGCGGATAAGAGATACGTGTGAGATTACTTGTCTAATTGCTTCGACGCTAGATGCAATTAAACAGGGTTCCCCGGTGAGCACGGGAATCCGGACAAGTACGCAGAGGATATTCTTAATTGCGTATCAATATTGCAGCGGATCCGTAATACGAAACGGGAGTGGCGGTGGTGGTGGTATATACGAGGAGATCGAGTGACTCAAACGGGGTCGTTGAATTCTCGTTTTCGTTTTCCAAAGTAATTTCATTCGTAACGCATAATTTAATTCTGCCCTATAGATCCAACCCCTGATATTATACCGTTGGCCATTTTAGAGGTAGGGGGAGAAAGGGGGAATCTGGATAAGAACGGGGTTATTTTAAGTCACGTATCGATATCGAGGTAACCTGTAACGAAAAACGAGAGAGGAATAATACGCGATCAGGTGGCGCACAAATGGGATCGTTGAATTTTATTATAGTTTTTAAACTAATTTCATTCGCAACGCATATTCTAAACCATCCGACAGGCCAATTTCCACCCGCATCGAGATATTATACGACAGCCTGCCTATTCTCTCGCTTATTATTACACAACGGACGAATTCGTCTCCCTCTCCCCGCGTTACGTCGAAACGCTACACTTCTTCCTTCCTTCCTTCCTTCCTTCCTTCCTTCCTTCCTTTCTCCCTCCCTCTCTCCCTCTTTCTTTTACATTTATTTATTTCCTAAAACGTCCGTCCCCCGGCCGGCCACTTTATATTTGACATTTTTATTAAACCAGCCCCCGTGTGTCCGTAGCGACAGCGTATCCCGGGGATGGCAGCGGGGCCGCGCACGATATCCATCCCATATTGCCGTTAGGGCAGTTTCGTAATCTTCGCAAGGGTACCCTTCCTTATATTGACCGAATAAAAACTCGTATCCGCCGCCTATTCGTCGATCGTCGATGCGCCCACACCCCCCTCGACTCGCCCCATTTCGCTCGGAACCACGAAAGACAGTCGGCGCGGAAGTGATGGCGGGGTCCCTGTATCGGGTCCGGAA
>NW_006263361.1:162610-170740 GCF_000469605.1 Apis dorsata
CATGCGCGTGCACCCCCTTCATAAATCAACTTTTCACTTTACGATTCCGTCAACCGGTCGGAAGAAGGCGGTTTCCACGCGACCGGTCCTTTTTTTCGCGCGAGAACGATTTTACGCGGGTACGGAGACCCCCCGCGGAGATTTCACTCCCTCCTCTCCTTCTCCTTTTCTCAACCATCGCGCATGCGTCGAGATCGATCGCGCAGCTCGAGTCGATTACCGATACTCGTCGCCAGATATAGAATAGGCAAATTGACGGGCGCGATCGAATTTTATCAACCGCTTCGCACTTCTCGCCGCTAACGTCTGCGAATGGAATACCGCCGCGATGGAATTTGATACTCCGCCCGGCTGACAAATAACTGTACACCCGTGAAAAGATCGGTTACCTGCTTCCGCTTAAGAAGCGGATTTCTCCCTCTAGGGGAATTCGCACGTGCGCGCGCGTCGCGTTTCGCACCCCTCGCGATCTCTTCCGAATGATCGGTGGCAGGTCGGATGGTATGGATTCGCGATCGCGACTCGTAGGCACGTGAAAATTTTCATCCTCCCTTTCCGTTGGAATTTCGCTCGTGCTGGAGACCTTCCTTTCTTCTTTCAGCCCGCGTGTCCTCGTCCGCGTGGGGATCATCCGACGATCGACGGGTATCAATCGAATTACCAGAAACGTTACCGATGAAACGTAGGAAGAATGGAAAGGAGAGAGAGAGAGAGAGAGAGAGAGAGAAAGAGGGGGGTAAGGAGCGGTTGGAAGCGGACACGGAGAGGAGGAGGAGGAAAAGAGAGGAGAGAGGAAGAAGGAAAAAAGAGAGAGGAATAAATCCGGAGAAAAAATGGAGCGCACAGATCGTTTGACGAATCACGAGACGCCTCTTGGATACGCGGATAGGTGGGGCACGCTAAGAGGGGGGCCAAGGGGCTACGCGGCAGAGGGATGATGTTTTTTTCCTCCGCGGCGCCTCTTTAATTTGCCCGCCAATTAACGGACGGGGTCCTATTTGAAAAATGCCTGCCACGAGGGCTGGCAATTATACTCCTTCCTTTTTTTTTTTTTTTTTTTTTGCGCCACGAGCGCGTTATTAGCGCTATCCGTCGTTCCTCTTGCTCCTCCTTCTCCCTCATCTCCCACACTCCTTTCCTCCACCTCGACCACCTCTCTCTCTCTCTCTCTCCCTCTTTCCTCATCGTCATTCCACCAAACTCTCTCCTCCTCCTCCACCTCCTCCTCCTCCTCCTCCACCTCTTGCTGCCGCCTCGTCGAGCTGTTCCTCTTCGTTCCCACCATCCTCCGCTCGTCCACGTCCCACCCGCGCTCTGTGTCACCCTCGCTTTTTACATGCGTGTGGCCGCGTTCGCGTATCCATATCTGCGTCTGGTTGTATGGGTTTTGTGCGAGTGCGATGGTTGTGGTGGTGATGGTGCTGGTGGTAGTGGTGGTGGCGGTCCAAGGGGGAGGACACGCGGGGTATAAAGGGGAGAGAGGGGTGGAGGGAAAGAGAGGGACAGAGAGGAACGGTTGGGAAGAGGGAAACGAGAAATAGAGAAGGTGGGAGGGGGTGGAGAAGGAGGTGGAGAAGGTTGAGGGAGGGATGGAGTCGGGATGCTGGCGAGTTAGAGGAGTGGCGTTTATAACTCGTGCCCGGGTCTCCAAGCTTTGAGAAGGCCAATTAGCAGCATAAAGCTACAGCTCGGCCCCGGGGCCGAGGATGTTTGTATGTAATAATGGATTGTTACTCAAAGTATCCGGCTAATTAATTAAGCCCCCGCGCCTCGCCGTGCAGCCACTCACCATTTTAGCCGGCCGTCCTCCTTCCCTCGGATCGCCTTTAGAACGCGTTCGTTCCTGCGAATGTGGTTATTCCTCTCTCTCTCTCTCTCTCTGTTTCTCTCCGCGTCGCTTTTCAACCCCTCGTCGGGCCACATCGGTTCGAACGGTTCCTCGCGATCGATGAACCCGCCGCCTCCCGCTGTCCTCCCTGTAGATCTTCGAAACGCGGTCATCGGATACTCGAGCCTAACTCGAACCACGTTCTCGTTCATCGAGATCCACGGATCAAGATCGAACCTCTCCTCTCGATAACTTTGAATTTTGGAAAACAATTTCTTTTTCATTCGCGTGGAAAACGATTTCGATCGAATCGTTTTCGAACGTCTCGAAGGATTTGGATTTAGCTTGGGTGGTGGACATCGGGTGAAAATCGATCCATCGAAAAAACCCCGAGAGAGATTTGACTCTCGCGACGACGACGACCGACGACCGTTTCCAATTAGCGTGGATCGTTATTGCGTGTTGTCGGCCACTTAGCAGACGCTTATTATCACGACGTACGTGTACATTACGCGTGGTGGCTGTCTGCGCGGGGCATTGTTACGGAGGCACAATGGTAGGGAGACACGATTCACGATGTCGCGGATTTAACGAGTCGCCGTTCTTGTTCCTTGTTGCAGACGGCGCTCTAGCCGAAATCACGATGACGATGGACGTGAGCAAGTCGGAGCCGAGTAAAAATGGCGCGACGCAGCACGAGTGCGCTGGTTGTGGGAAACCGATCACGGAAAGGTGAGAGATACCCATCGCGTTATTTCTATTCGAAAACAGGAAAAAGAAAGAAAGAAAGAAAAAAAAAAGAAAGAAAGAACCGATTGTTGTTGACGTATAACCATAATTGTTCGTTTTGAACGAGAAGAGAAAAAAAAAAAAAAAAAGAAGAAAAAGTTAAAAAATCGAAAGTTAATCGAAAGATAAACTTCTTCCGGAAATCCGGTGGAAGATGAAGCTGGAGAGAATGATAGGCTACTGGTCGGTAAGAAGGAAAACTATGGTCGGTTCTTCAGGTATCTCCTCAAGGCCATGGACCTGTTCTGGCACGAGGACTGTCTCAAGTGCGGGTGCTGCGACTGTAGGTTAGGAGAGGTCGGTTCTAGTCTGTTCACCAGGGCCAACCTTATCCTCTGTAAAAGGGACTACCTCAGGCTGTTCGGGAATCCGGGACATTGCGCGGCTTGCAACAAGCAGATACCGCCGTTCGAGATGGTTATGAAGGCCAGGACGAACGTCTATCACCTGGATTGTTTCGCCTGCCAACAGTGCACTCATCGGTAAGTTAACCAATCGAATCGAATCCTTCATCCGTAATACTCCCTTCATCATCCCCTCCTTCGATCTTTCGATCTTCAATTTTTCTTTTTCTATTCATCTTTTTTTTCCCCCCCTTCATCCTCACGCGAACGTTTCCGCGTACGTTTGTCCTCGTCGAGATGAACGACGATGCGAGAACGGAGAAAAAGGGAGGACGGAGCGATGCATGCAAAAGTAACAAAGACGGTGGAGGGCGGTTGGGGGCGGTTGGATACGGAGAAATACGGAGGGGACGAAAAGAAAGAAGTACCGGGAGTACCGGTTTGCGAGAGACACAGTCCGCTCGGGAGTTGCTTTACAGGTCAGCTGGGAAATCACCCTGCGCTCTATCCGTCGCGACCTCTTCCTCCGCTCGCGCCAGCGTTCCACGCAGGAGGAGGCCAACTTCTCTCGTCGCCACGTCCATCTCCCGCCTCCGACCCCTGAGACCAGTTATGTAATTATCCGGATACTGCTGACATTTTTGTATCATATTGCTCCGAGTGGAGGACGGAGTCCCCTTGAATGAAACTTTTCGGAACGAATCGGGACGAATGTAAAATTCGCGACACGGTCTTTAGCGTCTTCGATCGAGCCAGACTTTTATCTCGAACGAGACTTAGATCGAATCGTTTCGTTCGAATAGTTCTCCTCTCGCGATTACCACCTACTCCTCCTCCTCCTCCTCCTCCTTCTTCTCCGTTTCCATCGCGTCCTCTCTCGCGCTCGCGTTTTATTAAAGTTCCGCAATTTGGCTCAAAGCGATCTTTCCTTCCCCTCCCCTCCTCTCTTTCTCCCTACTCCGTTGATCATCCGCTCTACCTAACATCTGACGCGTAAATTACAACGGACAGAGCGGCGAGTAATTTGCCGGGATGCGAAATTTTATTGCCGCCGGTAACGAGGCCCGAGTAATTTCGCGACTTTACCCTGGCCGCGATCCCGACGTCGGATGCCTTCGACGTCGGCCAACGGCGAGGGAATTACACCGGGGAGGGGGGCAAAGGATACAGTTGAGCGGAGAATCACGGTCCGTGAACCGCGCGACAACGACGAGCGGCAAGAAATCGCGGGAGAGGTTAGAGGGGTGGAGAGGGGAGGAGGCGGAGGGCAGGAGAGAATAAGGTTTCGATGGAAGAGCGGCGGTCAATGTAAAACGGTGAAACTATGGAAGCGTGGCGGGACACAATGCCGGCTTATTGACGAAACGAAAGGTTTCGAGGGGGTAGGAAAAGCGAGCGGGGTTGTTCTCTGGTGGCACGTAAGGGGGCGCGAAAGAGAGAGAGAACGGCGAGCGCGGTGATGGACGATGAGAGGTCGAGAGAGGAAGAGAGAGAGAGGAGAAGGGGAGAAGGCGAAACGGAACAGGAGAATGTAGTTTGGAGCCAATAACAGTGGCTCGTCCAGGCGTGCGACAAACGTTGTACAGCTTCTCAAACAATGCGAACAAAAGAGCATCAATTTTACGTTTTTATCGCGCTGTATTGTCTGTCTTCGACAATAGGCCGAGCGGGCAGCGACGGAGCCGCCATCCCCAAAGCGGTGTCGCTCGCTCGCGGGGTACAACCGACTTCAACGAAATCAACGANACCTGCTTTTGTCCCCGTGATTCACCCCGCGCGGAGTGCAGAGTGCGCGATGTTCTTGCGGTTCGGTGTGCAAGCTTTCCCGATACCAATAGCTTCCGCGATTGCCCGTTTCGGGGAACGATTCGTTCCCGAAACGCGGGGCGAACGCGTTTTCACGGTGGATAACCGGCAACCTAATTTCTATTATCGGTTCGCAATACAGTAGCTTTGATCGGTCTCGTATCTCGTATCACGTAGCCCGTATCGAAAAAGGGTATTCTCGATGATGGAGTAGAACGCGCGCGTTATACTCGTGCTATTCCTTCTACGGATAAATTTAGCGAGAGTAATGACGACGAGTTTGAGGGGAATTGGAAAAAGGAGCTTAGCTAGGGAAAAATGATTTTAAAAAAAAAAGGAAAAAGCTACTACAGTAATAGCAAAAATTTACTCTACCCCCTTCTTGCACACGATTTTAAAAGACTTTAAAAAAAATTGCCCTCTATATTCCAGCTGCAAGACCTGCAAACTGTCTTTCACTTTAACCAAACGAAATTGCCGACGATTAGATTTCATTGGTAATTTAGCGTACCGCCAATCCCGCCAATTATTCCCGTTTGATCGAAGCCCCGAACGTTCCGTGGCCCGGATCGAAACGATTCCGCCCGTTCTCGGTCGGATTTAGATATTTCCCGTGGCAGGGGTGAACGAGAGAAAGAGAGCGAGCTAGAGAGAGGAGAGATAGAGAGAGAAGGAGGATCGTTTCCAATTATTTCGTCGGTAAAAAACGAGCGGGTGAACTCGAGGAGGGCAATTATACGCGGGGCGCCGCGACGTGTAACGCGACGACTTAGAGTTTGCAATTAAACAGCAACAATTACACGGGGTAACTTTAGACTGTAATAACACAGAATAAAGGGTTGCCGGTGGCGGTGCCTAGCCTACCACCCTCCTGGTTAGAGGATGATTTACCGATCCAATTAGATATCTCTCTCTCTCGCTCGCTCGCTCCTTCTCTACACTCTCCCTCCCCTGTCTCTCTCTCTCTCTCTCTCTCTGATTCTGGTCTACCAACACGTACACGATCCCTTCGAACTGTGTAGGGATATAGGTTGCCGTATACACACACACAGGCGCGCGCGTTCACGCGCGAATACGCGGGAATACGCGTCCCCTCGACGTTTCTTCGATCCTCTCTTGAGAAGACGTCCGGTCAAATTTAACGAGCGCCCAGTTAATGCCCTCGCCGGCTACAAATTGCAGTTTGCCGTCCCGCCGTCGCTAATTCGCCCGAATTCCTCGCGAGGAATCGTGGCGTGTTCGAAACATCCTCGCGCGAGATCTCGGGTCCCCGTTCAATTTCGAGGGGGAAGGGGAGGGGAAATTGAAATCGACGATTTCTTCCATCTTCGAAAATCGCGCCCCATCCCCTCTTCTCCCTTCTTTGCAATTCACACTTTCGCTTCTTTAAAGCGATAATGTCTTCGGTTGCGGAGCGGGCACATCCGATCGATCGTTAACAGTTCGTTAAATTACTGTTATAATGGGAGATAAGGAGCGAAAATTGACTTAACGCGTGTTTATAACCGGCTGGGGAGAAAACCTGTTCCAAAACGCGCGCACCTAACACACACGTATACATGCGTACACTAATAATCGCATACGATTATTACTTAGGTTGGACGTGAAATCGGCATCGGTATTATCGTCCCGTGATTCGCGACCAGTCACCAGTAAAATTTATTATCTCTTCGATACTACGTGTATCCGTTTAACGTCGCCTTGTTTAAAAAAAAAAAAGAAGAGAAAAAAAATAGCAACAACAACAACAACAATAATAATAATAATAATAAAAGAAAGAGAAGAGTCTAAAAACCTGCACTTATACCACGAGCAAGCCATTAATCACGGATGGCGCGGTTGTTCGAGCCGATACGGTTAATTTGCCTGGCAACGCCTTCCAGCTGGACGAGAGAGCGGCTTAATCCTCTTTCCTGTGCAAGAGGAAACTCGTCCCGTCGCGGCAGAGGCGCAAATTAAACCGGTAACGGGAGGGGTACAGGGATCCCTGGACGCGATCGCGACGTTGCGACGAGGCGCGTATGCAAATTTTATTCAAGAAACCTGTATATGTGTGTGTGTGTGTCTCCCTTCAAAGAAAAAGATTCGCAGAGGAGGAGAGCGAAACGGTGAATGTTTTATATTTCTCTCTTTTTCTCTCTCTCTCTCTCTCTCTTTCTCTTTGGCTGGTCTCGACGGTTGCAAGTACACGTTGCAACTGCATCGAACACGTAAAGCGAGTCTAATGGGGTCACGCATTGGCACCGGTTACTTTATTTATTTACAAAAGTACCGGCTTCCGGTGGCACGGAGCCGGTCCGTTTTTCCAACGGGAGCCGGACGTGTCCGATTTTTCTTGAATTCTCGTGTTTCGTATCCAGGACCTTTCCAAGCCGCGACCCTCGTTAAACATTCACTCGTGCCGATCTTAGAGACCACTTCTCCTCCTCTTCTCCACGATTGAAATTTTCCACGTGGATCGTGCAACGTTGGACCTCGGACTCATCCCTTTTTCCGCCTTTCGTTCCCGTATACCTTACGGTATTAATATTTTAAATGTCTCGTTGCGGTTCGCCATTGGCGATTTCTAGGTCTACGATGTTTGCGCGGCTTACGCTTTACTTTATTTCTGTATCAAAGACCGTTTGAAAAAGGAAGCTTTTGAAAATTCTGCTGGATCGAAGGTGTTCAATACTGTAGCGTGTTATACCGGGAAATGAGAGAAGGAGAGAGAGAGAGAGAGAGAGAGAGAGAGAGAGAGAGAGAGAGAGAGAGGGAGAGAGAGAGAGAGAGAGAGAGAGAGAGAGAGAGAGAGAGAGAGAGGGATATTTGTTTGTTCCGATCTGATTTGTCCCGTTTGCGCGATATTTTCGTCCAATCTTTCCGATTACATTTTACGATCGCCTCGAGTGTATCCGAATTTAATATTTTGAAATAGCTAATGAAACCAATCTGCCTTTTATTATTTCTCTTTTCTCCGAAATTCGATTTGCCGTTTGTTCTCTCGTTAAAGAGAGAGAGATTTTCGAGCGTAATGGCAACGAACAATTAACCGGGGTGGGATTAAATTGTAGGCGATAGAGCTTGTTCAAAACGCTAGATGAAAGTGGAAAACCGGCGGGTATCGCGCGCGGATGGTATTGTGCCGTGACAGACAGCTGCATCGGTAGCGAGAATTAGAGGAATGGGATTCGCGCGGCATTATTCGCGCGATCATAATAGAGACTCTGAAACGAGTGCACTCGTGCAACAGTATAATTCCGCCGGCTCGTAGTTATGCGAATATCTACTTCGATCCAGGCTTACGACGAACAACAACGGTTGAAAGAATGTGACGCGAATCGTTGCTTGCTTATAAATAAAAAAAAAAAAAAAAAAAAAAAA
>NW_006263361.1:171308-173483 GCF_000469605.1 Apis dorsata
GGAAAAGAAAGGAACTCGTGGAAAGAAATCCGCGAAGAGCGAAGAGGTGAAACGAGGTGAATAGCCAAGCACGGTTAGGTGGCAGGCAATTGACAAGGAGGAGAGAGGTACACCTTGAAAGCAGGAGGAGGCTAGTCGCGGGCAGAAAGCAGCGAGCAGGTGACGGTCAGCTGAATAGGGGATAGAGAAACGCGACGCGGAGGTGTATAGAAGTGGCAGAAGGGGTGTGGAGGATAGAAAGAGAGGGAGATAGAGAGAGAGCAGGAGGTGGATCAGAGTACAGCGTCATTTAGCAGACGACGCGTATAATAGGGGAAACGAGCGAAACCCGGTATAAGCTGTGCTCGTCGGGAATGGCCGCGCGCAACGCGATAATTCTATTTGCCGTACGATTATGAGAGTATCTACCTCGAACCAGACTCTGCCGCTCTCGTATTTCGCTCTCGTATTTCCTACCGGGATCAAAGCGGATGTGAGACCGCTCGCGGACAGAAGCCCGATAATAATTATTTGTCCGACACGTTGCGATACGCTCGTTATCCACCGCTTCGTCCCCGTGCCACCCTTTGTCATTGTTTCTCCTTTTTTTTTTGTCCCCTCCCGAGTTTTTATTTTTATATTTTTTTTCTTTTTTTGCGTTCGCTTTTTTTCCGTCCTTTTTTTTTTGTACGCTTTTTTTCGCTTCTCCCTCCCCCTCTCTCTTTCTCTCTCTCTCTCTCTCGTTGCGACAATCAACCGATTATCGACGAGCCTCCGTGTGACTCCCACGCGTGGTGGCTCGCGAATGAAAGAATCGGTGCGCGCTTTTTTTTTCTTTTTTTTTTTTTTTTATACATATCGACGGTTTCGATTCGAATTCCCTTCCCCCATCCCCCTCCCCCTTTTTTCTCGATATGCTAAAAATAATGCGCGGTTTAGCTGTCGCGGTGTTTCTTTTAATCGCGTCGAAATTAATTGGTGGGTATCGTCAAAGAGATCAAAGGGAAGGATCGAGAAATTTGAATAGGGGCAATATTCGTTGGATATATTTCGTGGTGTTGAAATGAGAGAAAGGAAATGGAAAAAAGAAAAAAAAAAAAAGAAAAAAGAAATCGCATCGCGAGACCTGAGTCAAGGGTCTCATTAATAAAGATATCCAACGAGTCATATCGATGTGTGTATTCGTTAAAAAAAAAAGAAAAAGTCAATTTCAAACGTCTATAAACACGATCGCGAAATTGAAGAATGGATCGAAGCAACGAGATCTTCGAAGAAAATTTTTTTTCTTGCGAAAGAACGAATATCGCGAGCTAAATTTCCGAAAGTATTCGTCGAAAGGCGAGCTATAATGGCCGAACCAGTCCGGTCGTTCCCTCTCAACTGGATTCTCGCGGTTCTCGAACGTAACAGGTGAGGATATCACGGTGAGATCTCGATCGATCTCGACGCTGCCCTGATTTCGAGGTGGCAGACAGTCGATGAGAGGAACATATCCTCGACCGGTTTGGAACGGCCCTTCCACCTCTTTCGTTTTGATTGCAGGTTTTGCGTGGGCGATCGATTCTATCTGTGCGAGAACAAAATCCTATGCGAGTTCGACTACGAGGAGAGGCTCGCGTTCGCCAATATGTCAGTACAAACACCGGCCACGCTGGCGTACATCAAAAGGCAACTGCCCCCAGCGCCGACACCGCCTGGCCAGAACATGCATCCGGGTCACAATCCGCTGCAACCTCATCAGGGACTTGGCCAGTCGGTGGGTCAACACAATCACGTGTCCAACGTAAGTTAAGAGGGGATCCTAAAATCGTTTGAGCCGCGCTCGTTTCAAGCATTGCGACACTTGGGATCGATCACTTGGGATCAACATCCCGATGCCACTTTTACTTAACCCTCCTCTATATATTATCGAACACCGATGGAACGAAACGGAAAACGCGATTTCGAATTCCATTCCAATGGAACTCGCATCATTAGGCAACTTTTAATCCTATTAATATTCCTTTCGAATTTTCTTTCGAACGAAGGAGAACAGAGAGATTCTAGGTTGTTTTTAATGGGCGCAGGGACAAATGTCGGGGAGCACACCGATGGTGAACGGGACGGCCATAGGCGTGGGCGGCCCAAGAGCTCCAGGGGACATGAACAACAACGGTTTGTCGGGTCCTGCCCTCGGCCCGGTCAAGCCACCGCCAA
>NW_006263361.1:173519-174688 GCF_000469605.1 Apis dorsata
GTCTATGCAGGCGCCGACCAGCTGAAACGAGGTGTCACCCCCCTTGAAGAAGCTCAGATGTCTCAGCGGTTATTGAGGCTGTTCACGCTGCTGACCCAACAGACGCACGTAACGGCGCACGGACACGAAGAGAGAAAATTAAAACGCGAAAGTGAACGGGAACGAAGTATCCGAGTGACACACGGACACGGATGGACGCGTAACGCGTGGATCGGTGAGGAAAGATGATGGGTGGGGAGGGAGGGGGAATGGTTGAAAATTCACACGAACACGGAGAAGGGGACGCTTCCGGTTCTCCCGAGACTCTCGTTCAGAAGTTGGGGAATAATCACTGTGATCGCGAATTATATAATGAATAAATTTATCGGAAAGGATACGATAGAACCGCATAGGGGAGGGGGGGGGTAGAGGCGTGCGAGCGTCGCGCGAGCTAAACGGAAATCAACGTTTAATTACGCACGTCTTGTAATATACGGTTACGCAACATGTGAAACACAATGATAAAAAATAGGCGATTTATGTAAGATACGTTTCTAGCGAGGAATCTGACGAATGATTAGGATCGCGAGTAAGTGTGTAAGAGCGAAAGGGCGAGTGGGTGAAGAGCGAATGAGGCAGAGTTATCTGTAAATATCTTGTATCTGTCGACTCTGCAACGACACCGAAAGACTATCAGTATACGCAGACCAATCGACGAATTTCCACGGTTCGCTCGCGATTCGTCGGCATTCGAGATTAACTCGGCCGAGACTTGGAAAGGAATCGTGGCAAGTTACTGTTATTTCAATCTTATCGTCCGCTCGGGGCTCGTCCGTGCCTCGACTCGACGTGCACCAACGAACGATGTCGTTCGATTCTTCGGTCGAAGATCGCGAGGGACGGGGAAGATGGTTTTTCTTCGCGAGAAGAATTTCGAGACGATTTCGAATGCGAGACGAATCTCGAGACGTTTCGCGAGGAATCTCGGTATACGAGGCGCGAGCAAAGGCGGATACACGATGGCTGATACCAAAGATTAACGATGTAAGTTTCGATGCCCCTCGTATCGAGCGAGTCGACCACGTCTCGGATCTCCAATTATATTCCTCGCTCGATGATGATCGAGCGTAACGCGTTCGCTCAAGCGAGCGGCTCTTCTCGCGGACGACGCGGCGTCTTTGGCCGCCCTC
>NW_006263361.1:174738-176530 GCF_000469605.1 Apis dorsata
GTCCGATCGAGCACTCGCGAGGCGAGGGGCTTAGTCGTGGCTTTACGCTTTAACGCCAAAAGATGGAGAAGAAGGAAAATCCAGGTGGAAGTAGAAGAAGAGAGGCCAAGACCGAGGACAAGAGCGACGAAAGGGAAACGAAAGGTAAAACGTGGCGACATCGATACCAAAAGACGGCTGAGAATCCGATAATCGTTGCGTGCGCTGATAAACGATCCGTTCCGAATTCGCAGGCGACGAGATCTGCGAATCGCAGGGAAGAAGAAAGCGTGCCGGTTTCGTGGAGAGTTTGCCTAATCGCGATCCCAATCGCGACGGATAAATTTTTGTTTCATCTTTCCTTCCCTCTTTCTCCGTCGATCAGGGAGGAGGAGGCGTTATCGCTCGGTCAGGCAGTCTCTCCCACGAATCGCGGCCGAGCGAGCGCGACCCAAATTGTCGCGGTGACAATTCCACACACAAGATATCACAACAATATTCGAAACCACCGAATCGATTAAGTACAAAAGAGGAGTTTACGCGAAGAGGACGTGTCGCGAAGCAGTACGGTAACGGCTTGTGCTTGTGGAGGGAAAGTGAGTATATACAATGTGAATGAAAGGAGAGAATTATTACGAGCGATTCGCGCTTCGAAACCGCGCGACAGAGCCGAAACGCACTTTCCTCTCGTTTTTTTATCCATCTGTATATAAATATCATTTATTAGCGCACTTATTAATATATTTACCGCCTCTATAGGGGCTCCTATTACTACCGAGAAAATATAACATTCTTATAAATACAATGACCGAGTGAGTTTCAACCGTGTCTTCATTTCGCCCATGCAAGGATCGGGCGTGTACGACCGAGTACCATACGCCGTCGTCTTTTATTCCTCTATTTATGGTCCTTTACCCCCATCCTCCTCCCATCCCACATCTTCTCTTCTCCACTCGGAGCGAAATCGCGACACGGATATAAAGACGAAGGGAAAGGGAGAGAGAGAGAGAGAGAGAGAGAGGGATTCAGTGATTTGTGCAGGGCGTATTGTCCGCGCGGTACAGGGAAATGGCTAGAAACCGAGCCGTGACACCGGTGGCGGGGACCGGGGAAAAGGGGTGAGGGAGAAACAGGCAAGGGGAGGCAACGCGATTTCCCTAATGCCTTCCAGCCCACGGAGTTGAATGTTATTATGCACGGTGAAGACTTTATAATAGGACGTTGAAACTCTTTAAAACTCGCGGAGAGCGGATCCTCTAACCCCCTTCGTTTCGTTGCCCTCGTCCCTCGAAAGGGCTCGTCACTTCTCCAACCCAATTTCTCCTCGTTACGCCCAAAAAGTCGAGAGTTTCGAGTTCCTCGAGTCGATCTATATATATATATGTATATTTATTTCGGTATAAGAAACGATTCCGTATATCAATTTCATTAAAAATCTAGTAGCAACGTTTCCCATCCCAACGTTCGTTCTATTAGATCTCGAAACAACGAGTCGATCGATCGACTGGTAAACGCTACTAGCTGAAGATGTAACGGGTCCCGATTCACTCTCCTCATCCCCTCCCCATCCAGCCGCATTAATCACGCCGAAACCGCGAATAGGTAGGTGGAGCGGGGGAGACACGATGCGGTATCGGGTAGAGAGGGTAGGAAGAAAAACAGAACCCCTTAAAATAATCTGGGCTGAAATGAAATCAGCCAAGGCAATTTCCAGCCCCTGTACCCAACGGTGATGTTAACAGCGCCGCCGGTTTTATCCATCCACTCCTCCATGCCATCCCTGATTCGAGCGCGGTGCAACCGACAAATGACG
>NW_006263361.1:176807-181813 GCF_000469605.1 Apis dorsata
CGGCAACCCCCTCGCGGCGGCCCACGGAATTAAAGATCCCGAGATAAGGGTGTCATCCTTCGCTATGCATTATGTGTTCGGCAAAAAGCTCGACCCCCCCGGGCCATCGCCTCTTCGCTCGCCCGTCTCTCCTTCTCGCCCGGTTTCGCGCTTCTTTCAACCCCCTATCCTCTCCCTGCCTCCTCTCAATTTCCTCTCCGCCCGTGCTTCTTCCTTTCTCTTACCACTTCGTTCACCCTCCTCCATCTCCATCTCCTCCTCCTCCTCCTCCTTCTCCCCCTTCCTCCTACAGACTACTCCTCTTCGTTGACTCTGTTTCACCCCGAAGAAGGTTCCAATTAATCTCCCTCGTACTTTTTCCACCCCCTTGGCCGCGCAGGATGCCACGCGTGGCGAAAGTATTCGCGTCGTGTATCGGATCGCTTTGTTCCGACACGAACATTCTGCTCTTCTCTTCGTAGTACGAACCACGTGTGTCCATGTGTCCAATGGCGAGGTAAACGGGTAAGTTGTCTTATATGTACTTATTAATATTATAATTGCACGATCGATAACCGATAACCTTCCTAATCCTGCCATCATATGTGATTCAAGGGAGCGCGTTGAAACTCGCGTGGGGATACGCGTGCATCGCCTGTGACGGCGATCAAAGTGTCACGTACAGTGGCGGGGTTAAAGGAGAGAGAGAGAGAGAAATAGAGGGTCGAGGGCTAGGTGAAAAGGTGGCGAGGGAGTGTGGGGGGTTCCTTTTGAAACGAGCGTGTAAAGTAACTCACGGAGGCAACGGGGTGCACGGGAGCGCGGCGTGTTATGATCCGGACATCCTTTTTCGGTTCGGAGGCGAATAGAAGTTCGAGCGGCGTACGCGCTCGTATTTCAGGTTTTATCGCTCGAAAACGCGGAGGGTGGGCCGGCCTCGTCGTGCTCGACAAACCGTGCCACCGAAAAGCGACGTAAAAACGATTCGAAGGAGACGATCCGCGACGGTCTCCTCTTCAAACTCCATAAACTTGGAGTATCGATTTTTTTAAAAATAAACATCTTACGCGTTTGCCCGATCGCTCGGCAACATTTCGAATTTTATTCCATCATTTCGAATCCGTACGATTTCGTTTCGTCCGTGAAATTAGAAAGGAAGGAAAAGTGGAGGAAAGAAAGGGAAAATCGAACGGTGGGAAAATTGAAGGGTGACCAGAGTGGAATAACGAGGTAATATCAGATCGAAGGGGGGAGGGAGGGAGTGGGGGGAAGCGGAGGCGGAAGGATGACGCGCGTAACCGTCGTTGGTCGAAATCGGAGTCGCTTTATCCCGGTGTATTGTCGGCGCGCATCCTAAAGCAATCACACAGGCGAGCGGCCAACCCACCATTACACGATATACTGCCTTAACTTTGGACGGAGAAGCGACGTTGGCGTCGGCCTGCCTCGCGCCGCATCGCGAACGTTACGTATAGGGTGTACCGAAGGAAATAACCGTCATCTGTATTCGCGATAACATCGTAATTGAATGCGGTTGACGGGGATTTGCTGTACGGCGACCGACCACCAGGCCCATAACCGTTCCCTTTTACCTCGGCTACCCTCCTTCGTCCTTCCCTTTTTTTTTTCCCACCCTCCCGACCGCACACTTCTCTCTCTCTCTCTCTCCCTCTCTCCCTCTCCCTCTCTCCCTCTCTGCCTCTTTTTCTCACTCTCTCCTTCCCCTCTCTCCGCCACTCTTCCCTGACTTCTTTCTTCGTTCCAGTTTACCTTCCACTTTTCCACCCCTCTCCTCCTTTCTCCCATCTTCGTCCTTCTCCACCACCCACCCACCCTTCTCCATCTCGAAAGGATATTAATCATATCGAGGCGCGGAAAAATCTACAGGCCGACGTTTCGAGCCTGTCGTAGTGGCGTCACGTATACATTATTACTCCGGCAAGCCACGTGCATGCACGCGCGCGCGAGCGAGCCACAGCTCCCGGCTTGGGGGCAGGGAAACTGAATGGCGATACGAAGATAGCGGACGTAGGAAAGAAAGTTTATGAGGGGTGTTTCGCGAAAAGGGATTTTATACGTTCCTCGTGTACGAAAGTGGACGAAAGACCCGACGCGACAAAAGAAGTCGCTGAACTCTTCTTCTTATCCCCTCCTCTTATCTCTCTCTCTCTTTCTCTCGCTCGTTCCTTTTCTCCTTTCCCGCCTGTCAAGAGGGGAAAAAAAAAAAAAAAGGACGCCTAAAGTACCCGAACATCTCGATTTCAATTAGTCCGAAAACCCTTTCTCTCCGCCCCCTTCTCGCCAAGAAATTCGTTTATCCGTTAATATCGTGGCTCCCGATGTCGGGACCATTTCCATTTGGATACGCGACAAAACGCGCTCTCGCATCGTTGCGGAGAACGTCATAAAGGAGGAACCTCGTCAGGGTGTATCCGAGTGTAAAAAATCAATTAACAGAAAATAAAAAAACACACTTGGCCGAGATAGGAGGGATTGTTCGAGTTCATCGATACCCGCTATCAGGGCTGTACAGGATGGCTAAACGGGGGCCAGAAAGAGGAATCGAATCGCGGCTATCGGGAATAAAATAAACGGGTGATTGACTGGTTTCGCGAGTTTTGCCTGCCGAGATCCTCTAGTTCCGTTTCGCTGATGGGTTAAATACTCGTTACCCCGCCGCGTAACCGTCCGATTTCGCGCTCTATTAGCAATAGATCGCCTCCTTCCTTTCCTCCCTTCCCTCTCGTATCCTTCCAAGGACGAGTTTCGATTCGAATCCGGGGCTGACCCCGAAACC
This sequence comes from Apis dorsata, assembly GCF_000469605.1. Classification (NCBI taxonomy): domain Eukaryota; kingdom Metazoa; phylum Arthropoda; class Insecta; order Hymenoptera; family Apidae; genus Apis; species Apis dorsata. Next base: position 179,584 of record NW_006263361.1, read on the forward strand.
GCGTGGCAGTAACGCGTTAAGCGAGCGGCCACGAACGACGCAGACGCGAACGAATTATTTAACGGGCCACGATCGCGGGTATCGCCTCGCTCCGAATTTCCACCTCGGCCAGAAACGATCGACCAGCTCCTTGTTACGGGTCAACCCGTGCCACGTCCCGGAAACGCGGTTAAGACGTCGCTCTCGAGTCACGGTTCCGTTCACGGCTGACTCGGTGGCGCCTAACCCTCCTCCCCTCCCCCTTCCCGCTTCCTATCCCGCTAAATATACGCTTATACATTATTCCTCGGCTACGTCGCGGCGGCGGGCAAATAATTCGGCCGCGAGCTCCGCCNTCGATAAATTGTATTACATAAATAACGATCGCCCCGTGGCGTCGATGTTATCCCGCAAATACGTTAGAATGAGATATCTTGCGGCGAATCACGCTTGATACCACGGTTGATACGTGGCGCCTGCCCGCCCATCCGTTCCTTCTCTCTGCCAAGAATTACGTAGCTCCTGCCGACGCTTTTCCGCGGTAAAGGACGGGGTTGCAAATGGATCGTGACGATTGTATTATATATATATATATATATATCTCGCGTCGCGAAGTTAATCGCTTCGATGTTCTTCCGTATTCGTATCGGACGTGTGACGTAAGAGGGTTGAAATCTTCATCGTAACGGCATAAGTCACGAGGAGAGGAGAGGACTTATCGAGGAGTTATCGAGGGGTGAAGCGGAGTTGATCAGTCTGGAACCCGTCGAAGGCAATAATCGCGCGTAAGCAGGGCATTAGGGGCAAGTTAGTTGTCCGTAAGCCCCAAAGTACGAATTATAGGGCGGCCATCGTCGAGGCCGGCGACGAGTTTCGGTCGACGACGCCGCACTTCCGCCCGGCCCTTAACCACCGGAATACGAGCTCGGGACGCACGAGAATGGCGGATTGAACTAAGAATATTACCGTAGGGAGAACACGGTAACTGCGCGTACTAATTGCGCGACCGATACTAACGGCCACGATATTTCAATTTCAGGCGACAACGGTCACGTTCCCGCCAGTAAAGGGTTAAGTTTAGATCTTCTAGAGAGGGTGATACGAGGATATACGAGTTGATTTATGGTGGCCAGTTTACGCGAGAGATTTTAAAATTTATCATTTTCCTCGATGATCCGCAGCTTGATCGATTTGATTTTTCGTTAGTGGAAAAAAAGAAGGAGAAAAAAAGAAGAATAGATAGAAGGATAGATCGATCGATCGGATTCGGCGATGATCGGCGATGTTGCCAAGATCCCCAGAGAGACGCGAAACGCGTCGATATTTCAATTTTAATAGCGGTCACGTTTGCGCAAGTAATGGAACAGCGCGAAGTATACACAACGATTAAAGTATGTTCCTGGGAAAAGTGGTACATGCTAATTAGCGACGATACGTAGCGGGTGAGCGGTCGATGCTAACTACCTCGATATTCCAAATTTAGGGGACAGGAGTTTCGTTTGCGCAATCAATAGAGCCGACGCGAAACGGTTGGACGCGATTGAAGAGTGTGCCGGGGCGAAAATTGGATATAATCAACGAGAAAAGTGGCGACAATATTTCCATTATCGTCCCGCTCGTGACACTTTAACGGTTCGTTCCGTTGTCGTTTCATTCGTGGATCGTTGAAAATATCCCGGCCCAAAATGAGTCTATTAAACACACTCGTCCCAACGCGAAAACGTAGAAATTAACCATCCTCTCTCGGATGTTTTCTAGCGTTCGAATGAAACTCGCTCACCCGTCCTCTGCGCTCATCCCTCTCTCTCGCCGGATAAACGCCTCCCCTCCCCCGTAAGAAACAATTTATTCGTGTCATCCCCCGTATCGTCCGAATTGAAAAGATTTCCCCGCGGTTGAACCTTTCCGCGCGCCTGTCTTATTCCCCTGTGCCCGAAAAGAGGAATAACGTTAATGCGCCTCGTTTAAGCGAGGCTATTTAACAGGTTTCTGATGCTGAAACGAGTTGTCGGGAATAGAAAATCTGTAATTACCGCGTCCTCGTGCGGATGTAATTTACGCTAATTAACTTGAAAGCATTTTTTCCTCGGTATGTGCCGTCTCTCACTATTTCGCTCCTCCTTCCAATCTCCAATGTCCCCTCCCCTCTCTTGGATCACGTTTGCGGCCAAGTCCCCTCTCTTTCTCTCTCCCTTTTTTCTTTTTTCTCGGTCGCGCTCACTCTCCCTCTCTCTCTCCCTCTCTCTCTCCC
>NW_006263361.1:181862-183161 GCF_000469605.1 Apis dorsata
TCGGCTAATCGAATGACGCGATAACCGGCCATTCAAATCCTGTTCAAAACGAGAGAGATGGAAAGAGAGAGAGAGAGCGAGAGAGAGAAGATCGGTAATAAGAGCGATTCGTCGGACCGACCCAAAGAATGGAACCGTTCCTTTCCATCTCCTCCATTCCCTTCCATCCCACGGTTTCCTTCTCTCCCTCTCGGTTGGCCGGGAGTTCTCAGTTGGCCGTACGTAAGCCCGACGGGGATCGTTCACGATTTTACGAGGGACTAGAGTCGAGTATCGGTGGGCAATTATCCGCGAAACAAACAGGTCCGCGAGGGAAAGTCTAACGACTGGCGGGGTCTTCCCGGCGATTACCTCAAAGCAAACCGCCTAACAAGACATTGTTCCGAATAGCTTAGCCATTCTACCCCGGCGTGGCCCTTTTCCACCCTCACACCCACTCCACCGGAACCTCTTCCCACATAGAAGAACCACCACATCCACCGGGGACGACCGAACCCGGCAGCAGTTAACCCTGGTCTGGCGACCAGGTCGTTAGCAACCACCCTCGTGCACCTCTCCCTCTCTCTCTCTCTCTCTCTCTCTCCCTCCTCCTCTCCCCGCCTCCTCACTTTCTCGCTCTCATCCTCTCGTCCATGCGACGTTACGTTACCCACGCTGCACCCGTGCTCTCCTCTCCTAATTCAAATCTGCGGCTCCGTTACCCGTTGCTGTTCCACCCGGGACCCGGTGAATGACGAGCGTGCGGCAAACGGAACGTGCATCACGGAAACGATCCGTTTAACGGCACGCACACTCCTCTCCAAGGTTAAACGTTCAACGTTTCCCTTTTCTTTTTCTCGCTTTCGAGTATCGCTCGTCTCGTCCTCGCGATCGCGTCGTTATCGCGGCCGACGAACGTTCCTTGGACCCGGCCAACGAAATGGATTCGATATTACTTGACTCTGTAATAATAAAACGGGTCGCGTGACGCGTTTTCACCTGCCGCCTCGGGTTAATTAACGATCACGCGTGTTTTCGAAACGAAGTAACGAAGAACGCGTATAAAGATAAGATATACGTATACACGTCGAATCGAAGAATCTCCGGATAGAATTATATCTGGCTCGATGGGGACAGCTCGTGGATCGAGAGCTCGTTCCCGATAAGAGAGGTAGGGGAGAGGTAGGACGACCGGTAACTCGCTCCTTTAAAAAACTTCTTCTTCGAGTATATTCGCGCCCGTTAACGGGGGCATTATCGCAGCCCGCGATAAAATCCCCCTGGTGATAATATATTCCGGCGGGCAGGTGGAGAGGAGGG
>NW_006263361.1:183166-183400 GCF_000469605.1 Apis dorsata
GGAGGAGTGAAAAAAAGGAAAAATACAGATTAAGGTATCCTAAGCACGGATTTAATGCTTATTTATACGCCGCTAAGCACCGGCATTACCGCCGTATTACCAGTCGCGCCAACTTTTTTTTTCTTCTTCTTCTTCTTTTTTTTCTTCCTTTTTTTTTTTCACGCCTCTCCCATTCTCAATCTTCATCGGGCGTGAATTAGCGAGCGCGATTAATTTTGATAATTCCCGGATGCT
>NW_006263361.1:183670-190047 GCF_000469605.1 Apis dorsata
CGAAATTCCTCGATGCGAAGAAACCGGTGCCCATTTCCCCGACCCGTTCGGGGAGAAACGAGAAATTTTACGCGCGATCGTTTTCGAGATCGTTAATCGAGATCTCGCCGCGATACGGCTTTCTTTTCCTACGACTTGACTCGTTCTCAGGGAGAGATCGAAGGCGGGGAGCGCGAAGAAGAGACGGAGGAGGGACACGAAGACGAATCGGTTTACGATCGACTCGAACATTCGGATCGGCATTCGCCGTCCAACTTTTGCCTCCCTTTGCCCTTCACCTCTTACCTCTTTCCTCCTTGGTTGGCGGCCGAGCCGAGTTTTAAGCGTTTGATTACCCGCGCACCCGTAACTCGTTCTCCCATTCGATGAGTCTCGTTGCTCGTTCGTTAGCGGCCGGAACCAACCACCTCTGCACGCTATTTCACCTACCCCTTGCTCAAGTAGACTCACGATACTTTGTTACTGCGCCGTTAATTTTAACGTCCCGCACGTGCCACCTCGATTTTTCAACCTTCCTCCTCACCCCCGTAATAAATCTTTACCTTTCGAGATTTTTTTTTTCCTCCCCCTCCTTATTACACGCGGAGAGAGTTTCCACGATTACGTTGCGTGTCGTAATTGTAATAGCGAAAAGTTAAAGATGAGGAAGGTAAAAGGGTAAAGTTTGATTCGTTCGATCGAAGAGACGCACGATCGAGGGGTGAGCTCGAATCGGGGAGAGATCGGGCGAAGGAAAATCGGGACACCCGTAATTACCCGCTCTCTCCCGTTCCCGTAATCTGGAAGACGATCGCCTATCTCGCGGCTCGATTCGGTGTCGTTAAAGGGAATGCTTTCACGCCACCCTGGGGAGCATCACGGCGGAGACAACATTATCACCGCTAGGCCTACGGAATTAATATCAGGAGCTCCCCTCTGTCTCCCTGACTCTCACGCTCTCTCTACGCGATACATCGAAACTTTTCGAAGTTTTAAATCGAGCTATAAAGGAGAGAGAACGAGAAACGCAATTTCGAATCGACTCGCGGAGAATGATTAACCGGAGAGAAAGAAAAAGAAGAAAAATAAAAATTCGTCTATTTCCCAGTATAAAGCATAAAACATATTCACGAACCATAGAACCATCCGATTACCTAAGCGATCGTTCGCGTCGTTTATAAAGCGGCCAATTATGAGGGGTGGGTATCATAATGTTTCTCACGAAAATCCAATTTACCCGATCGAAAAGCTGGCCGATACCGGGTGGGCCAGATATTGCGACTCTCTTCCGTCACTTTAATAGATGTCGCCGGGGAAAATCAATTTGTTCCGATTTGCCTGTTTCTTCTTTCTCTCTCGCGGGCGAGAGTCGCGAGCGTGATTCGGCGCGTGCACGGCACGCGGCCCCGATTCGTGTTCCTTAACGGAACACGCGCGAACACGCTCGCGAAGCTTCCTCGTTCCGCCCGTGTTTTATTTAGTTCGATCCTTCACGGTTCACGTTATAATTTTTATTGGTTTCCACGCGTCGACAATATCCGTTTCGAGCACTCCGGCGAAATGAATTGCAATATTTGCCGGGCTAAATTGGCGGGCATATTTTCGAGCGGGGGATCGATCGATCGGAAAGCCAATAACGAACATTTTCGCGAAAACAGACGGGGAGAAGCACGGGTGGAGGGGGAGTCGGCGAAGGATGATTGATTGATGTTCTTCGGATTTTTCGTGGTTATTAAACGGATTAAGAATTCCTTTTTTTTTTTCTTTTCCTACACTTTTTTCCCCCGTCGAAGCGAATCACCGATTGTTCGGTGGAGTGCATGTGCACGAATATCAAACACGTATTCCGATCGTATCGAGGTAGCAAAAGGATAGGTTAACTGATATTTAAAGTCGGGATGCTTCGTTAATTGAAATCTTTCGAGCGATCGACAGATTATTTTTTTCCCCCTCCCTCCCTCCCTCCTCCCCCCACGCGGTTAACGAATCCTCGATACCAGACCCTCGATACCGTTTTCTTAACAGTTATATCGAATCGGCGTAAATAAATTTCTCTCGGCCGCGTTTTCTTTCGCCGATTCCAGTTTCCAATTCTCGGATCGTTCGTTACTTCCAAGCAATCGATTGTAGTATCGTCGCTGTAGGGATTTTTTCTTTTTTTTTTTTTTTTTTTCTAACTTCAGAAGAAAACGAGGGTAATAACCGGGTAAATGACGGGGATAGGGGGAGGGGGAGAGTGGAAAAATGGGCGCAGACGGAACGGAAATCGGAGGTACGGGTCGATTAGGTCGGTATAGGCCTCGGAACGGCAGTGAACCGATCGAAAGGCTGTCGCGTAACAGAGGCGGCCGGGGTGGTGTGCTATGTCAGGTCCACGGAGTGAAGTAAAATGGACTTGAAGGGTTATGGCCAGCCATCCGTGGGCTTATGGGCTGATCGCGACCGATAGAATCAGCGTTCTGCCTCCGTGCTTTTGCTCATAATCACTTTTCGATTAATTAAATTTTACGCCCTCTGTCGTCGATAAACATTAAATTTAACGGGTCGCTCCTGCCACGCCGTTACTACTCGTTACGGTCTATAAGCTCGCTACCGCCGCGCTCTCGGTACGCGTAACGCGCGTATACGCGGGTATAAAAACTGATACGTGCAACGTTACGTTACTCGTTTTTTTTTTTTTCGGAACGCAGCGTCGTTTTTTTCTTTTTTCCTTCCATTTTATTCTGTCCTTTTTTCTTTTCTCTTTTTTCGTTACTCTTTTTCGTCCCGTATCTAATCTACCACTACCACCACTCTGTATCTCTCCCTCGCGCGATATCAATTTCGATCAGGACAAAGGGCGAAAAGAGGCGAGGCGGAAAGAAAGAAAGAAAGAAAGGAAGGAAGGAAGGAAGGAAGGAAGGACGCGCGATTCGATCGCGAATCGCCTCCGCCTCGACGCGACGATGGAAAACGATGGAAACGACGACGGTCGAATCGCGCGGAGGAGGACGAGTGTTAATTGGATCGAGCGTCTGCAAGAATATCGGTTCAATTAAGAATGGTAAGTGGTCCCGTTAATTTGAATTCCTCCAAGGCTTCGGCCCGTTTCCTTTGGCCCGCGTCTCGCGCGCGCCCTCTCATAAATATGCGCTCGATAGTTAACCTTTTTCTCGTCGCTTTCGCCATTCATGAGCCCCCCTCCCTCCCCTGAACTCGCGAAGAAATCGAGCGGATAAAAGGGGGAGCGGCCGATCGAATCGTTTTCCTCTTTATTTCTCCACCTCCTCGCCCCCCCTCCCCCTTCCTTCCTCCGCTGCTTTCCTCCGGTTCGACGGAGACCAGCGAAATCATTGTACTCTCCCTGGCAAAATCGAGGAATACAGAGCCATTCTCGAGTCGCGGGGGGAGGGGAGGGTATTCGAGTGGGGCGGCGCGGGGCTAAATCTGGCGAAGGCGGTAATTAATTTAATTAGCTTTCTTGAGGATGCAAGGATACCGACCGACCGAGAAAGCCAGCGGAACGTTGGGACGGAGGAGGACAGCCAACTCGCTTCTTTTTCCTTAAAACGGTCTTAATTATCAGGGAATTTTCCCCTCCTGCCTCGCCGCATTTCTCTTTCTCTCCCAGCTTTTCTTCCCCCGTTTCCATCCCACCTCCTCCTCCTCCTCCTCCTCCTCCTCGTCGCCTCGTCTCCGCCCGCTATCTTCGTCCTCGTCTTTCCGCCACGTTTCGAATCGGTCCACCTCCGGTTGGCGCTCACACTTCCTGTCTCGGTCTTTCTTCCGGCTATTTATTAAGTTTTTACTTATGGCGGTGACTGCGCAACAATCGTCCCGACCCGGCCGCTGCCCGATCGGATTCGCGCGTTTCCACGGGCGGACGAAACTTTTGCAGCCGGCCGCCATGGGACGGCTCACTTTCCATGAAAGAAGCAAAGCACTCAGAGTAATTAGAAGCGGAATTATATTCCGCCGCATCCTGTTTCAGTTTATAAACAAGGACTCTTAAATGAAGTTCCCTTCGGGAAGAGCGGGACGCTTTAATGCCCCAACGCCATGCGTTTCACGTGTTCCCGATCCACGCCTCTCCCTCTCTGCTTCTTTCTCTTCCTTCTTCTTCCCGACACTCGACCCCGTTCGACTATCCCGCGTCGACTAATTCTCGTCATTCCATAACTTTGATTCCTCTTCTCCCCTCTGCTCGTGGTTCGAGCAGCCCGTTCGATAGCTGTAATCTTCTCATTCGATGAACAATTACTCGACTCGAATCGTTTGTTTGCTCGTTTGTTTGTCGAAAAGATACACGGCTAATTATTTAAACGCTTGTGGGCATTAAAAGGACGAGCCGCTCCATTTCCCAAAGACGTATCCTATTAACTTTCTCTGTTATTAATTATTATTTTCCCGTCGTATCGATTGGCCGGCGCCGGATAATTGGACCCGTGGACCGTTAATAATGCCTCTCCCTCGTTGAGTTAATATTCATAAATTAGCGTTACAATAGAATTTGTTACGCGTACAACTACGAACCCTCGAGGGACGTTCCCCGAACGATTTCGAATTTTGGCCACGAGCAGCTTCGTACACCGCACGAAACGTATTATTGCATACATATCTTGCTCTCCACGATTTCCTCGTCGTGTCGCTCAACATTCCAACCTGTTCAGAACGATCGATCCCGCGTCGTCACGAATTCGCTCTTCCATCCGACGACGAAACGTGGATCGTGGATGGATGCGTGAATGGTTAATCGTTGGGTGGAAACTGCACGGTGTGTGGCGAGATAGTCGCCGTTTCTTCCCAGCATCGATCTCCTCGCGTTATCGAACACGCGTGCGAGTTGAACGATCCCCGGGGAGCCCCCCCCCCCCTGATACGGACGATACGCCGGCGCCAGTTTCGCCTCGCGACGGCGAAATTAGCGGGAAGCCCCTCCGACGAGACGAGTTCCAACTTCCTAAGCTCGGTCCAAGTTCTCGATCGTCGATCCCCATTCCTTCGCGTTTCTTCCACGCGTTTCGCCCGCGTTCGAGCCCAACCACGCTCCGCGCGCTCGAGAGCGCGGGACACGCGTTTCAGTTTTTAACGATTATTGCGTCCCGGGGTCCCAGGTAGAAGCCAGACATTAGAGCCTGCGGTCTCCCTACCGCGCATTTGCATATCTTTCCACCCGTTAGGAATTGCCTACTGGCTGGCTTTCGCCCTAACCTAACGCTGTATCTACCGGCACGGACGTACTCCAACTTTTAAGCCCTTCTCCATTCCTTCGCCTCTCCTCTCTCTCTCTCTCTCTTTCTCCTTTCTCCGCAGATCGCGTTCTCCTTCACGCGCGCGCCACCCGCGCTTGTAATTTCTCTCTGCCTAGGCTCCCCGCTCTCGCCCCCGCGCTCCCCTCTTCCTTTAATGGCACTCGGTTTTCGAGTGCTTTAATTAACGTTTTGTCAGCCGCTTCTTTAATTAGGCCGCTTTTTTTTTTTTTTTCTTTTGAAAAAATCAGTCACCGGAGCCGGGTGGTGCGCGCTGCCGACTACTGTGTATATCCTCTTCCTCTTCCTCGCGTGGAGGAAGGTGTCTGTTGACAGACATTGTCGAGATGCTCGATCGAAATGTTTCTTCGTTCGAGGCGAAAGAAAGACTCGATTATAAGATTCACAAACGACGATTCGTTAATTAACAAGATTTTATATTTTTAGAGTGGCAATTTCGTTTCGTTTCAATTCGAAAGGATTCAACTCGTGTTTAAAAAAAAAAAGAAGAAACCAGTAACCAGTGTAAGATTTCCTATCCACGCCCTAGATCATTTCCTTGGAATCGCCATTTTCACCCGGAGGAACGATTTCGCGGCGAACGATGCTTACGCGCCATTAAATTTTCACGCCCGCGATCGTCGAAATTCGCGAATACCGTGCATTCTCCTTATCGTGGAAGCGTAGTAGGTTCATAACCTTCTCCGTATCGAGCGCGGTGTGGTTTACACGTTATTTAGCCGTCTCCCCCGCCCCGAGATTCTATTCCCACCGCGAAACTATTGTCGGCGATCGACGCCCGAAACGAAACCGCGTTTCACCACCGCGTCGATATTATTACGTCGAGCTGCGTGGGGACGTTTCCCGCGCGATTAACCTGCCTTCTGGCCGAGGCCTCTTTTCGGCGGCTGGAAACGGAAGAGGACGGGCGAAGCCGCGGCGGAACACGGTCAATAGTTGTGCGGTCGTCGCCGCGGACCCCTGTATACAGATAATATCTGTATTTCATTAACATTATTCTCAGAGCCCCGTGCGAAACGACGTAAACGTTCCACCTCCACGCCGTACCTACTCCGATTGTGCGTCGAGAGACGACGCGCCCTTCTTCCACCTCGTGTCTTCTGCTCGAGACTCGCCTCGTCGAGGCTATAGCAATATAATTAGAAACTG
>NW_006263361.1:190060-191646 GCF_000469605.1 Apis dorsata
GAAAATTTCGTCGAGAGGGGGGAATGGAGGTACTTTACCCTTCTCCAATCCTTTTTCGTCCTTTGTTCGTTTCGAACGTTTCCACTTCCGTTGCGCGGGCAGAGATCATCAAGCAGAGAGGTAAAAATTCGGCTGAGCTTAAGATACGAATACAAACTACGTTAAAGAAGAGAAATCGAAGGCGGAAATTGGCGGAGGATGGACGATGGAGCAGGGATTCGCGGCGGTGAGCAAATCCCGGGGAGCAGGGTTCGAAGAGGGAAGGAGGGAGGGAGGGGGCGGAGGGCCATAGTTTACCTGGGATCGTTACGGAGCAGAGAGCCGCGGAATTCAATAGCAACAAACTCCGGCCGCGGATATTATTCGGCAGTAAAATTTTATTTCGCCAGCATTTATTGGTCCGCGTTCGCAAAGCCGGACCTCTCCCCCTACGCCCCCGTTTATTTGATAACGACAAATTATTGTTACGAGAAAAAACGGCGCTCCCTTCTAGCTCCTGCCGGTCACTCCCCGCCGCTCTCTGCAACTCGCAACTCGCCAACAACCGCTCTCCGCTGCACCACCGGTGTGCCGACGCACACGCCGAAGCGGAAAGAGAGGGTTGAAGGCGAGGGGGTGGGGGCCGGCTTTGGGCCTGAGCCTCGACCGGCTATCGGCCGACGCGTCCGAACGCTAATCTCTCGATATTTTAGCGGATTTATATTTTCACCGGTTGCACTACCGTGCCCGCCGCGGCTCGATCCCCCGAGATATCTACGGGGGAAACGTACGACAGGCATATCATACCTCCTTCGACCCCCTCCTCCTTCTCCTTCTCCGTTTTCATCGTCGTCGCGATATCTTTTCTCTTCGTTTCATCCTGTATCGGGTACGCTCGAACGAAAAAAAAAAAAAAAGAAAAAAAGAAAAGGAAAGAAAGAAACAGAGATTATCAGAGAGGGAGGAATATCGTCGTAAATACGAGCAGGGAGTAGTATTCCAGGGCGGCGTTTTTCTTTTTTTTTTTTTTCCTTTTTTCGAGACGAGGGCCCGTGGAAACGACGTAATATTAAGCCGTAATACGTCTCGGTCAACTCCATTATCGAGCGGGCCGGGGCGTGTATGCAGCATCGTCCCGTGATACCAGCGGGATAATCACTGGAAGCGGATAGATTGTCGCGCGATATTTTTCCAATTCGCGGCAGGGATTTCACGTGTCAAAAAATGGACGGCGTGTGTATTTCGCTTTCGTGTTTATCGGGAGGAGGAAAGACGGGGTCGATGGGTGCGTGGGTACATATATATATATATGGGTGGATATGGATGCGCGGATGTGGAGGAATGTGGGGGAGGGGGAGGGCGTTAAGTTGTTTCGCGTTATGGTCGTGTTATGGGACATTGGATGGGAGCGATAGAGACGGCGGAGGGAAAGGGACCCTGTTGGCGTACACAGGCGCGAGGATATATCCTGGCTGCCGATCCTACTCCTGCCGCACCTGATCCTGGTCGGCTAAATTGATGATATAATCCGCCATAACTCAGGATTACCTCGGAGGCACGAGTATACGCGTCGGTGCACGCGGAGGAATCGCTCACCTTTCGGCTCG
>NW_006263361.1:191721-194949 GCF_000469605.1 Apis dorsata
AATATCGAGCATTCCATTTCATCGCGCTCTTTACCTCCTCCCTTCCTTTCTTCTAGTCGTTCGATCACCAACAAGCTACGTTTTTATCATCTTTTATATTTTACGATTTTAGGGCGCTATACAATCTTTCCCTTCTTCCTCCGAAATATTCTCACGGCAGATTTCCATTTTCGCGCAGGTTGAACGCGTCGTCGTCGAACAAAAGTCGATCTTATCCAACAGACGCCTCCCCGTCCCCGGTTTATATAAAGTTAATCCCGTGGATGTTCCGGATGCGTCGCGTCCCCCGTCCCCGATCTCGGCGACGATGTTCCCCCTTGGAGGGAAGGAAGAAAAGGGAGGGGAACGAGGGAGCGCAGCCGGTGTCCTCCAACGTGTCCAACTTGGCTTTTTGAATCCCCCCTCCCCGTGTCGTGCCTCCGCGATTGTACGTCGCTATCTCGCGCGGAGGATCATTGCACCCCTGCGAGCCTCTTAGGTACAGTAAATGGCGGCACGGAAGAGGGGTTGAATCCATGCCAACTCGCAGCCGCGGTGGCGTTTGCCTCTTGCTGCCCGCCCCGTTGTGTCGACCGCACAGCGAGCCTGCTGCTTCGACCTCGATCGCAAAAACCTTAAACTCTCGTGCAGACCGCTCTCTTTCTTCGTTAACGCGTGTCTATCGACTTTGATCGGCCCACCTTGTTCGTCTCCTTCTTCCCTAACGACACCCGAGAGAGTTTAGGACGAAGGAAGAAAAAAAGAAAGAAAAGAAGAAGGAGGAGAGAGGTGAAAAGGAAGAGAGGGCTCGTCAAGAGTTTATATAGCAGCGGCGCGAAGCAAAGCCTCGTTAGCTCCTTGGACCGCAACTTCCGGCGTCCTTCGACGATGGCGACGATGGAAAGGAAAGGAGTTCCTTTCGCCTTTCGTTCTTCGTGGATCCCGCTCTCTTCGGGATCACGGTTCGCGTTCTCGTTACTCGTTCCGGTCTGCGTTATTTAACGACCGTAGGACAACTTGTAACGAGTTGTCCCGACGTACGAACTAGTAACTAGATTTCAATAATCATCTCCGGACGGATTTCCGATCCGACGAGGCGCAATTAACGCCACAACGATATCGTCGATCGTTTGCCGCGTCGTAGTTAAAAGGAGGAGGAGGAGGAGGAGGAGGAAAGAGAAAAAATGAGCGAGGTGAAAAATAAAAAAAAAATAAATAAAAAAGTAAACAACGGAATCTCTCGGACGTATGGCACGGACGCTTAAGTCCTGCCATAAATATCGCTCGTTTGCCGGTGGCGCGAAGCATGAAGCACGACCAGAAAAAATCCGTTCCTCAAACACGCGAAATATCGAAATTTACAGCCTTACGTAGAGGATGGAAGGGGAGGGAGAAGCGGCTTTATGCAGATTTGTAGACGCTCACGGGTAGAAAATTTGCCTGTGGCTTCGAACGCGTAGAATTAACGAATTTTGAAATATTTTTGTTTGTGACTCGCCCTTTCAAGTCTCGCTCCGATTTTCTTCTAAATTTTCGGCGAGGTACGCGAATAATAATGATTCATTCGAGAGGTATTAACCGCTCTTGCGAGCCTCTTATTCTTAGTTTTTACGACGATATTCGAGGCGCCCTGGCCCGCGATACGCTCTCGCATAATTGCGTTCCCGTTGTTCTCGAATGGGCTGCGTGCCGCGGCCTAGATACGAATCGAATACGGAACGAGCCCCGAAAGAGGCTCCTTTCCTTCCTTTACGACGTACTTTTCGCGGCTCGGCTGACAAAGAGCCAATCGACGAGTGGATTCGACACGGTCGCCGAGCATTATCGCGATACTCGATAACTTCTCGCATCCGAGAAGATGCACCGGTCGGATCGAGCTGCTCATAAATTCTCCCTCTTCGTCGCCTTTCCTCGTCCACTATCCTCGACCCTCCGTTATCCTATCGGTATCGAGATATTTCGTGATCGACAAATTGTTCCCGCGTTATCGTGGAATATTCAGGGCCCTTTGATCCACGAAAAACAGGGACCACCAATGGAGTCGGTTTGCGTCGACTGTTGTCGCCACACTAATATAATTCCGTTAAGTTGGATCGTTAAACGATCGTTTTGATTCGAAGCGGGCATAAGAAGGGTTGAAAGAGATTGATTGAAAAAAAATACGTTTCTTTTCACGAGGTTTTAACTCGGGGAGGGTAAAATAAAATCGGTTAAAGTAGGAAGACGATAATTTCCTTTCGCGAGAAAATAATGTTTATATAACAGTGGATGCGTATTACTATCGATGGACGAAAAGCTGATGACAAAGTTGTTTCGATAACGTTTCTTCGGTCTCGAGGGAGGTTTGCTTTACGTTAAGGCTTCGGCGGTGACGCCACCGCTGGCACTCTTGCTCGGTATGTTAATTAACGGTATAAGCTTCCCAAACCACGGGCCTGTAAGGAGCCCTTTATATAACTAATTAGCACCGTTGGTATTCGGACTATTTACTTCATTTGGCTCGGCTTAGGCACGAGGCTACATCCAGCTTTTATTTCCACCCCCTCTTGCCCTCTCCCTCCTTTCTCGCCTTCGTGACTCGCTCCTTTCCGTATAGTTCTTACTTTTTGCCTGCCTGGGAATAATTCGCGACGGCACTTTGATCCTCGTTACGGTCCTCGTTACAGACTTTTAGCCCGAGTTGCGCTACAAAACGATGTTGCGCCAACTCTCGTCTTCTTATTGGAAATTCTTTTTTTTTTTTGTGTGTGTCGAAACGAAAATCGACGAGGATAACCGAGGAAGGTAAACAATCGTTGGAGAAATGATTACAAGAGCACGATCTCTTCTCGAAATCAGTCTCAACCTCTTCTCGAATATAGCTTCGACGCCATATAAACGACACCATTTTCCAACTTATGAGTACGCGTTTAACTCGCTGTTTGCCTATTACGTAACCTTATACGCGCGATATTTATCAACCGTATGTATATAAGAAAATGCGCCCATCCCGCCGCTCTTATTTCTCGGTTGGGCCGCGTTCCATCTTCGTCCCTTGCTCGTGCACCGAGTTAGAAATTGCCGCGATAAAACGGCGCGTTATAAAAAAATATAACGGTTGACGAGGGGTCGAGCAGCTAAGCTAAAGCGATAAAAAGATTTCGTCCTCGAATGGAGACACTCGATTCAACCCGACGTCGTGAGTCCGTGAATCGTGACGCGTAATACGTACGTCGGGAGGGGGAGGGGAGCATCGATTCGTCGACCGGT
>NW_006263361.1:195207-195804 GCF_000469605.1 Apis dorsata
CAATCGCGATTAGCCCTCTTAACTCGCCAGATCCTATCGTTCCAATTATATAGGATTATCCGGATCGATACTACTTTCCCACCACTTTTCTCCTCGTAAATACGTCCCGTTTACCCATCGACATTTCCCTCTCGAAATCCGCCTCCTATCAGAAAATTACCACGTGCACTCGCGTAACTGCGCGAGCCCGTTCTCGATCAAACCGTTTGTGGACATTGTTTAAACGGGCGCCGTTTATTTTTAGCCACGCACGATATATATCTCGACCGGCGATCGTATCCACGCCGTTTCCACAACCGTTCTCGACGCTGCCCGTTCACCGACTCGTACGACACGCGACTCTCCCGTACACTGAACTTCGAATAAACGAAAATCGAAAATCTCGTACGTACGTAATAACCATAACAATAACACCGACGACGGAATCGAATATATTTCGAATATAAACATACCGCGAAGCGTAAAGAGCATTGTTATTAATCGCGCCGTTTACGCGCGCGTGTACCGATTGTTAATTACGCGTCCCAAAGGAATCAACGGAGGGGGGATTCCGCGTAATTAGCGAGTGAGGGAAGAGCGAGTGGGGGTGGGGGAAGG
>NW_006263361.1:195837-198667 GCF_000469605.1 Apis dorsata
GAGAGCGGGCGGATGGAATTTCTTTCGGCTGTTCCGCTTCCGAGGAACGAATGACGGACGACAAACCGACACGATTAACGACCAGTCCTTATTATCGTGGCTACACGCGCGACGCGGCCAAGTTTCGAGGCTAGCGGCGTCTGCGGCGTCGCCTGCCTCGATGATGCTGTGCAAGATTTTTAATTAATCGATCGAGACGCCAGCGTCGGGGCTGCCGTCGTTTGCGGTGCGGCTGGTTCATTAGAGACTCTTAATTAACTTGCGGCGCTCACGCGACTTCGTACAATAGGATATATATATATATGTACGTGTACATATATATATATATATATATGTATGTGTATATATATATATGTATATATATGTATGAGTATATACAGATATATACATCCGGTGCAAAGTTACGCCATTCAATTACATGTTAATAATATATACGGAGCGGAGTTACAGTGGCTCGGTTTCACGCCGGAAACTCGGCGAATCGAATTCACTTTGGCCGTTAAAAGTGGTGCGTTCGGGGTAATCTCGCAGACGGCCCCTTACGAGCCCACCGTAGAAACAAAACGGCGAAACGGGGATCGAGCGATCGATCGACCGGCCGATCGATCGATCGACCTGTAATTGCGTTCTCCGCGACTCTCGAATCTTTCTTCGTCGACAATGGACCGCGACGTAATTGACCGGGGTCGCGTTTCGTTACGATCAATTAATAATCAACCACCGGCTCGTTGAGAAATTGGAACTCGGTGCACGGTCGGGGCACGGTACGTCGCACATGGTCATGAACAATAAGCCGCAATCGAGCACCAGGGAAATTTAATCGGTCTCACGTTTCACCGACGTCGTTACAACGACGATGGAAGGATAACACCCAGGGCGAGGATGTAAGGCTCGCCGTGTACAGTGCCTTTAAAGTGGGTGGGGATCGGAGGGGNGAGTGCGTCGCGGGTTGGATGACGACGACGTCTAGGCGCGTATCTCGCGGGGAAAAATTCAATTACGGGAAACAGTGGCCGGGGAAAGGATAAAATCGGACCAACGAAGCACTTGAAAATGAATTCGCGTTCAATTAAAGCGCCTCGAACAATTTGCCAATGCGATCGCTCTCGTTATTTACCGAACGATAATTAACGATCGCGTCGTTAATCGTGTCTATTTGATTGCGTCTGCTGGAAGTGCGCGTGCACGCGTGTGCGCGCAAATTTATCAAAATGTCGGTGAACATTCACATCCAATANGGGATCCTCTAACGATCGACCGCCGCGGACCGCCCACTCTTTCATCCTCGTTTCGTCCCGAAACGAGATCTTTCCATTTTCCACGATCGGTGGAATTTCCTT
Organism: Apis dorsata; assembly: GCF_000469605.1. NCBI lineage: Eukaryota > Metazoa > Arthropoda > Insecta > Hymenoptera > Apidae > Apis > Apis dorsata. Next base: position 197,178 of record NW_006263361.1, read on the forward strand.
TAAATCGAATCGGACGACCGATTTAAACGAAGGATAGTCCAGGTTTCGAGGTATTCCAATATTAAAGTAAAAAAAAAAAAAAAACTTCTTCTCGTTCTTGCTCGTCCGTTTTCCGTTTACATTTTATCTCGTATTATCGCGGGAGTGAGAAAAAAAAAACGGGTTCCCGTTTAATTAGCGCGCAATTACCGTGAGATTATTTATCGCGTGACAAGCGAAACGGAGATTATTAGAATCTTCTTTGAGAAATAGGGGTTCGAGGAGGGCAAGAACGATGCCAAGACTAGTGGAAGGTGGCAACATATGCTCAGACAGGCTTGCCACGAACGCGACCCGTATATATTAGAGGACGACATCGGTGTTTTCCGGCGGGTCGGTTAACCGCACTCGTTAAACGCCCCATAACGCGCCGCCTCCGTCGACATCGGTCCGCGTTTTGTTTGTCGAATTGCAACTTATGCGCTCCTCTTGCTTACCCTTATCTCCCCGCATTATCGTAATTTATCGTATCCACGGTGATCACGATTTTCACGCCCGTGAAAATAAAATCAATAAAATCAAACGAATTTTCGCATCGAAATTTATCGCTTCTTCCTCCCTGGCTGGAAACTTATCGGAGTTTGCAGCGTTCCAAGGTCAAAAGATTGGGAAAATTGAAACGTTTCCTACGAGTATTAGCCGAATCAATGGGCGATTTACGAGGCGAGAGCAAGAAATGAACACGATACAAAGGGTGGCGGGAGGGAGATGGAGAAGAGAAAGGCGGGCCGCGAAAGATCGATACGTTGAATCGGTTTGCTGGCGGCCGAGCGGCTCGAAAGACTAGCTCAACAGCTCATAAAAGGGCGCCCGCGGAAAATATATATCGACATTGAAAAGTTTGTCGAACAAGACCGGCGACATGTTGCCACGATAGCGCCATAACTTAACGCCGTCGTCGATATGGGAGACGACCGTTCCTCCTTCCGTCCCTTCCCCTCCCCTCTCCATTTTGTCCACATTTTAGCCTCGTCCCTTCGTAACGCGTACCCGTACGCGATAGCAATGAACCTAAGGGCGCGCCATACTTTCGCCAAACGATGGAAATATCGTCGCGCCGATTTACAGGCCTCGTCGTCGACACCTACGCCAGACGACGAACGAACGAAAAGGAGAACTTTCGTTTCTCGCACACCGGATGGATTCGATGCAGAAGAGGAAACGATAAAAATTCGTAGTCTTTTCGATCTTTCGATCTTTCCTAAAGTGACGAAGCGAAAGAGAGAAAGATTTTTCATCGCGACGATCGTTTCGACGCGGCGTAACAGGAATAGCGTAACGTCGTTTACGTATATATATATATATTCTATATTCAACGTGGCACGAGATCCGACCAAGATTCCTAACCAGCTTACCCGTGGCTGGTCGGATCGAAGGGGTATAGAATTGAATCGAAGCCGCGTTCGAGTGGGAGGGCGCATCCACACCGACAAAGTCCATCGAAGACGACA
>NW_006263361.1:199070-200091 GCF_000469605.1 Apis dorsata
GGAATATTTTTTTCTTTTTCTCCTCGTTTTTTTTATCTTTTCTATTTTTTCCCCCTCCTGTCCTCTCGCAGATCTTCTCTGTTCTCTTCGCTCCTCTTTCTTTCTTCTTTTCTTTCTTCGTTTCTTTTTTTTTTCCCCCCCTTTTTCATTTATTTCGCCTCGATACGACGACGAAACGTCGTCGACGCCGCGCACTTTGTCAATCGAGGCACGCGTTTGGTTCTTTGGCAAGCCTCTGATGTCGTTCCGGGGAAAAAAGATACGCGCAGCGTTCCCGACATCGACGGGGGAATCATCGTGGCGCTAATTACCCGCCATCAACTCCCTCTCCTCCCTTTCCTTCTCTCCCTGTCGATCGAAACGATCCCGTTCGTTTCGCATTTTCTTCTACAATATGTAATAAATTTGCTCGAAGAAGAAAGAAAAGAAAAATTTCGAATGAACGAGTCGATTGGTCGTAGGACAAAGAGAGAAAGAAGATGGCGAGATCGTTGGTCGATCGAACGAAAGAGAGAGAGAGAGAGAGAGAGAGAGCAGTTTGGTGATCACCGGCGCGTCGAGTCACCGATCCATCGGTATCCACCGGATGAACCCCGCGATCAGGGCAGCGGGGAGCAGAACGGGATGGGTTAGAGATATTCATGTATTTAAATTTATTTATTGGCAGGATTTTTGCCCCGGCGAGGGTGTCGTCGGGAGGAGGAAGGGGGGAGGGGAGGACTGGCCCGGACCGGCCTCCCTTCCTCCCTTCCTTCCATCTTCCAGCCGGCTGTTAAACCTTTGCCGGGCTCGACAAGCCCTTCTGGGGTAATTTTCCCGCTTAAAGAGATCTCGGCCAATTACGCGGCCTGTCCGACGGCCGTTGAATTTTAATTGGAAAAGAAACGAGCAGGGAGCCTCTTTGCCGGCTCTATCGGCGCATCCCGCCCAACACCCGACGATTTCGACGGCGAGTACGGGTGCACGGCCGCGTTTGACGCCCCGATGGTCCGGTTTTGTTCTTGACGGGAGCGGGAGCGCG
>NW_006263361.1:200131-201458 GCF_000469605.1 Apis dorsata
ATTCCACCATTCTGGGCTCCCTCCTCCACGGTGTCCGTGGCAGGTTTCTCCTTGGTTACCCGGGGAATTCGAAATGAGAGGATTTCACGGGGTTAGCCCGCGGCCAGGAGCGCGCGCCCATTAAGTCTCGCGATTAATCGCGACCTGCTGAATCTCTTACGCAAATCACGGTATTAGCTATTCAGAGTTATCGGCCCTACCGTTCCTTCCTTCATTTTTGCCCGATCCTTCCTTCCTTGCTTCTAAATCATTCGATTATTAGATAGATAAAGATGGGATGATCTTTTGTTTTTCTTCTTTAACGCTTGACGAAATTAGGAGAAAATATTTACTTTCAACGCGTTGGGATAGATAATAATTTTAATTTTTTGTCTCTTGCTTTCAAACTCTTGTTCGTTGAAGAAAGATCTACGTGTCTCGACGATGAGAGCGTAACTTGGATCTTGGATTTATCTTTTGATCTCTTCGTTCGATGGTTCAACGGTGGCAACGATTCGATATTAATCGTAGGAGAGGAAGAAGGATTTGTGGATGAGGGATTTGTATCGAAATCGAACGTTCGAAGATAGATAAACGTTCGGCTATTTTAAAGGATCGTTTTAAAATGGATTCCGTCGTGGCAAGGCACGGGTGCTGCCACGTCGCGGAGGAACAATAAACCATCTAGCCACCCCCTTACCACCCCCGTAATCAATTTCCTAAAGTATCCACATACGATCACGATCTTCCTTCACCGAGAGTTTCTTAGCCCTCTGTTTCATTTTCGTGAAAAAAAAAAGATTATTACGTTATCGCTACACGTAAATAATATACCCGCGGACAAACATCGAACAACCTCTCCCTATCTCCATATCTAGGGAAACTTTCGCATCCTCTCGTTTTACAACATACCAAAAAAAAAAAAAAGAAAAAAGAAAAAAAAAGGGAATGTATAAATGTTTCACGTCATGCTCCTTTCACATTTTATGAATTTTATTCCTCGCTTCGTTTCCCTTCTCCTCCTCCTCTCTGGAGAAAATAAAGGAATCAAGAATCGTAAGTATCGTGGTGGACGCATGCACGCGTCCCTATATTGCGAAACTTTCTCGAAACGCGTGAACGTGCGAGGAGTGTCGTCGATCGACCGTCTCGAGCTAATAAGTATCGAGAAACACGAAGTTTCAAGTAACTTTTAAGAAGTCTACCAACGAGAAGAAAGAAAGGGAGGAGTGAGTGAGGGAGATGAAAGGGAGGGAGAGAGAAGGGGTCTCGGTTCCCAGGTTTCTCCGGCGTTTCGATGGAACACGACTACGAGGTTTGAACACGAGGGTAGTTGGGTGATGAGGGG
>NW_006263361.1:201657-203796 GCF_000469605.1 Apis dorsata
CGTGGACGAGGGTACAGCGGTGTGCGTGGCCGAGCCCTTCCGAGAAGAACGTCTATGAGGCAGAAAAAGGGAGGGGGAGAAGACGACGGAATAAAAGGTGACGAGGTGGCTGCCGTGGATTTACGTAATAGCGCGAACGTATCTCGCACGAGATGCCCACCTTTCTTTCAAGACCGCCGCTTGCATCTGTCGTTTACCAATTATGCAATCTTGCGAATCTATTTCCGTGTTCTTGACAAATTAAACGATACTCGACGGGGAAACGAGGACGGGGTCGAGGAAAATAAAACCTCTAAAAGCGTTTTATTTTTATAAAAATAACCAATCCGCCATGTTATATAAAGTCTCGAAAATGGATCGCTCGGATGGGAAGTTCGCGGAAATGTCAGAACCGATACCGAGCTCGGCTTTTATCGATGCTCGTCCAGAGGAGGGTAATTCGAGCGTACGGGGGAAAATAAAAAAAGAAAAAAAAAAAAAGAGAAGAAGAAGAAGAAGGAAAAGAGGACGGAACAGAAGCGTGGCGGGTCGTCGAGGCGCAAAGGAAAATCGATGCGTACCTGTGGGACACATTTTCCAAGCAGGTAATCTTCGCCGGCGGACGGGGATATTACATTTGAATAAACGTCGGCGTCGATAACCGCGACAGATCGCAAATACGGTATCGATCTACGCGAACTGCCTCGCGCGCTAAATATCCCATGGGGAATGTTTGCTTAATATCGATCATATTCTCATTAATAGTATACAGGTTTGGGAAGGTAGCGCCAGGGAGTAGGTGGAGGCCTGCCCTCTTCTCGTGTGCGAGACTTCGACGGAGCTACCTTTCCTCCTCCGCTCGTTCCTCGGCTTTGATCGAATACGATACGCGAAGGTGGTCGCGTAATATCGTTCGAAGCAAAAGGAGGAAAGAAGGGAAGGCGTAAAGGGGGAGAAACAAATATGCACGCATCGAAGGCAGACGCAAGCGTGAAGAGTTCACAAAACGCGCGCGAGAGCGTGTGCCTATAGATTGGAGAGGGGGTGGAGGGAAGGGTGGGGAACAAAAAGTTTCGGGACGCGGCGGGCATTTATCTCGGCGGACGATGATAAAGGGAAACAGAGGTTCGCGGCGTGTTGGAGCGAATAAAACGTAGTCGCGGGCTGCGTCGAATAATGCCTATCACGGAGAGTAAATCGGAATTTACCCGAAATGCGAGGAAGCGAGTAAGCGAACGAACCGACGAACGAACCGACGAACGAACCAACGAACGAACCAACGAACGAACGAACGAACGAACGAACGAACGAACGTGCGACCATATCTCGTTGGGCCCACCCCCTGCGGCCACTCGCCGCGCCCGCCGGCGTTTACCGCAATTATTAAATGTAAACTCATATTTCGTAATTGCCAAATATTGGCGGTCCGATCGGTCGGTCGTGGCTCGATGCATCTCGCGAGGGGATGCTACTGCTCTCGCGCGTTTTCATCCCTTCTCGCATAACAATCCTTCCCGGCGTCCCTCCGAATGAATTAAACCTCGACGAATCGATAAATGGATTTGACGTACGCGGTGAGTACGTATTTCCCGGATACACTTTGTCTTCTCTCGTCTTGCGAGAAATCGCGCAATATTTTCAAAATCTTCCTTCCATCATGCGAATTCTTTTCTCTGTCGAGAAAACATTCTTTTTTTTTCTCCTTTCGATTCGATTTTTAATTCGAAAAAAAAAGAAAGGAAAAAAGAAAGAAAGAAGAAAGAGAGAGAAAAATACCTCGCGATACCGACTTCGACCCTCGGTTCGAAGAAGTTAATCGGATATGCGATTTTCGATAGGCAAGCGGGTTATAGGAGAGGGAAGGGGAGGGGAAGGTCCGCCGCTGTTGACGAGGGTTGTCAACGGCGTGGCGTCAGCTTGTGTAACTATCGGTAATTAATCAGAATCATCCCCGTATATCGTGTCAGTCGGGTGCGGTGAAGGTAACGNACGTCACGCCCGTGGCGACATCTGGTCCGGCACTAACCACCGGACACTGCGCAACGTTCAACACTGGACATTACACCCTGGCCCTAATTCTGGATCAGGATCAAAATTACCCTTGCGCGATCGCGTCTAGTCTCTCCGCGCCGGCAGCTGCTTCTAATTAATTCCGCGTTC
>NW_006263361.1:203940-204371 GCF_000469605.1 Apis dorsata
ATCTTTTATTTCCAAACTGTGCGTATTTTAGAATAAGCGAAATATACCGAGGGCAGGAGGCGATATCAAATAATTTCCACCATCTTTTTTTTACCGCGATTTCGTTCCTCCTTCTCCCTCTCTTCCTCTCCCTCCTCCTTTTTTCCACCTTCTTTTTCCTTTTTCGCCTCTTCGTTTTTATTCAACGCGAGCATCGAATCCACGTTAAGGTCTAAACGCAAACAGTGGCAGCCAAAAACCTTGGAAAGCGAGCGAAACGCGAATAGTTGGACAACGTTCCGGCGCGTAACGCCACGTTCGAGAGCGCTCCTCCATGCTCGTGGCTATCAATTGCGGCTAATCCTTTTCCACGATCACCGGGAAAACTCTTGTCCCTTTTTCCGTTGTTTCCTCTCCTCGGGGAGCGTGTCCCGTACGCCGGCTCGCCGGCG
>NW_006263361.1:204376-204760 GCF_000469605.1 Apis dorsata
GCCTCGTTAAATTTTCGCGTTCGCACGTGAATCTTGGCGCGGTGCGCTCACTAACGTGCGGTCGGGTAATTGGGCGGCGTTCACGGTCGGGTAATGGCGGGCCCGGTATCGCTTTAAAAGGGCGAAACGTAACCCCCTGGTGGACAGTTAAAGTCCGGCCGGACCCGGTGGAACCGGTCATGTATATTAGATACCCAATTCCAGCGGTAATCCAGCCATAAATATCTTTGAATTATATTTTCCACCGGGCTGGACACCATCACGAACGATTTGTTCTAAAAGGTGATAGCGGGGGGAGGAGGATCGGAGAGAGCGAGCGGCGGGGCGGAGGGACAAATGGCACGAGGACGAGAGAGAGAGAGAGAGAGAGAGAGAGAGAGAGAG
>NW_006263361.1:204797-206988 GCF_000469605.1 Apis dorsata
AATTAAACTGGATCGCTCGAATTAGCTTTTAATCCTGGACGCGGGTTCGGCGTGGGCTGAACGTTTAAAAAAATCGAAATGAAATTTTTTAGAAACGAGAGCGTCTATCTCTTTCCCTCCCTTTCTCGTTTCCCTAAATCTACCCTTTCTAAATGTTCTTCGAACGAGTTTTAACAGTTTCTTTCATTCGTTCGTTTGTTTTTTTTTTTTTTTTTTTATCAATGGTACATCGAAAAACGTGTATCGCGAAGTCCACTTAAGCGCGGAAAGCTCTTCTAAAATAATAAACGCGGGATTTATTTATTTATTTATCTATCCGACCGACGAAAGCAGCGTTAATTTTCATAAAATCGTATTTCGGACGATAAATTCTCATCGATACGGTGGGCGGGAAGCGCGCCATATCGCGAATGGAATAGCCGATGCGTGGAAAAATAGCGTAGCACCGTAAATATTTAAAAATCGAACGGTATTTGTCAACCGGGAGGAGAGGTCTCGCGTCAGTTTCACGAAAATTCGGTCGACTCTCTTTTTCTATCTCTTTGAAGGATAGAATTGTCGATGGAAGGATATATTTCCGATTATATCCGAGCAACTCGAGTAGTTTTTCTTTCTTCTCCTTCTCAAGTTTCGAAGGATCGACGTCACCGTCGAGATCTTCTCGTTCCTCCTCTGTTCCATTCACACGGATGCCGATACTGGGACATCGGATCGACGCGAATCGAAAAATAAATCGTGCGCGCGCGCGCGCGCCATCCGTGTAAATCCGTGCTTGCTCTCCCTTGAACGAATCGAACGTCGGGCCTGATGTAAATGAATTCCGCTCTAATTGCAATTATGTGCCCGGCTAGTGCGCATAAATGTTGGCCGTTACGCGATATATGACACGTCACTCACGACCAACCCGTGCGTCATTGCGAATTTATGAAATAGCGATCGGTGCTGTGTCCCTCCCCCCTCCCCCCTTATCCACGCTAATCTTGCACAGGTCGTGTCATAATTGCAATCAATAGTTGGCGTCATAATATAATTCGACGACGACGATCCGGTCGAGACGACGGCCCATTACGTATTTACGGCTTCTCGTCCCGACGTTTCTGGATATATATCAGAAGAAAAAGAGGAAATCTTCGAGGCGAAAGATCGGGAGCAGCGGACGGGATCATTATACGATTTAGCCAACGCGGTTGAACAATCATCACGGTCGTTACTTTACGTTGAAATAATTTTAAAAATCGCACGCGAAACATTCTATTCGTTCCACGGTGGAAAGAGGATGTAGTCGTTTGTAATCGACGATCGATGATAAATGACGACGTAACTCTCTAGGTTCTAGGTTAAATGCCATTCTCCAAGGATAAATCATTAAAACCGTTGGTGCAGCTGCAATCAGCAAGCATACCGTGTAAATACGTGACGAAGGATCCCCAACCCTGCCCCCCTCCTCCGCGAATCATCGGTCGCGTGCCCTTCCCCGAAATCGCATCATCCTCCTAACCGATTCGCCGTTTAGCTAGACCGATTTATTTATCGGCCGGCCGTGATTAGACTTTCGCTTTACCACGGATACGCGATCTCGTCGAACATTGACCGATCCGACCGATTTGTTAACCGATGGCGACGTCGGAAACGCCGCCAGGGGGAGAGTGGAGGGGTGGGGAGAAACGCTCGCTTCGCTTTCTTCTTTTCGTTCGCGTTAATGCGAAAATAACTTCCACCTGTTGCTACAAAAGAAAAATACGTTGCGTCGATCGATAACGATGCTTGGCTCGTGCGCGCCAAGAAATTTCCCTCCGCGCGGAGGGAATATATGCGAGAATTCGTAAAGCGAGACGAAGGGCGATGCGATACGATTTCGAAGCGATGAGAAAAATTTAGCGACGAAAAAAAAAAAAAATCTACGACCTCCGTTGATGCGCGTTGTATTCATATATTCAACTTCGTTGAATCTTCGCTCTCTCGTTAAAATTCAAGACGGCTCGAGTCGACCGATACCAACCCCTTCCCCCTTCCATCCCTCCCCGTAACGCCGCGCAAAAGTTCGCCTCGTTCGTTTAAGAAAAAAAAAAGAGAAAAAGAAAAAGTTGGATGAATAATACCGCGACGGTGGCATTAACTCCTATCGGGCAGTGTCCTCGCGAGAGGACGTTCGACGTCATTAGTTTTCCTTAATTAGCGCGGCCACCCCCTG
>NW_006263361.1:207938-210314 GCF_000469605.1 Apis dorsata
GTCCGGGCGAGGAATCAGAGGAAGAGGTACTTTTTGGCCTGGAAAAGATCGACAGATTGAGAGGCAAGAACGTGGAGTGGGATCGAGAGGCAATCGAAAAATTCCGAGAGAATCGCCAAGAACGTAAGTAAGAAAATTGGTTAACTTTTACGATTAAGGGCGTAGGCGTAGGGATCGATCGAGACTGGCCGATATTCAACAGTTGGTCTTTCTTTTATCTTTCGAAACTCGACTCTTCGATCTTACGTCCATCCCTCGAATTTCTACCAGAAAGCCCTATCTATAGAACCCTCGAAAACTTCCACTTATAAAACAGATTTGAAATTCTGGATAATATTATTCCAACGTTAATATCGCGCCTCCGTTTGGTATTCTTAATTTTGCAATTACTAACAAAAATATATACATAGAACGTGTACATTATTTCAATTGTATCTTCTTTTAAAAAAGAAAAATCATCTCTCGTCTATCAAAAGATATATACACATATATATTTTGACATAATATATAAAATAAAAAACAAAAAGATGTCAGAAACACGAGGAAACAAATCTCGAAACGGTTAAAAAGAGGAAAAAGGAAGGCGTGGAACGCGCAGACGGCGGGCGTAAAAACACAACGGAACGGCGCGTTTATCCGCTTATCCGCGGTAATTCTTTTCGCGGTACGTCCGGATGGTTGCGGAGGAATTCGCGATCCGTGGGCAGTAGGTGTGGCCATAGGTGTAACATATTTATGTTGTGAACCGGCCGAGTGCGGGCAATAAATAGCGAGCGCACGACCGGCCACAGGGCCATCGGGGGTGTGAGAGCGAGAGGGAGGGAGGGCAGGTACGAAGCGTAGGGGTAGTTGGTTCGTCGAGGCGCGGGGTTAGAACGATTACGGTTTCCAAACCCCTGGTCGTTCGACCGAGTCACTGGCACCGCCATCGGCACCACCACCGTATCTACCCCCCTCCCCCCGCCCTCATCCTATCACCATCTATCTTTCTCTCTCTCTTTCTTCCTCCCTGTCCCGTATCCCGCGTTTCGTATCCCTCCCCCTCCCTCCCCCCGCGCTTATATATCCCTCTGCCAACCCCTTCGCTCACCTACATCCCCCTTCCCCTCTTCCTCCCCGGAGGCTGCACGCTGCTCCAACAATCCTATTCGTTCGTTTCCAGCCCGTATGTACGAAGGCACGCAATTTATTTAGGAATTCGCGTACGAGCGAGTACGATCATCGAGAGAGAGAGAGAGATGTCCTTTCTTGGAATATTCCAAGTGGAAGGGAAAGGACCCTGGTCGTGGAATATATGCGATGCATCGTTTCAAGAATTCTTTGTCCTTCGCGATCGAGACTTTAAATTTACCCTAACCTAAAATTAATAGAAATTCAATTAAATTTTCGGAAGGCGCGTTTGAAGAGCGCACGGAGATGCACGTGGAGGTGGAGGTCGAGGAGGAATACGCGTACGCGGGTATGCGGGCCATCTTAGGAAGCGAGCACCCCTTGGCATCCCAACGATCTCGACCGATGGAGAATCGAAGGATAGTAGGAACGCGGCGCCGAGTGGACGCGCGTGTGTCGGCTGTCCGGCAATCCTAATGATGCATATCTCTCCTCGGCCCGTTATGTCTTGAATGTCTCGACGATGCGATATCTGTATGCGGATCGGTATCGGTCCCGTACATAGGGAGATGGTGGTAGGGGGGTTGGAACAACGGGAGAAGCACGAAAGCTAGCTGGGAATCGGGGTGGTGTATATGGTCGCAATGAGGTTGAGAGCTTGCGGCCGGATGCCAGTCTAACCATGTCTAACCGTACGTTTACTTACTGGCAAGCTTGCCAGACGCTCGTACGCATCACCAGCATCCGAGCAATGCGGCTCAAGAGTCCGCGTCGCCGCTGACGATGCGCTTCAAGATGCAGCGTTTACCTCTCCCCCGTAAACCGTGCGCCTCTGCGTTGCCTCCTTCGTCGTCGACTCGATCTCGTGGATGTGGCTAGTGGATGTTTCACGGAGGGTAAACGTGACTTGGCGTACGTAGAGGTGGAACGATGCTGACTAAGGGATAACAGTACAAGGAATTCTCCAGGCCTATGCTCCTTGAACGAGCGCTCCTTTCGATATTTCATTTCTCTGACGGAATGTTGGAATTCCAAAAAAAAAAAAAAATTAATCAAAGATACGAACGATTAAAGAACNAAGAAATCCCCTAACGATTTTCTCGAATTCGAAGAGAGAAAAAAAGGAAATAAAATCGAGTGTCGCCACTTCTTCACCTTTAAACGCCATTCCCCTCGCAGCGGATTCCACTACATTCGATGGGGAACGAGAAAAACGGAAAGCGCGAATTCCCATTTAGCATACAAACGCGGGGGAGGAGGGGGAGG
>NW_006263361.1:210884-214387 GCF_000469605.1 Apis dorsata
TTTGGAGGTTGGTGGAAAGCGGGTAGGTGTAATTAATAGCAAACCCGTATAAATCAGAGACAGGCTGGATGCAGGTTGGTATGCGCTGTTCCCGATGCGGGATTATACCCAGAGGGGCGGTTACCCCACGACCCGCTAATTTTTCAAACGGCCGCCATAATGGTCCCGGCTAATTACTGATTTTTATCTCCGCGAGTCGGTATTGCGAGAAAGAGTCGTTCGACCGTGGAAGGAGAAGGAGGAAGAGCAAAAAAAAAAAAAAGAGAAGAAAAAAAAGAAAAAAATGAGCTAAAGAGACGAACGAAAAGAGAGCTAAGTGGAGACTACTGGAGGAAAAGAATTGGATTCGGGGGGATCAATGGCAAACGGCTTTGCGTTGCTATTTTAAGTGGGCGAGAAATTTTGTCTCCGTAAAATTTAACCCTATCACCGTAATCGAAATGTACTTTAAACTCTTAATTTTATCGCATCTCTCCTTCGACCACGTTCCAATAGAATATCCTCAACATCTGCAATAAGGATTACCCACACCTAGCGGTAACCGAATAATTCGAAAGCCCGTGGCGTTTAATGGCCATCCAATCGCTATCACGCGTGATGCGTGGAAACTTGGCGAATTCACTTGGAGAGAATTGTTGTTCGCGTGTACGGGACGTTTCAAGTTAGACACCGGCCCCGGTATTTTGCGCCGGTGAGTGCAACTAACTACCCCCAAACACCTATGTACTTAACGTAACCCGTGTAAGCTCACGCTAGAACAAATTTACTCCTCCCCTCCTCCTGAAACCCCCTCGGATAGAGCCGAGTCCCACTCCCTCCCCCCTCATCCACTTCGAGTCCTTCTCTACCACCCTCTCACCCCCTCTAATTCCGCCACGGAACACCGACGTTATGAAGTTGTGTTGAACTTTTCGCGAGAATAGTTTGCGGAACACCCTCGGGTGACTGGAAGGCTTACCTTGGCTCGTGACATGGTTCTAACAAACCGTCGGCGAAGCGGAGGGCGGACGCGGAGTTTTGCGAGGGGTGGGCACGGGCGAAATTTGCGGAAGAACGCGTCAACCGCGCGTGGCTCTCTTTCGATTTCGACGTCCAACGTTCCCTCCGGAAAAGTCGGCAATTTCGTATCACCTACCTGTTGCCCGCCACCGCCGTGTCAATGGACACGTCAATGCGATAATCCTGCCCTTTTAATGAAATTCGCACCGTCGACACGTGTGTTCCGTCTTGGAAATTATATCATATATGTTACGTAATGTATCTTACTACGAGAAACCGAAGAACCCTAGGAAGGAAGGTACGAATACGAAACTTGATTTTGCTCCGCTGATAAGATATTTTTACTAATTTTTTCCTCTCTCGTCGAACGCGAGGCTTCGTTTCAAACGTTGGAACGAAAGAGGGACGGGTATATATATACGTGTCGCGTATGCAGGCGAAACAAGGCGCGCGCGTTAGGAATTCTCGGCACGGGAGTCGAAGCCAACAGGCCCGGCAGAAACTTACGGGCCAACTTTGAGGGGGGTAACAGCATTACAACATTATTAGATTTACCGCAAGCACCTACCCCCGAGGCACTCCCGCGCATTGCACACATAGCCCTTTTCCGAAGTATAAGTAACCCTAAGCGGGCGGTGGCAAAGCCCAACCTCTTCGTGCTCCCGATGTCTTGCACGTTAAATTATGCGCGTGTACCTTCCAGGTACGAATCAGAGGCGTTCCTTCCTTTGTTGCCAACAACTCTGTAATTTTAATCGAGAATCTGAAACGAGCGGAAGAAAAACTGGAAGAAACAAGTTCGATTTAATTTTCCCGATGGAAGAGAGAGAGAAAGAGAGAGAGAGAGGAAGAGGAAATGGAAAATGAAGAAGAAAAAAGAAGAAAGCGATCGAAGATAGAAACGATTGTGCGAGAGAGTGGTAGAAATTTCGGTTGCTATTGAGTAGCTACCCTTAAGATAAGGGTGGCTTCACCCCGTCCCTCATACGTTTCCGCTATCTGACGCTAAACGGCAGCGCTGCTCGTGGTCTTCCACGTAAAAGGGATGGTCCTGGCAGGATGGTTCTACATAATACGCCGGCACATTACTGTCGAAACCCCATTAGATAAGCGGAATTTAGAACGGCGAGACAGGATTTTTGTACGGACGACGCGCGTGAAAAATCACCCGAACCGCCAGCCTCGTCGCGGATTATTTTTCTTCTTTTCTTCGCTTTTTTTTGCGTCTGGAGCACGAAGATCCTCCTTTTAATCCTCGCTTTGCTTCTCTTCTCTTTGTTTTCGACAAGTGGCCTAACGAAACAGAGCCGAAGACAGAGAGAACAAGGGGATAAGGGAGAAAGACTTTTTCTTTTTCTTCTTTTTTGATATTTTTTGAAAATCGTTCTCGAGCAAAAAAAAAAAAAAACGGGAGGAAAGATCGTTTGTCACGAGATGGTGGATATTTCGATCTGTTATCGGCGCCAACTGGCATCCGCGAAAACTGATTTCAAAAGCGAGAAGATGGGATCCAACGCAACAAAAGCCTTTACACGTCTCGCCCTCCCCACCACCGGCTCATTTAAGGCTAACTGTCCACAACGGGGGTGCAAACTACCCTTATCTGCGGACGTTTATGCCCACGCCTTATCTAGCAACCCCGGACTGCTTCGTGCTTGCTAACAACTAGGTATTCTCTCTTCCAAGCCAATCTCCTTCCTCGAACAAAACGACCTTAAGTTTTCCCCTCTCGCTTCCACCACCGATCTCCTCTTTGTCGCTTCATTCGCTCGCCTCCTACGCTCTCCACTTTGCCCCGGGTTTATTTCAATTTCCTCCCGAACCGTTGTATTTTTAAAATGTCAAACGAAACGTAATTTCTTTTCTTTTTCGAGTTTCTCTTCTCGTCGCAATTTCCATCATTATTAACGGAAATCTTCTCGTCGAATATAAATCGTTGCATTGTGCATCGAATGTTAAAAAGGAAATATTTTTTCCCATAAAACACATTCATTTCCACGGGGATAATTTATCCACCCGCGAGAGTTTTCCGCAAATCGAAGCGAATTTCACTTTCTTTCACTTTCCCTCTCCTCGTCGAATTTAAAGAAAGAGAGCAAGGGTTGGGAAACAATGGCGCAATTTGGTTCCGCGCGAGAATCCACAGTGAAGAGTGGAGAAGGTGGCGATACGGAAAATCGGGAGGTACGATGCTCCTTATCTCCGAGCAAGCTCCCTCGAAGCACGGGTTGCCGTTGGAAGAACGAACGATTGTCGGGAGAGTAAGGGTCGCTGGCCGAAGGATGTTGCGCGGTGAAAACAAAGACGTTACTGCGTCCCTATCTGGGGGTTGTAAAATAACCGTCGAACGAGAGCAAAACAGCAAGGAGGGGTGGGAGGGTAATAAATGAGATAAGCTTCGAATAGATTCTGGTGGTGGTGGAGGGCATTATCGATGAGTCTCGTCCAATTCCTTCCTTCTCCCGAATCGAAAACCATCACGTTAGTATCCCTCCATCCGGGGA
>NW_006263361.1:214800-217608 GCF_000469605.1 Apis dorsata
AAACACGAACGGTGCTCGATTCGTGGAAAATAAAAACACGTTGTTCCCAGCTGGTGCTCGTTCCTCGCGTCCCGGGGAATATTACAAACAACCGGCCGATTTTCCGCTGATTTCCCTGACTGAAACGCGCGTAGCCGCGTATTGGTATATCGAACTAATTGGAAGTCTTAATAGCACTCGACGTAATAACGCTGTCGGTATCCGGCCGTGTGCATCATATCGATTGGAATCTACAACGGACCCCTCTTGTTCCCAGCCAGCTCTCTTCCGTGCACTCGATCTACCTCCGTAGCGACCGGTAGCGAATCAACAAACGGGGACTGATTTGATTTCATTCGTTAATTCCGACCGACTTCGCCCGCTCCCGATTCAAGTTCATGCGTACTTGAACGCGTTTGCGGGTCCCGTTTGTTTGCACGCCCCGCGCGTATCACAGGACGATCTCGATTTCCTTTCCCCCCCCCCCCCCCCCCCCTGATCATTTATGACGAGAAAGTGCCAAGATATTTTCAACCGAAACCGAATATTTTAATCTCCAACGATTTAGATCCGCGGTAATAATTCATCGGATCACCGGAGCAATTTTCTCGATATTCTTGAAAGATTCAAAATTAAGGATCGTACCGAGGCGAAAATAATCCCCGAACGAGTTATTTTTCATATCGGATATAGGATCGGTCTGGAAAAACGGGAAAGGTCTGCGTTCGATTAAAATAACTCGGGCTCGTCACTTCGATGATTTAATTAATCATATATCCTCTCTCTCTCTTTCTCTTTCTCCGCATTGCGTATCGATTTTAACATTATCCTCGGGTCACGACAAAAATAATCGCTACCAAGTTATAACAGGGTATCGGGGATTTTCTCGACCTCGACGCGGTCGGAGAACGATTTAATAGAATTTTGTCTTCTTTTAGACGATACCGGAGAAGACAGAAGACAGATACGATACGTAGAGCGAAAGGAGAAAGGCAGCTGTCTGTAACCGTGCCGTGATTTAATATAAACTGCACAAAGCTCCACTCTTTGATAGTCGGAAATATGAAATATTCTTGGGTCCGAGGAGTGGCCCTTCGAGGACAGTCATGCTAGAGGGTGCGCTCGAGCGTCTCGTCGGACTGCATCAAGCGGCGATATCCATTCCTCCTCCTTCGCGTGTCTCGAGGTATTCGTCGGCAAAGGGGGCTCCAAGTCCAAGTCCGCCTCGAGTCTTTGAGAGCTACGAATATTCGTCGGAATGTTTGCATCTTTCCCGAATGTCACGTGTCTGAATTCCTTTCGAGAAGTCGCGTTCGATGGAACGCTATTCTCGTATCGAATCGAACAATGACGCTCGCTTTTTTATACGTACGATAAAAATTAGGGAAAAAGAAGGAAAGAAAGTTTGTTCGAACCAGGAATGAGAGAGAGTTTCCTCCTTCTCTCCCTCAGCGTGATTTATAAAATTCTTAAAAATAATAATAAAAGAGAGTAATCGTTTCAGGGGGAAGAAAAAAAGAAAACTGAAACGGATTCGAAAAAAGAAATACGAAAAAAGAAATCTTTTTCTTCTTCTTCTTCTTCTTCTTCTTCGTCGTCTTGCTCTTTTTCTTCTTCCTCTTCTTCTTCTTCGAATATACGATGTCCCGCGCGCGTAATAGCCGCTTCAACGGCAGACTTTGATCCTTTATTACATTTTTACAAGCGATTACATTGGCCAGCCGCTGGCTATCGCTCCGGGGCGACCTTATTTTCCTCACGACGATCAACGGCGATCCACGATCTGCCCTGCCACCGCCTTATCCACCCCACCGTAACGAAGTTCCGAAGAGAACGAAGATATTGTTCTTGTTTGTAGCGAAGTTAACTCGAGTTCCGACTACGTTCCGGCCGTGGCTCGCTCGCCCCCTCCCCTCCTAATTAGGTTTAAGGGATTATAGAATTGGCTGGCAAAGTCGATTACGAGATTGGAACGGGCAGGGGCGAACGACGAAGAAGTAGCCCCGCAGTTTTCAAGACGCGAAGCCTCTGCTGGAATTTATCGGATTTCGCGAAACGCGGTAAAGCTAGCTTTGAGAGGGGGCGTGCAAAATATAATCAAAGGCTCGGGTAACTTTCTCGTCCATTTCACCCTCGAATACCGCTAAATAAGGAGGAAATTATTCTATTTTCTCCGTCTCTCTCTTCCTCCACGTTCCTTTCCTCCTTCGCCTTTTAGTCATTCAAAAAAAGAATCGTAAAATTATCCGAGTTAAATCAGTCGACGAATCACGCTAAATCTGAAAATCATCTCCGTTCTTCAATCCTTTCCGTTCCAATCGAAGAAGCGTTCAATCGAACCCGATTACGTTCGAATCGGTTGCCGACTTTTTCATCGGGAAATCAGAAACACGAGCGTAAGAGAATAAGAGCAATAGATATCGCGTCCTCTAATTGATAGCCGTCAAAGTGGTTAACGGGGGGGAAAAAAATCATAGGTTCGGAGGGAGAGAAAAAGAGAGAGACGAGGGTGCAGAAGGTCGCGAAAGGCGCCGTTGACGGATCTCTGGCGGCGCTGTGCCGGTCTGAAAAGAGAGGGGTGGGTCGGTGGGGGAGTAAAAAGGAAGGGACGAGGGTTAGCAATTTTAAACAGTCTCCGGCGACTCGATCCTCCGGCATAGCGGAGTCCGGGCTAGTGAGGCTGAGCGTGCAATGATTGATGCCAGGCCGGCCTGTATGGAGGGGTGAAAGTGAGGAAGGCTAGAGGATCGGTCCTACGGCCTGGGGAAATTTAATTAACGTAAATGCCGCCGCCACGGCCGGCGTTACACGCCGTGTGTGGCAATCGCT
>NW_006263361.1:217617-217753 GCF_000469605.1 Apis dorsata
AACTGCCCCCTACCTCCCCCGCGATCATCCCTCCCTACCTTCAAACTCATCCCACACGCCTCCTTCCCTTCGTCCATCCTACCGTTTCACCCTCTCGCGATCGCCCGTGTCTCTCTCTCTCTCTCTCTCTCGCCCC
>NW_006263361.1:218024-224088 GCF_000469605.1 Apis dorsata
CTGGGGGTTATTAAACGTTCCGAACAGGGGTAAGGGGCTTCGATTGCGGCCCGATTGATGAATCTTGGATCGTGGTGCGTGTTGTTCCCTCGATCGACCGAATATCCGTGATCTCGTGAATCGCGATAAGTGAACGGGTAATGGTCGTTCGCGGGCGAGAGCGGAGGAAAGCGTATCCGTCACGGTCAAGGAAGCGGAAATATCGCGGAAAGAGAGAAACTTTTTTCTTCTTTTCTATCGAGAAACCTTTTATTCGAATCTTCGACGATGAAACGGTAAAGAAAAAGAAGAGAAGAAAGAGGATAAAAAAGAATATCGATCGATCGTGAAATCTTACGTAATCGTAAGATCGATTCTTTTTCCACCGTTTTTTCTTTTTCCTTTTCTTCGCGATACTCTTTGCGCGCATATAAGTATCGGTATCGGTAGTGGCGCGTTGCGGATACGCGGAGGGAGGATGAAAGAGAGGATGGATGAGATGGAGGTCGAGATGGAGCGGGGCGAGGGGGGCACGTAATGGCCGCGGCACGTGGTGCGTGCCCCCATTAAACCGATCGCAACTCCGGATTGATTTTCAGCCTTTCGGCATTTGATGCGAACAAACTTCGTTGTCGGTGTATAATTGAATCCGCCGCGAGTGTCCGCCTGACTCGAACGCAAATTAACCGGAACGAGCGGATCGTGGTGGGCGGACATCGCGGACGTCCGCGCGCCAAGGGGATCGAACGTGCACGCGGAGAAGAAAGAATTCCTTTCTATTGTATTACATATATAGACGGGGAAGAGGAGCGTGACGCGATGATCTAATTATTCTCGCTCGTTGCTAACCGATTCTTTGACAATTATTAACCGCCCTCGTCCGCTTCGATGAACGGCGTCCTTCGATCGAATCCACTTCCGATCCGATTCCCTTCCGCGAGGAAGAGACTCGATCGACACACTGTTATTACAAGCTACGAGTATAGCTTTTCTTTTTCTTTTCTTCATCGCGGTAAGTTTAAGTTGGGTGGATCGATCGGAAGGGATGGAATGATCAGGTGGGTGGACGATCGGTTCGGACGAATCGGATGGAAGCGGATGATTTCGAAGGGGTGAACGAGTTCGGGACGAAAGTGCAACGTGGCAGCATGCGAGCAAGCAGCAGAATGCATTCGTGCGGTCTGCGGGCCGTAACTGCTAATTAGCGCATACAGGTCTGTATGGCAGGCTCGAGGGTTGGACGGCTGCCGGTGCAGGCTACGCAATGCGCCCCTTTATTAAATACCATCGAAATTAAAATTATAATTGCATTCGCTCTATCCCCCTGCCTCGACAGCGCCCGTTGCGCGCTGATTCTTCTTTGCCCGGTCGTTCCCCTCTTCCAGTCGGGCCCTCCTATCCGAGGCCGAGGATTCGCCGAGAATTAAAAATAGGGAAAGATCGTTCGGATCAAAGGGGGGAGTATATCGATTTCTGTGTTGAAACGTAGCCGTTTTTCTTTCCTTTTTTTCTTCTTTTTTTTTTTTTTTACGTTAGAAAAGAAGAAACAGAATCGAAGGTTAACGCGATACAAATATAAAAGTACTCCTTCCTGTTTCCTGTTGTAAATTCGTTCGTTTAATCTTGGGGGGGCACGAGGAACGAGGAACGATTGTATGTGCGTGTTTCTAGGCAAGGGGCGGCAAAGCGGTTCTCGAAACGTCGATAGAAACGAGTGGTGGAATGGAACGATCGGCCGTTAGATATTCTAATTAAGGGTAACACGAGCCGGTACTTGGGCAGCTGAGTAAGGCATATGCCGATGAGATTGTAGGTGGAAACGATGGCGAGGCCAGAAACGGCGGAGGTAGAGGCGGTAGTAGCCGGTAGTAGTAGGTTGTACAGCCCCTGTCAGCCACTGTGCCACTGACGGCTCGCTAATTGCTCGACCAACCTCTAATCCTCCGAGCCGCCCCTCCCCTCCGCGTTCTGCCACCCTTCAAATCCAAATCCATCCCTTCGTAACGGCCGATACTCTCGGTCCTTTCAGAATTGCGGGCATACATTCGAGTATCGTGTGTATGATAACGAAATTTCTCGGCGAACGACCGGAATAACTGCACGCAACTGCCGATCGAGATTTCTCATCGATCGCGCGCCCCGCGCGAATAGAAACCGACCCGTTATCCCCTTCCCCCACCACAGTTGGGGGAATCCGCGTTTCACTAGGCGGTCCACCAGAATTCGAAATTGCCTCGTCTATCCGCCGATCGTGCGGCCGTATCAATGCGATCCCGATAAAAGGGAGAAAATTCCATTTAGGATCGTTCGAATTGTTTTGCGGCCTCGCGATGCCGATTTCGCGCGATTTCGGTTAACGATCCGATTCGACAACGTTCGGCCAAATCTTCCGACGTCTTCCCAACCTCGTTCCAAATTAATCGCCCCCGCGTTTCAGGAGGGAAAATAAAATTGGTGGACAGGTGGAGAGGCGTAGGGGGAGGTAGCTCGGTCGGGAAGCGAGAGAGAAAAAAAGAAAATTTTGCAAGTTTGCACAGGAGCAACACGCTCCTATCGATCGTTGCGACCGAATGCGCGAACGAATGGGCGAGTAAGCGAACGAGCGTATCAAGGGTCGGTACGGTCGCGAATTAATCGAGCATATAATCGATGTGCGCCTGTCGATATATATATATGTACATATATGTATATATATATTTATATATAGATATATATATATACGTATATATGTATATGGAAGCCATTCGCCTGGTCACCCTCGTGAACTCGGGGCCCCTCTATCGTTAGTCAACAGTGCACGCGGTAACGCTAATTTCTGTAGCGGACGTGTTCCACCGTGTCCCACCGTCGAAAAATGTTCGACACCCTCCATACATATATATATATATATACCTTCTCTTACGTCTTACTTTTTTCTCACCAATTTTATTCGTGCAAATAAATAAATAATTTTTTATCGGTTCCTCTCCAACTCACAATTTCACAGTTTCAACCTCCAATTTAGCATTCAAAATTCCCTTATCGATTATTTGGACGGACGTTCTTTCTCAAAACCCTATTTCTTACGAGTATCCCTCGTTTCAAATTACACTCGGTGGCGGGAGCGTCGCGTTTTCCCTAACGAAACGCTTACGAATAGCGAAAATTGGGGTGACAATTGGGTCGGGAGAAGAGAAGGATAGGGGGTAGGACGACAACGGCAGGACGGATCGGGCGACGTTCGATGGAGGCGATAGGAAACGGGGCAAAGCCGGGCCGATTTGGTGAAATTAAGAGCATCGAAGGAGAGGGTTGGGCCGCGATATCCGGCGCGTCTCCGCGGCGCGGGTAGCGGGTGGACGGGTCGGACGGGTACGGGCGCGATAGCGCATGATCGTAGTCGCAAATTTATATCTGATTTTCCGGGCGGGACGGAAATCAGGGAACGGCGCAAAATTGATCTGCCTTCTGATTTATTACCACGAACTAATAAAGCCAATATCGAGCGTGGCCCGCGGCACTCTACGGAACAACCGATAGGTAGCTGTATCGCGGACTAGTTCAAATCCATACTTTACAAAAGCGGCGCAACGTGATTTCGAATGTCGCGTCAACGTTACGCGCGTGTGTGACGCGACGATCAACCGCGATACCGTGGCCGATAAACGCGTCGAAACGCGTGGATTAGTGGCTGCCACCGATCCTTTTCTCTCTCTCTCTCTCTCTGTTCTCCTTTTTTCCCCCTCCCCCCTTCCCCCCATTGAAAATT
Source organism: Apis dorsata (assembly GCF_000469605.1). Lineage (NCBI taxonomy): Eukaryota > Metazoa > Arthropoda > Insecta > Hymenoptera > Apidae > Apis > Apis dorsata. The sequence goes on from NW_006263361.1 coordinate 221,752, forward strand.
CAGAAATCCTCGGTTGATTCGCTTAGCTCGAGAGCTCGATCGAGAGCGCGCGGACGTTTAATTCGGGCGATATTTTTATTTCGAATCGGTATTCGGCGGGGATCGAATATCAATAACTTTTCGGCCGGCACAGCTGGAAGCACGTTTCGACGTTGTCCAAGCCGTGCCGTAATTTAATTCTCGCCCCGTGAAAATAGTTTCGTTGTCACGGCTCGTATTCGCCCGTCGCGTGTCTTCTTCGCGTTTTTTGTTTCTTTTTTCCCCCTTTTTTTTTTTTTTTTTTGTTTTCCGCCACCGCGTTGGAAATTTATATTTTTCACGCGGATCCCGTAATGCGGGAAAATGGTGGCGGGCGGACAGAAACGAACGGAAACGAAATTAAAAAACGAAACCGCGGAACGGGCCGAAAATATCGTTGCCGGCCCGATCCGCGAACAAAATCCCCACCCCGTTAATTTTCATTTATAAGATTTCGCTCGACTCCGTTTCGACGATTCCGAAAACCGTGATTTCGATCGATTCTCCACACGGTTTTCCCGTATCCTTCTAACTCGATCAATCGGCCAATGGCAAAACCCGATACGCGATACCCAATTTGGCGGATCGTATATTTGCGATTCCTAAGGGCTCACCGATACGTTCCGTTGACGAATATCCCGTTGGCCGGATCGATATTTACCCGATTTCCTCCATTTGTCCTCGGGACAAACGATTCGAATCTCTCGCGACAAGCAATACGTTCTTGGGGAAGCGGGCGGGGAGCGACACCCCTGTGGAAGCTTAGCAGGGAGAATTAAAAATGCAAACGAACTCGTGTGTGTACCAAGATAAAAGGAAATTGGTAGTCAGAGTGATTGGTAGGATCGTACCGGGGAATCTTTAAAGGGTTCTAGTCTTTAAAGTTGGCCGGACGAATGGAACGTTTCCTTCCTTCCGTGCGAAACGTAGTCGAGCGTTACTCCTCGCGTATTAATCCTCGGATTCGGTGCATTGAAATTCGGTTTATTGTCCGACGGAAATCAAAATATCCATTGTGCGCGGAATAAACGCAGGCGCACAAAGGACACAAAGATTGGGGGCGGAGGGAGGGACGATCGCGACTAATAGGAAGCGTAATCGCGGGTAAAGGATTGGAAGAGATTGGAGAGAGAGAGAGAGAGAGAGAGAGAAAGAGGGAGGAGAGCATAAGCAGCGTTATAACGCTCGAAGGGATACGAGGGATTCGTTTAAATCGGCCACGCGAGATATTATATTTCTTCTCGTTTCATTTGCGCCCAACGTAAAATTAATTAAACAGCTGATATACGTGTACGTCACGCCCGTACTACACGCAGAGTAGAGAACGGAATCTCGTGCAGCCTCTCTGCCCCCGGGGCACCCTCTGGCGAAAACAAACACGTTNCTTGGAAATCGGTTCACCCGGCTCCAGACCAGAGATTTTCAATTTACGCTGCTGCTAAGGGGATGTAAAAACGCGCTTCCCCCTCCCCCCGGTGCATTCTGCTCCGTCGCGCGGAATACGTCAGCGTGCATACCTGTCAACGCGGGCCCCGCGATAAGGAGAGAGCGACCGCCGCAACGGTGGTGCAACAAAGTGGAAAAATTGATCCGCGGTCAAACGGAGTTGGCCAAGTTAATCGAATCGCGGCAACAACTTTCTAACCGTTCGAATCCCTGCGCGATGGAAAGCGTAGATTCAGGCAATCTGGCTATCTACTATCCCTTTCGAATGCAACCGACGATGGTTGGCTCGCGATATTCACGGTAGAATTGGTGCTCCCCTTTTTTTTTTTTTTTCACCAACCAAGAGCCAAGTCTGATAAAGTTCTCGAATTATATTCTCGTATTCTTCGTTATTATCGAGTATTCGTTTCGAGAAACGAGAGGATTTAATGGGTGTGACGGGTCGTTTCGTTTGTTTCGACGACGAAAGAAACACGCGCGCGTGTGTAACGTATCGCGGAACGCGGAGTGAAGATCGTTTTAATAAAGACAGGGGAGAGGGTTGGCGGAAATGGTGGGCGAAAGGAGATTTGTCGGCGCAAACGAGAGGGGAAGTGGAGAGGTCGCCGTTCCTAATAGCGCGTGTTTTACCTACACGCCGAATTCGCAAATTACATTTGCACGTATCCGCGCCTCCCCGAGACAATTTGGCCTCATAAACATAATTAATGGCGGAGCATTAATTCAGACATTTTTCGCCGGTTGCGAACACATGTTACCGTGCGCCACCAACTGTCTCGCAATTTAGCTAAATAATTACCAAACTTGCTCCCCTCCTCCCTCGCCCGTGGCCGACGACGCATTGCCACCATCCGACGAAACTTCATTCGTAAC
>NW_006263361.1:224117-227840 GCF_000469605.1 Apis dorsata
GAGTCGCGCACACCGCCATTGTCGCACTCTTCTTCTTGCCAGCGAGATTTAGATCCTCTCGTATCGTTTCGAAAAACTACTCTAATTCCCTCCGCTCGTTTTCCGTTCGAGATTAAAAAAAAAATCGACCTAGATCCCCATTCATCCCCTTCAATAATCAATAATCCCCTTAAACCTGAAACCTGTGTCTCCAGCGAGAGAAGAACGAGAAATTTCATCGTGTTAGAATGGCACTTAAGCGTTAGAGCTGATGGCTCAACGGAGAGAGAGAAAGAGAGAGAGAGATACCGTTTCGCGTGTGCGTTGAAGGCAGGCATATATACGCGTATATATGGCCCCTTGTTCCGAGCTGCAGGGCTGCCATCCTAAGCCGGCTTGACTAATTGGTAGCGTTATAATCATGGGTACACGGTTAGGTTGGTATTACCGCAAGTTATAGCCCCGTCTCCACATCGGCGACCGCCACGCACATTCGCGCGTAAGAGGGGTGCTTAATGACCCCGCCGTTTACGCAAATTTTCCCATTATGCGACGCGGTTTTGGCTCGCCGAACGGAANTCCTGGCGAGCTTCGGAACGATCGTCATTTTCTCCACCGTTACGGGGGAGGGGAGGGAGGGTGCTTAAGGCTTTTCGAAACCGCCGCTCACTCGCTCGCTCGTCACCTTCGCGTCAAGTGAAAATCATCTATCTTCGAAACGCGTTTGGTCGAAATAATCTTACTCACTCGATCTCGTCCAGAAAAATTGCCCGTTTGACTATATTTCATTTCGATTAGCGCCGCTGCAACGATAACATACACGAATAATAATCCCACGAAGTGCGAACTGCTAATCCAGAAAATAGGTTTATCGCGTGTGTAACGATATCCGGAATTTTCCCCGTTTGGCCACGCGAGATATTGATAATAAAAAATCGCGGGATATAAAATAATTCAAACAAATGCGGTCGCACGAAGAACGTTACTGCCACCGATATATATATTTCGAGCTTATCCGCGTCCGGTCATTCATATACGTGGGAAAAAAAAAAAAGTGATGGCTCTAATGGACGGCTATCTGTAACGGTTAGGAAGCGGGGAGATTTGTCGACGCCACCGCCGAGGAAGGGAGAAGAAATCTTCTCTCCTGGAGGCTGTCGCTCGACGTTGGGCGCCGATATCGCGCCCAATATTGAACACCAATCCATAACGGGCACCAAGATAACGGACAAACGAAGCGACGCTTTAACCTCGTCTCCCAGGATATGCATGGATAGTGGAAAATTTTATCGTACCCGATTACTACGTTGCAATCAGAATGAGAACGAGAGAGAGAGAGAGAGAGAGGGAGGGAATAAACGTTGGAACAAAACGTGAAAAGGTTCGAGGAAGCTTCATATCGGCGAACTGGTCCGCGTGTCCCATCGGCTCGAATCCCGTGGGTGTGATCCGTGCTAACTAAACTTGTAAATCTCTCCGGCCTGGCTCCCTGGTTTGCGCGGGGCTAGATCCTATCCCAACTGGCCGGAGCACATTTGTCTATCTTACGAGCGTGGTAAACGGCGCCTGTGGAAAATCAGTCGGCCCCGCAATCTTCGTTCCGCCGATCGACAATTTGGCATTTAACCAAAAGCTCGTGGGGGGAATTAGGTGAAAAATTTCTACGAAACGATTGAACAAGCACGAATCGGTGGAACGTTTGTGGCGGAAAGTTAGAATAACTGTACAAGGGGGAGAGGAGAGAAGGCATTAGAAAGGTGGGCAAACGAGAAGTTACGGGGGCCCTTTATACCTCTGCCCTCGTATCCGGTTGTCTCGCGTATTATGACTGATGTGCTTTAGTTAACCGTGCCGGCGAGACGGCTTTAACGCCGACGAACGAGAGAAAGGAAAAAGGAAGGAGGCGGCCGAGAGATACGCGGCCACTTGTGTCAGGCCTCCTCGCTTCGCCCCTGAAATTGTGAGGGATGGTTATGGTGCACCGTGCTTGCTATACGATCCCGCGAGCGCTCACAAATCAAAGCCGCCGCGCGCATTTCGCGTCGCTTTTCCGCTCGAATTGCAAGCAATATTGCAAAAAAGTTTCAAACCACTCTGACCGACTCCATACTCCTCGTTAAACGCGCTATTCTTGAAAAAAAAAAAAAAACAAAAGAGATAAATCTCGATAATTACAATCTTTACATATTTTAATCGCGTTACAAGTGATCCGATTCCTATAAAAATTTGATTCGTCGACGACTTTCGTAAACGAGTTTTGATACGCGAGGCCCGAGAGACGCGAACGCTTATTCAATACGGACGTTATTATGAATTTCACCCTGATCGCGTATAATTAACGAGTATTTAATATTTTCGCGGCGGCAGCGGTTGCTGGCTGTATCGCCGTAACTTCGACCCCTTTTTTCCATGGATTTTTTACTCGCGCAACCTCTAATCGCCGCGGCGTATCCCACGGTAATATTTAATTTTTAATCCGAGCGTATTCAAATGCGGGCCGGGCTCGCCGCTCCTCGTGGCGCTCCTAATGGGAATACAATTTATTCCCTGGCCACGGCTTACTTTACATTTTATGCTAAATAAGCGGGCAGGCTACGCGTTCCGTCGTCTATACTCGCGCCAACAATTAATTATACGCACACCGAGCGCCGTTGCTAAGCAAGCGGTTATCGTTCTTTTATCGAAGAACGAACGAGTTCTTGCCGTCGATCCCCGATCTCAGGGGGGGAGCAGCGACGATAGTAGGAGATGATGTGTCGCGAATCTCGAAGGAACGAAGCTCCTCGGTTACAAGCGGTATTAAATAAGACGAGGTTGGCTGGCACCGTCCGAAAGTGCATTATCTTCTCACGGACCCTTGGCCCTCAAGTTCCAAGGGTTATATCCGACCCTCGTAATTATCTGGAGGAGAAATTTGGTCAACGTGGCCCGAGGGTCGGCGCGAAACTCACTTACCGTAGCTTGGTCAGCCACACTCGAAAACTCCCGGAAGGCACCTTTAAGCCCGCGTGATTTTTAATCCGGGATCGATTAAACGCCTAATAGGCAATCCTAGAGACGAGAATTACCCACGAGCCGGAGGCCACGACTTTTCTCCCCTCATCGATCGCTAATTCGACCGTTTTTGGTCTGGTTGGTTACCTGGACCAAAGCCTCTCAACGCTTCGCCTCGAAACGCGTTTTATATTTTTATTATTTCAATTGGGACAACTTCGTTCCTTCGTTCGTTCGACGGGAGTAAGAAGCGTAACTTGGTTAGCCGGCTGGATTCGCACGCGGATCGTTGGACCGTTGAACGAATGGCCGGCCACGTGAACGCGGCTGTAAAACGGACGATAATTGTTTCTTGCTAATCGACGAGTTCCAGAGCGGGCCGTGTGCATTGACTCGGCTGACTGTGAGTTTACGCGCCTACAATTCGCGAGGGGAACGAACCCGCGTGTTTACAAGCGCGAAAACGCCACGACTCGGCCCGCTCTTACGATTCAATTACGGCCGCCGTGTATCCGTGCAACATCTCTGCCGGCGGACGTCCGGCCTGAATCAGTGATGAGCGCCACGCTGCCTGTCTCCGTTCTCATTTCCGACAGGATGGACAGGAAAGAAGAAAGAAAGGGACTGCCTTCCGGCTCTGTCCGCCGCTCATTTTTCGGCCGCCGCGCCGCCTCGTGCATTATTTAAGTCTCGGACCTTGGAAACCAGCGTTGAAGTCTCTCCCTCCCTCCCTCCCTCTCTCTCTCTCTC
>NW_006263361.1:228172-231457 GCF_000469605.1 Apis dorsata
GGGGGGGGTTTTGCTTAGAAATCCGCGTCGCGCGGTTCGTTCGCGCACGTTGCAAAATTCAAAGCAACGCCGGGCAAATTTAGATTTCCTCCCTGGGAAATTCCGGGCATAGCCTAGATCTCGATTTAGACCTCGAGCTAACGAGCTGGCGAGATTGAATAATTGAACGAATTCTAAACCTCGTGTCCGGCTATTACCAACATTGAATATTAAAGCGATCGTTTCTGCGCGGTGGTTACGCGGTGGATCGCCACGGTTTACGGACACAACTCGAGGGCTTCTTTCGAACGAAGGGAATCGGTGGAGAGATTGGAAGATTGCCACTCCCCTCGTGCTTCTCGTCTTATTTCTATTCCACTGCGAGGAAATTTATCCGCTCGTAATCCGAGCGGACAAGGATGAAGAGAGGAGATGTCGTCTCGTTCGTTTTAAAACACGGTTTTCAACGGGCGCTGGAAGCGATAAAGAACGGGAATTAGAACGTACGAATCGTCGTGGATAAGGGATATCCCGTCTTCTTCGGACTTTCCTCTCTCCTCGAGCGCGCCTCTCTCGGATTCTTAAGCGCGATTCGTACGAGTGGCCGTATTTCTTCTGCAAGAGCACCGTTTGCCGGTAATAGTTGCAGTATTATTTACCGTTAACGGCCCACTTTGCTCCCCGTAATGCCCGTTGAATTAACTCCCCGCCAGCCAGCGAACGGCTTCTCGTACGACATTGCGACACTGGGGTAGTTTACGGTTACGAGGGTGGCTAGTGGCTAACCCCCCTTTCGCCATCGCTGTTTACTCTTCGAATCTTCGAATCGACCGATAATCTCGCGTTCAACGTTCCGCGACGAAACGTGGATCGAACGAGAGGAAGAAACGTGTTCTCTCTCGATCGAGATGTACGTATATACGAGACTCTTAAAGCGTGTTAATCGAGGCGCCAGATACGGAGTTACCGGTTTTTTTATGGTACTTTTAGCTAATTGAATCGATAACCGATCCCATTATCGAATTATCCCGCCATCGACTGGAAGGATAATTACGGGACGGTTGGGTAAACCGCGCGGAAACGCATATTTTTACCGTTTCTGGTTTCTGGCGGTTAGGAGGCGAGAAGGAATTTTATGTGTACCGTAGGGTAAGGTAGATTTATCGGGTTATATGCCGGGGATAATGCCTGTTTCGAATGTAATTTCGACACTATCGTATTTATTAACGGGAGAGGTGGAGGGAGGCAAGGTATTGATCTTTATTTCGCTTAATCGTATTTTATCTTCGCAAGATGTCATAAGCACGTATCGCAGGCATTCATCTTGATAATCGTATATGAGGACAAATATGTGTTGCGTACCTTCGTAACGCGGCGTTCGTTTAAACAGGCCATAAAACGCTTTCAACGGTAATCCAACGGTATTCGTTCGTCGAAAACACAAGTGGATGATGGAACGAATCCTTCTACCCTTCCCAGTTTCCGAGGTTCAAATCGTGTCCAACGTCCGTCGCGAAAGATATCGAGTCGTTCTTCTTCTGCATCGAAAGAGAAATATATCGTTTCGAGGCACGCGTTGGAATCGAAGTGAGAAAGACGAGAAGGAAAGGTGGACGCGTGCGAGTCCGGAGATAACTAACAGTGGCTCGCAACACCTCTAAGATAGGGAAAGATATATATTATACGGATTATTAAGTGTTCGCGCATTCACTTAATCCCGTAGTGAATATCCCGGTGGTATATCTCGGAGCCGATCAATCACAGAAGGGAGCCGTGTAACCCCTATCCAGAAAGCCAGAGGGCAACGTGGGCGAGGAGAGGAGAGGAGAGAAGAGGAGAGAGAAAGAGAGGGAAGAGCGAGCGGGACAGGGAGGGAAGGGAAGGGCAGACTCGTCGGTTTCGGTTCTCTCCTCTGTTATTCGCACCGAGTCATATATCATTTCGTTATCATCGACTCTTTATATGCGGTTGCGCTCCATTTTCTGTCTGTTTGCTCCGTTAAACGGCGGCGCTGGTTTGATTCAGTGAAACCATTAGCCGGATTTCGGTCGCAGCCCGCATTTTCCGTTCTCGCCTATCGGCCCGGTTATCTCTGCCGCATCATACGCGACTGACTACCCGCCATTATCGGTATGAACCGGCGCGAACGATAATACCCGGGGGCAACGGAAAAATATCCCTCCCCTTCCTCTCTCGCCCCCGGCATCGCTCCATCCGATTTACTATAAACAAAATCATCGAGCGCTTTGATTCTTCCACGCTCGTCGAGACATTGTATCTCGACGCCGCTTCCCGTTTAAAAATAATTCAAATTTTCGCGCAAAATTAAATTAAATCGAAATATCTATATATATATATATTTTCTAAATTTTCAACTCAACGATCACGAAAACGAACACGTTCAAACAGACGATTACAAATTCTCGAAATTAAGGAATCGATTAAAATTTATTTAAAAAGAAAGAAAGAAAGCAAAAGAAATTAATAAAGTCCTCTCGATTCGATAGTGTGCGAGAGAGAGGAATAAGTTTACGAGAAATATGGTGGTTATCGGTTTATACAAATATATCCCGCTAGTCGAACGAGAGTGCACACGCGTACGCTGCACCGGCTATATAAGAGCGCACACAAAGAGATGCTTAATTATTATTCGGCGGTATTACCCCGTCGCATTTCATGTACCAACGATCACATTCCTTTATCGACGAGATTTTAACGCGGGCGGGAGCTACGCCCGGGCGTTAATTCGATGCTTAAAATTCTAACCCCGTAATCCCTTTTAATTGCGCGATAACAGCGGTCCCACCGCTGTTGTGTTAACGAACATCGCGATGGACGCAGCGCTTGCCCGGCCATTCGTTTGAATTTAAATTATAGCGATCATATTTCTTGCCACTCTACCGACGCCTCCCCGTTTCCGCTTCCTCTCCACCGATCGCGCGGCCCTCTCCCCTCCCCCATCCCAATCCTTCGATTTTTGCATCGGCGCACGATCGCGCATATGCGTCCCACGAAAAACCAGCTGTGCGCGCCGCCTGAATCGACGCCATCTTGCCTCGCGTCCCAAACCGGGTTGGTGAGCCGGAAACAACTGATAGCGACGCCACCGATCGCGCACGGTTCGAGGATTGTTAACGCCGATATTATCCCGCTTGTCCTCACGAGTATTGCCGATAATAGCGGCCCGATAATAGATTTTACGGGGCGAGTTCATGCTCCGTTTCCTCTGGCCAATAGCGATACGCGGGGCCAATAACACACGGGGGAGGAAGGGGAGGCCGATAAAACTCCTCGAGAGAGCCGCTC
>NW_006263361.1:231763-233983 GCF_000469605.1 Apis dorsata
TGTTTCGTTCCTTTACACTCTTTTCCGCCTCTCTCGATTTTCCTTTTCTCGAATTTATCGATGTCGAACGGACATCCGTGGAGGAATAATAAGAGCGGAGGAAGACGTGAAAGAAGAAATCTCGGAGCGAGAATGGGTTGAAAAGCGAAATCACGCGAGGCAGGGGGGGAAACACCGTGAGAAGGGGATGAATAAGATTCACCCTGGCGCACTTTCAGCACGCAGTTCCGCGACGGCAGAGATTGCGGCCGGGGGTTGCAAATGGGGGTGTCAACGGCATCAGGCCTGTATTGTGAAACGTCAATGCCACGGAAACTAACACCGTTCCCTTCGCTCGCGACCCTTTCTCTCTCTCTCTCTCTCTCCTTCCCTTTCTCGCCAACCACGCCACTGCGAAACACAAGATCCGTATTCCGTTGATGTTTGGTTCGATGCCATCTTACGTTTGTCCCGTTCGATTAACCGACATAGAGTTCTCGAAATCGTTCGATTGTACCTAGCTTGCGCGATATTTCTCCGGAATTATTGTAAATGGAGGAGAAAAAAAGGAGAAGAAGAAAGAAAGAAAGAAAAAAAGAGATAAAATTCGAATATAAAAATAGAAAAGAATCGATTGGATCATCGTTGTCGGGTCGAGTGTATTTCGCGTTAATGGAAGAAGCGATCGCGTCGTCTTGTGAAGCACCGATAAATTCGAAAATTGCCGATAACCGATAACTGGCTGTCAGAACAATCCACTTGTTTTGACACCTGTGTCACTTCCGGTTATTCAAAGCCCGGCGGCGTGTCGTCCAAAACGATGACAGCACCTTTGTCCGTCGCGTTCGAGCGCCGAGCTGTGGTACGAGTCGTCGAATATTATTGTTCCGATCATCTGATCAGTCTCTTTAGACGATCGTGTCGTTCATTTTCTAGTTTCCACTATTCTCCCCTCCTCGTCTCGTCATTTTTATCTTACGATATCCAAAAGAATATTATATCCAAAAAAATAATTAATTATATCCCTTATATCGACTACACTATTTTTTTTTTCAATTTCGTCGTTCAATTTTTGTATTTTATATATACATACGTCGTGTCATCGCGTCACACTTTCGAAAAGAAAGAGGAGAAAAAAACTATTCTATGGGAGGAATTCCAAATCTTCAATCCCTTAATTTCTCTCGATTATATATTTCAACGATGATACGAAGCGTGCGAATCTTCCCAGGCGGTGGAAAAGATCGGCGAGCGAAGGATGAAACGTGATTATATCGCGAGAAATCTGAGTGGATTCGAGTAGTGGAGGGGTAAAGAGTTCTCGAAACATCGTAGCGATTTCAAAGAGGGTGTGGTGGTGGTGGTGGTGGTTCGAAGAGGCCGGCAAAGGGTTAAGGCTACGGTACCACAACGGTTTCCTACAACGATCTCCACTTTGGCTCCGAGTCCTTATTAATAGAGTCGGATTAGCATAACTGCTACCGCGGATCCGTCCCGGCCGAACTCCGCATAATTAAGCCGAACTCGCCGATCGCTATCTTAGCCGGTTGGAATTTCTAACAGGAGGCGCATGGAGATAAGCTCGACTCGCGACGTTTCACCGGTGGAAAGTGGGATACCACCGTGGAGTGAAACACCACGGGGCTCCACTTATATAGACAGGGGAGGGAGAGAGAAAAGGGGAAAAAGGAGGAATTTTCACAGACAGATTGTCCGTATTGTACGTATCTCGGTTTAAACGTTTTAGATTCCTCGGTAATGGACGAACGATAAAATTTTCAATTATTACGCCGCCACGTTCTACTTCATCCGCGGTGTAATTGGGGTTGCGATAATAACAGCGATGATATCGCGCAGAAATATTTGGAAAGTGAGAGAGAGGCGCGGTGACGCGCAGGGCGGAAGAGAGAACGAACCCTTTTTCACGTATAATCCGTGCGTAGCGTGCGTATACGTTTGACCGTGAACAGAGGCGAAACAGAGAGAGAGAGAGAGAGAGAGTACACGTGGATAGCGATAACGAGTTCTGTCAGTGACTGGTGCCACGCTGTCAACCAGGAGGATCGTCAACGAAGAAAGGGTGCACGTTTGCGTTTTTGCGAGGCAAAAACTAGAGGCCACGTCACGACGACGGTATAGCGGCTTATCGGTCGGTGCGGTACATTAAGCACGACCGTTTACTACGGCGCTACCGCAAAACGGGGATGCTGTCGGTCATGGTGGCAGAAAGGGGGAGGGGCG
>NW_006263361.1:234157-239151 GCF_000469605.1 Apis dorsata
AGGGTGTCGAGAGATTATCTTGTCGTATTCAATATTCCTATGGAACGTTCGGGATGATAAATCGTCCTCCTCGATAGGAAAGATGCGCCGGAACCACGTTCCAGGACCTTCCATCGGCTCTCACCTCCACGGACTCCAGCCACCCCATCGGGATCGCTGTCATACTGTCTGTTTGGCCCCGTTCCGATTCAATAGGGGAGAGAGAGGGCTCGCTCGTGGGGATTTCGCACACCCATTCGAGTGGCCAATAATGTCTTAACACCGCCTTTTCTCTTCCTCGCCTCCTGTTAACACCCCGGCCGATGATATATCGGCAGATTATCACGTAACCGTGACCTCTTAATACAATACCCCCGTTTCTTTTTTTTTTTTTCCTCGAAAGAATCATCGGTTGGAAATTAAATTTCGACGATTTATTAGAGGAAGAACGGAGAATTCGACGGCGAAATAGAAGCGTTCGCAAGTGGGTGGTGGCGGGCGCGGCGAGCTCTCTCTGTCGGCGGAAATATTCAAGCGAGTCCGCGAGCGAGGACCACGATTGAATTCGTGGAAACGAACGGGGGATCGGGGTGCGAATGCGTCCACCAAGAAATCCCGCGGGTATCAGTATAATAAAACCATTAGAATGATCCTCGTATGCGCATTCAAACGGTATAAATATCCTGGGCGGAATCCCTCGCGCCGTTTCCAACTTCTGTGTAATGTTAAACTTGCGATAAATCCGAAGTACCGAAGGCGGGGGCGAATCTCTTGTCCGTGACGTTTAACGGGCTCCGTATCATCTTGGTCGTTGACCATGGACAATAAATACTCGGGCCGGGGATACGTGAACCGTGTGGAACCCCTATGGCGCTGTCGCTCGTATTACGCGCGATATATATATTTTTTTTTCCTTTTTTTCTTTTTTTTTTTTTTTTTTTTTTTTTTTTTTCCCTCTCCCAGACCGGTGTACTTTCGAGGTTTCATTATTTTATGTGCATTCATCACGAAAACAATAACTCGGTTGACCTTTCTTTTTCCATTCGAATCAGGATTGGCGCTCGTTCGATCCACGTAGGCTACTCCTATACGATCCGTTTACCATTCACGCTTTTTCAAAAGTCATCCTCGTCACAGGAATCGTACATAGATAGCGATATACGTACTACACCCTCACCTACGTTACGAGGTGTCACGCTATTCGACGTCGCATACCGAGAGGGAGAGAGGGAGGGAGAGAGAGAGAGGGAAGGAGAGGATATTTTGTATAACGTCAAAAGTCCGCGTTATCTTCGCATAACAGTGGAACGGTTCGTTATAGGACAAACCACTTTGTTTATCATCACTCGAGCCATTTTTGTTGATGTAATTACGTTATCTGGCCGGTATCCGACGAACCCCGGTCATTAGAGTCCTAAGTAAAGGCTGACATAGCACTCCTGCTCGCTTGTGTAGACGCGTATATAATTATCGAAGCGTACACCGAGACGATGTTGGTGTCAGCAATGGTCATTTGCCGCTATCGGCTGGTTCACAGGCTATCCTAACTGCTCTGTCCTGTCCGATTATTCTCCGTACCCATTCTACTCCATAAAGCCTGTTAGAGAGCCGCGCGTACATTATCACCGATAAATTAGCGATTTCAGAGTTAATTAACGGGACGATCCGTCGTTGACCGATACAATTTAAGAAGAATATCGATCCAACCGCTTTGTTTATCCTTATCTTGTATAATTTCAAATTTATACGAACCGAGCGAATACGAAGTATTCTATCTTTTTCCCTTTCCCGTTTACTTTAACGAAATCAACTTTCTTATTACGGGAATTACATCCGTTCGAAGAGATCGATCAAGAGTTTGACCCAAGTATTTCGGAGCAATAATTCTCAACATCGATCGATCATCTCGTCGAAGAATCAACAAGTACCGTTTACACGCGACGGAGAGTCCAGTCTTCTTCCTGGCCAGGCCAGCCGACGCTCGGTGTTGCGCGCGTTCCATCCCCCCAAACACTTCTGCGCGAATATATCGATATATCACCGACCGTGGTGGCGGCCTGACGTTTCCTGTCATCGCTTTAACGGAGCACCGCTCGAATTAAGTGTTCCCGCTTCCGTGGAACGAGTTGTACTCTTCGACCGGTCAATAACGAAACTACTTCACAAAGGGTGCGCCGTAAGGGATGCTTGCCCGAAATCTCTCTCTCTCTCTCTTCCATTCTAATCCCCTCTGGCCACTGGCGATCTTTGTCTTCGACATCGAACGGTTGCTTCCGTGGAAAAATCCATCGAACCGCTTTCTCGCGATCTCTCGCCGTTTAATCATCTTCCTCTCGCACGGGATGGAATAGAAAGGAATTGGACCGTTCCACGAAGGACGAAACGGTCAACGTCGCCGGCCAAGGGAAGGATCGATCGCTCAGAGAGAGATTTATTAGTAATTTGTCCGGCCGCTCCACCTTCGTGAAACCGAGAATCTGATCTAGTTCAAAGTTAGACGCGGGTCTAACGTTGAAGATAGCGCGACTATCCACGCGCAGGAGGGGTGGTGGTCTGCGGAGGGTGTCTACGTTATTTACCGACCAACTGCTAACGGCTAACCGTTCCTCGACCGGTCCTAACTCACGCGCAACGACCGAGAATATGTCCCGAGCGTCCGGACCTTCGTCTTATTGCGGCGAGACCGTCTTGAATGAGTTATCCGGAACGAAACCGAGGCCGGCCGAAGTTAATCGTCCCTCCTCCCCTCTGCCTCCTTGCTCGGATACACGCTCAACGAATATTCATACCGCCTAAACGACGGTTAAACATACGAGTTTTCAAGCTGAATAATAATCACTATGTACAGTGATATATTTTGTGTGTATATATATATATATATATATATATATACACCGAACGAGGTAAAACAATTAATAAACATTCTTCAAGGGTTGAGATCCTTTCCCGGGCGAGCGTTCCTTTGCGCTCGCGTTTGATTTACGGACGGACTCGTAGGAATGCTAATTAAATCGTTGGTGAAATTTCTCTCCGGAAACTTTCCCCGAAATTCAGGGATCTGCGTACCACGAAACGGCACGAAACTGTCAAAATGCTAATTTCATAAGTTGATCGTCGAGGATCGATAATTTAGCTTGGATTCGTCGTCGGGCGATGAATCACTCTGATTTCATCCCATATTTTGGGAAGGGTACGGGACGAGAAGAAGCGAGCGTAAAGTAAAAAATGCGAAGAAGCCGGGGAGAGGGTTGGGGAGTCGGACAGGGACGAAACGCGTGGAGGTGGGGTGGCGCGGCTCGCTTCGCCCGGCCTTATCTTGCGGCCAAACATTAATAATAAAAGTTTTCGCTCATTGTCTCGCGGCGTCGCGCTAAACGGCAAACGAACGATCGCGAGAGGGAGGGGGGAGGGTTGCGAGGGAAGGAGGAGGGAAGAGGAACGTAGCGGTAGCACGAGGCGTACGTACGTACGTACGTACGTGTGTTTCATACCACGACCGATGGTTGAACGCGTTTTGTCTTTGTCATGAATGCTCCCTTATCTTCCGCGAGTCCATCACCGGAGACCGGTTTTGTCCCGACGCTCGCCGGTTCTGGCGACTAGGAACTGTCTGCGAATTGTAAGGAGACAGGAAGCTGGACACGCCGTGGCGCAACGTCTGGACGCCTCTCAGTTGGGAAATATTTCGAAACGTCGATCAGCCGCGAAACAAGGGTCGTGAGTTATGCGATGGGGCTTCGGTGCGCGGCAAGAGTATCGCCAATCTCTGTCTCTCTGTCTCTCTTTGTGTCTTTCCATCCGGCGTGTTCTCGATCTAAACAGCGACGAAATTGTTCTCCTGTTCTCTTCGCTTTCTTTTTTTTTTCTCTGAGAATTTTACATTTCTTTCCTTTCCTTCTCTCTTCCCTCCCTTTTTTCTTCGTCTTCTCGATCGAGTTGGAGAACTCGTTTTAATTCCGATCGATTTAATTTTTACCCCTCGTCGTAGGGTAGGTGTTGTAGAATGGCGTTGGAACATGCGAATCGATGCCTCTCGATCACGGGCTACATCTCTCGGCTGACCACAGTTCCCTGCCAGGCACTCGCTTTCGGTAAAGGGATACGATGTAAATCAGTCTAACGCCCGGCCGCATGCACCGACCGCACATTAAGTAGCCTTGACCGCTCGAGATGGAAGCGACGTAATCTCGCAGTCCGACTGGTTCTTCGTTCCGCAACGAGGAAACACGATAAATCGATCGTCTTTGCGTCTATCGCTCTGACGCAATTATCTCGAAACTCATTGGACAGCGTTATTATTATTATATATTTCTTTGTAACGAAACGAGAATAACGATTTCGAGGTTTGGAGATGGCAGTGTCGTCCCCATCTTTCTTCAGTTATCATTCGATCGACCAAAGTAAGTAGTTTAAGTAGCCATTTCAACTACGCGCGTTGCTCGCGACGACGATTCGGACTGAAATAAATAAGGCAAAAAAACCGATTGGCCGCGTAACAGGCCCTTCCTCCCCCTCTCCGTGCTCGTCCCTCCCGTGTCAATGTCTCGAGCGAGAATTGCCGAGCACGTACGTGGAAGGAGGATACCGATCGATCGTTAAGTTCGTGCCCGGCTGCTGGGGACACTTACAAATTAGCCAATCAAGTTCTAATCCCACCACGATTTACCCCAATCAGCCCGCATCCCGCCGCAAATACTTTAATCCGTCCATTAATCCTGCAAGATAAAAGTTTTCGAAGTAGTTACGGCCCCTTTGTCGTCGGCATTGGCCACGTATCGGTCCGCGACCGTTCCACCACGTCCAACGATAAGGACCGTTTCGATCGCTTCCTATCTGCGTAATTAGCGTTCGTTGAACGGCCATCAATCGCGTTGACCGAACGGTGGAAAACGAGGGAAAGGGACGGAGAGAATCGCGAACGATTTTCGACGAATTTCGACTACGTTTTCGAAACGAGGAGGAGGGAGGAATGATTTCCAAGTCCAAAAAAAGAAATAAAAAAAAAAAAGGGAAAA
>NW_006263361.1:239370-241924 GCF_000469605.1 Apis dorsata
AGGTGGAAAAATAGAAAAGAGGGAGGAAAAGAAAGGAGATTTATCCTCAACAGTCGGGTTTAAAGGGAAACGAAGATGGGAAAAAATTCACTTGGAGAGGCTCGATGACGAGGATTTTCTCCATTTGACTGAAATAGGTATCCGGCGCGGCATAATCCCGATGTATTTAAGCGGACGGCGGGGTGGAATTGAAATCGGAAAAAATAGAAGAGGAAAAAGAAAACAAAAAAAAGAAGGAAGGAAAGAAAGAAAGAAAGAAAAAGAAGGGAAGAAGGATCGGTGGGATCCGCGAGGGTGGGCGGAGAGGTGTGAGTGTCGCTTAAATTTATGCTCGGCATCCTAGCGGTCGTCCCCGGGCAATTTTTTTTTCAACTTCAACCTCGGGCGATTCTCTGCCCTACCACACCCCCGCCTCACCTCGCCGCTCACCGTTTACTCCCTCCAACCTCCCACCAGCTCTCTCTCTCTCTCNNNAGAACGCTGGACAAACAACAATAAATACATTTTCCCAAGCGGGGTGGCAAACCCCGGTGAGGGGTGGAACTTCCATGCGAGCACGTACGGGCATAGCTTAGCGTAATCTGACTGCACACCACCCCATTTCAGCCACCAACCCTCCGCGTCACGACGTACGCAAACCCCGTTACCCCTGCCCTCTACACTCCACAAGACTGCGACCATCCTCCCTCCCTCCCTCTTCCTTTCTCTCTCTGTGCCGGAAGAGAGGGACAGAGATGGGTGAGTCGGAGATAGAGAGATAGCGGGGGAGAGAGAGAGAGGGTGAGATGCGGCCACGAATGTGTTAGAAAAAACAGGTGGAAGAACGAGGAAGGACACGAAGTGGAAAAGGAAACGAAACGTGGAGGACCAACGACGACGACGACGACGACGACGACGACGACGAAAACGCGATGTGGAAAGAGGAGGAGAAGAAGGAGGAGGAGTAGATGGCATTGCCACCTGACGAAAGAATGCCGCGACCTGACTAGAATTTCATTAACCGCGGTCCGCCGACCGAGAAGGGGACGGCAAATATGAAGAGAAAAAAGAGTGGAGAGGAACGCACGGCGGCCTCGCGTTTATCGGCGCGAAAGAACTTGTTAAACAGACCGTTTGTCCGTTACGCCGTTTCCATTGTCCTTAAAACACACACAGGAGGGGCGAAAATTATCCGGAAGGATGACTGCTCAAGACGACGTTTGTTAACGTTATTTCCATCGCCGGTCGAGAGCATCACCGATTCAAACAGACAAAATCGAGAATTTTATTTATCGATGTTCGAATCATCGCTTTAATAAATCGATCCGAGGGAGAACGAACGAATCGTTTCTTTGTTTCGTTTTATTAAATCCCGGCCAGTTTGGACGGTTTCGCGGATAGCCGCGGGCTGTTTTTCGTCGGTCGTTGAACGTTGAAAACGTTAGGAAAAGTTTAAGCGGTGTGTTCTCAGCCCGCTGTGTTTTCGGTCGACACCGACCGTTCGGAATGCTAATGCGTGATTACGGCGCGGCCACGGTCGTAATACGTAAACTTTTTGTGCGACTCACGTGTGCCACGGACCCGCTTAAAACATCCCTTAAATTACCCCCATTAGCAAGGGCTGAATGCCGGGTAAACGAGGATTTCAGTGGCGCTGTTACGCGAGATTTATTCCGTAGGAAATATTCCTTTGGCCCGTTAAATTACATCGTTACGGACTCATTCCACCATTTTCTGTCCACCTCCGCCAACTTAACCTCGCCTAAAACGTACGCGATTTCCTAACATTTCTAACATTCCACGTAGAAAAATAAAACCTCTCGTTCGAATTAAAATTTTTCCTATTACCTATACATATATTTCAGCAATGACAGCAATGTATTTTTCGTACGTACTCCTTTAATTTTTAGCGGAAACAACGGCTCGTGCCTCGAGTTGAAACGAGTGGAAGGGAGAAGATTCGGGACGATTTACAGAATTTAAACAGTCTCGAGGGATAAGGTGGTAGCATGGCAGGTCGGATTAGCAGGCTGCCGCCGTCGAAATAATTCCCCCGCTTCCCCTCCGCCTGGCCACCACCCCTCCACGGGGGAGGAGGAGGGAGGTGGTCCTTCCTGCGGGATAAAACAAAACAGCCACAGGAGTNTAATGCTCGGCTTAATGCGGCCCGCCTAATTAATGGACCGACTCACCGGATGCCCGCGCTCTCGTCCTAAAAGTAAAAGATAACGCTTCCGCGGGAGCATTATTAAAGACAAAAGCGCGAGCGCCGGTTGCGAGACCCGGTTGCGAATATTTTTTTTTTTTTCCAACGAGGCTGCGCCCTTTCGCAACGGTGGAACGGAACGGTCATCGTCGGAGCGAACGGAGGCGTCTCGAGACAGGCATCTCCGCGCTTTTTCGCGTGCCGAGGAAAAATTTTGTTTTTCCGCGTTGAAGAGGATCGCAGGGGTGGCGCTCTGGGAGTGTCGCGGATGCTGCGAGGGCGGAGCCTTGAGAACTGCATCGAGACTGCCCAGTTACGTCGATAAATAGAGAGAGAGAGAGAGAGAGAGAGAGAGAGAAGAGGGGGAGG
>NW_006263361.1:241961-249316 GCF_000469605.1 Apis dorsata
TCCACGGTTTTCGTTTCCACGGTGGAAATCTTGCACCGTTCTCCGCAATGCGCAGTTCCACGTTTCCGTTACAAAGATACTTGGACGACGATCCTCGAGTCCAAGAAAGCGATGAAAGAGAATAAAATTTCCTTCAAAGTTCGAAACCGAATATTCTTAACAGAGATCGAATAATACGATGGAGATATTTGCGTGAGATAATTACGTCGAGCAATGACGTCGAAGTGGAAGTTCAAAGTCATCGGTTCGAAGCGAGGGGAAAAAAGAAAGAGAAGGAGGAGGGAGGGGTGGTCCCGATGGGTGAACGCAGATTACACGGAAGTAATTTAATTACATTCAGGAAGATGGTTAAGCAAGAAGAGATCTAGCAATTGGAGGACATGTCGGCGGTTGTCCAACATGTACGAGATAATCGAATTATCGTCGCTTTGAGGAGCAGCGCCCGTGGATGATCTGATCACGTACCTGATGAACAGATCGCCAGCGATGCGAGCCGCTCTCGAAGGGAAAGCGGCTCTCGTTATAGACCCTTCACGGTTACGTTCCAACGAACCGTTACCACCGTGCCCCTCCCCCTCCCTCTCTCCTCCCTAATACGATACCTAACTTCTACCGACCGATTAAATCCGCCACGCGAACCACGAAAAGGCAACGCGCGCGATATCGATATCGGAACCGAAGCCGGCCGTCGATGAATTAAAAACGCCGCTTTCTTCTTCTTTCTTCGAACGACGATACGCGCCGCCCTCCCTTTGCCCCTCCTGCCCTATCCTTTGCTCCCTTGGTCGAGGTCGACGAGTTACGCGACGAGGGCCGAAAATTGCAGAGAACAAAGTGGAAATTGACCGACCGCTCGTCTAGCGTGCAGTCTCTGGCAAAGGTTTTCGAGGTCGTCGCTGGTATTCAGGTTGGCTCCCGCAGGAATTCCCGCGGTCGAATTCCGCTATGCCTAACTCGAAAATACTTTTCTGGGATGGAGCCTCGTTTTCGCTCGCTGTTACGCGGAATAAAGATCTCCGGAAGGAGATCGTATCCGAATTCGTTTCTCGCTCCATCCCTGGCCCGTGCCCGTGATCGAAAGTGCGGCCGTGTCGCGCACCCCAATTGCGGCGGCGATCGCGTTTTCGAATTATTAAATATCGTCATCGATCGGCGACACGTATACAATTCTATCCGCGTACGTAAAAGGGGAGAGGGGAATGGAACAAAACGTACGCCACCCTCATACTTTCCGAAAGGGACGTATTAACGATGACTTTAATCAACCTGTAATAACAATAAAATATATTAACGTCCGACGTATAAATTCAACGAGGGAGAGGAGGGGGGGAAAGGGGGGGGAGAAGGTGGGACTCGATCGTTAACGCGATTATTATGTGGCCAACTTTGCGCGCATTCGAATTTAATAGTTTGCATAATTTACCTGGCTAGTTAGTTATTCCATTAATCACTCTACACTTATAGGAGTATAAGGTTACGCATAATAATTGTACCATTATTTAGATCATATTCGGTGTATATCGATAATCGGGCCTGCACGCAATAATTTCAACATAATTAACCGACCCGTCTCCATCGACGAGATTCGAGGTTTCGAGATCTCGAAGGGGTGATAAATATACGCGTGAAAACGACGGAGGATTGATCGAGGAAAGGAGAAAGAAGACGAAGACACACAGTGGACAAAAGATCGAGCGGTTATAATATCCGTTCTAAACGCACGAGTTTCGAATATATTTCGTCTTCTATTAATTAACGTATCAAAGGACACGATATTAATATTTGCTTCGCAGTCTCAACCGCATAGAAGATATTAACGTCCCTGTAATATTGTGTCCAGGCTAGAGGGAGAGGACATATTGAAACCGCACAAACTTTGCTCATAGCATCCGCGGGTACTCGTAAATATACAGGGTGGCTCGGGATCGAACGGATCCGTGTGGACACAGAAGACGCGCAATTTAAGTCTGCCCGGATTAATCGTAACGAACGTACACGTACGAATCAGAATCGGAACGACGATCTTCCGTCCAACGGTTATTTTCGAAATTATCTCTAAAATAACCATCATCCCCCTCGGTTCGCCTCGGATCTCGTCGTATTTTTCGGATGGACGGGAAGAATGATCGATCGATCGAAAAAAAAAAAAAAAAAAAAAAAGGAAAAAGAAAGAAAAACGCGAAATCAAATATCGCGCGGAATACTTGGAATACCGGTATTTGTACTTTTTATTTACAACTTATCGTGCGAAAAACCGGCCGATATTTTCGAATTCGTTTCAATAACGTGGAACGGGCCGGTGAAATAAAATGGAACGGGAGAAGGCAAACGGTGCCGATTAAATAAACGTTAAACCCCGAAATTTCGTTTAAACGGAGGGCAGGGGTGGATTATACATACGTCTTTGGGCGAAAACAATTAATGTTTATCGGGAAGCTCGCGCAGCCGTTACCCGACAAGCCGGCGGTTGTTCCGGGGACCGGTGCCGCTTAAACGCGCAATAAGTGGAGAGAAGAGAGGGTCAAACTAATTCGATTCTAAACTCTGACCGCATCGCGCGAGAAAGAGGCGGGCGGAGGGTGCGGGCGGGGAAAATACAGGAGCACCCGCACCCACGATGGACACAGATGGCACTAACCGCGCCGTTAAATTCTCAACCTGTAACTCTAATTGCTCGATAGACGAGGCCAAGTTTCTCCTCGACCGCCATATGCCGTACGAACTTGTCACGTATCAAGCGTATTACTCGTTCGATTCTTGTCGCTCCACGATTCCTGTCGATCCATTCTTGGCTAATCGGCGGTTGACAACCAACTAAAATTAATCGATCGATTATCATCGGGATAATGGTTCGTTCGTTACAGTTTGTTTGTTTGAAATTGGCGCGGTGATCAATCGAGGTTGTTTCGCTTGTGTTTCAGGGTACCGGAATAATAATCGAAAAGTGATCGTGAAGCCACAATGGATGGGACGAAAAGCGAGCCGAGCAAGAGCGGGGCTGTGCAACGGGAGTGCGGTGGTTGCGGAGAGGTAATTACGGAAAGGTAAATATTTCGGATAAATTTATCATTACCCGCGATTCTTTTCCAAACGCATCTCTCAAAAATATTCAAACATACACGATTTCTCCAAATCCCATAGGTATCTTCTCAAAGTGTTGGACATGTTCTGGCACGAGGATTGCTTAAAGTGCAACAGTTGCAATTGCAGACTCGTGGAAGCTGGTCCCTCGCTTTACATAAAATCCAATCTGATATTGTGCAAGAAGGATTATTTACAGTAAGCTATGTCACCTCTTTTCTCTTCTTTCCTCTTCCTATTCGATATATATATATATATATTCGCGAAAGAATCGAAAATCCGTTATAATATTATAATTCCATTCTGCCCTCCGACAACGTTGACGTTTCATATTTCATTGTGTCGTGGTGCATTGGGACGTCAATAAAGGGCAAAGTGGAAAAGGAGACGTTAAGCACCACCACGTACGGGCAGTCCTCGACGCGGCGAACGGAAGCAACAAATCGAATTTTACAGATGAGTTTCCCTTATTGAATACATCCACGTCCCATATAAACAGGCGAGGGCAAATAAACCGTGTTGAGATTACAAAGTCCCGAGGGAACGCGCGCAGGTGGCGCGTCTGCGAGGAACCTTCGCTATCGAACCCACCATGCCCTTTATTAATGGCCCAATATTTGAAGATGGCATATTCGTGGCTCGTCCTTAAGCTTATTGATTCTTGTTCCAACCTAGCTAAAAGTCTGCCATCGTTGGCGGGGATAACTCGCGGGGATACATCGAAAGAAATACAAGATATCGTGGATGGAACGATTCTTCCTCGATTCCACTTTCTTTAATTTCTTACAGCAATAACAAGCCGATACGATAGTACCAGCCCTCTTGTTTTTCAATTTGTGACAGATTGTTTGGACTCACTGGCCATTGCGCGGCCTGTAACAAAACCATCCCAGCCTTCGAGATGGTGATGAGGGCGAGGACCAACGTCTACCATTTGGAGTGTTTTGCGTGTCAACAATGTAACTACAGGTAAGAGGTGTTACGATCTCTTACAACATCTATCAGCGCGCAATATTATCAACGTTTCGAGCTATTGCAACATCCGGATCGAAACACTTCGTAATTCGAAAAAAAAAATAGAAATTCTTCTATCTAGGAAAATTTTTCTCGCGAAAAATAGTTCGTCGTTGAGAATCATCAATCGAGACCATCTCGTTGAGATTTAGTTTTAGGCGCGGTAGCGATATTATATTATTAAATAATAAGGGAGAGGCTGTGATTAAACATTCACACCCGGGAGAATGGTGGTGGGAAAGTCACTGGTTTCTGCGAAGTATTCGTCGTGGCAGCTCATCCGTATAACAATTTAATTCGAGCCAACCCGGCCGTGCGCCTGGGGGCTTGGCTAAACTTCTGCAGCACTTCGCAACACTTCGCTTACTTATTCACAACAACCAAGTTAAGCTCGAAGCTCGTTCGAGTCTGTGTTTAAGTCGAAACACCTCGGTGAATCCGGCGGATGAAGATAATCGGCGCAAGAATCGAGAAGCCGTCGAGTAAGAGTCGCTCTCTCTCTCTCTCTCTCTCTCTCTATCGCTCGGCAATAAAATCGGATTAATTACACCCTTCTCGTAATTTCCCTCCTTTGTCAATTTCCCCCAAATACGTATATATTTTATCGAATTATTTTTTGATCGAAAGCGCACGATACAAATATGGAACACGATCTCTTCGATTTTCGAGAGAGCCGCGAAACCAGCATTCCATTTCCGTGGAAATTTGAAATTCCTGAAAAATGGATCCGTTACAACCAAGTAACGAACAAGTCCAATGAAATTTTCCTCCCTTGACGTGAGTATAATTGACGTGAGGGCGTCGCGATGGAGCGGGGAGAGGGTTGAGACATCTAGCAGGAGAGAGGAGATCGCGAGAGGAAAGTCGAGAGTTGCGAAACTATGCGAGCGACGTGTAGACGCCTCGAGGTGTACGTCAGATGCAAATCATGCTCACTAATTTCCCGGAAAACTAACGAATCCCGAGGGCGCGCGGCCCAAATATCCACCCGCGCCGTCCGCCGTCGAGAGACGTTTCGTTGTGCGCGTTAACCGGCGTTTCGATAATCCGAAATTAGCAAATTAATTAATTTTCCTGCCGGAATTATTCCTCCAATATTCGAATCCTATGGGCACGAAATTAACGAGAGAGGGCGCATCGATCGCGCTCGAAAGCTTCGAAAGTAATACGGGAGAGGGTGGAAGGGAAAATGCAGGAATTGGTTCGGTCAGGTCGAGTCGCAAGAGTTTGGTCGGAAGAGTGACTCGGCATTTAAGTCTAATGTCAAACCGCGACATTTCTCCGACCTTTCGCCAACCTGAGAACGCTTCCTTGGGTGTATCCTCGGGTCCTATTCGGGTACACCCAACGAAAGGGACGTGCACGCGAGTGATGGAGAAAGATTGCTCGAGCTAAGGGATTGGTCGAACGAGGCAACAAGGTTCTCTGAATTTAAAATATAATCCGCTATTAAAAATAGAATTTTTTTTAGCATGTAAACGGGCTTGGTATCGCGATGATCAGAGCAGAGAGTAAAAATAGAAGAAGGAAAGGGAAAAAAGAAAGAACGGAAGGATATGGAGCCGCACGGGTAAAGGTTAGCTCGGCGCGCTCCTACGGGAAGCACGTGACTATCGAGCGAAGCCGATTACTGGTTAAAGATACGTCGAAAGTATACTTTCTTTCGTGGTCGAAGGTAACGTGCAACCCTTAAGGCGAACCATTGGTTAGGGGTCGAAGCGGTTGACCGTAGGCAAAACGGAAACGGATGTGGCCGTTGGGTCACGCGATCTCCACGAGTCGAGCATAAAACACCTGAGTTGTTTAATCATACGCTCCTAACCCGAGTCGTACATCGTAAACTCGAGAGGGTAGGTCTCCTTCTCTCTTCCTCCCTCGATCGCTCTCTTCCCATTCCGCTCGTCTCCTTTCGCAGAGATGTATAGCCGGATAAAAGTATTCCGTTTATCCATTAACAGGTATGTTCCGTCATCGATAAAAGTGATCGATACGATCTGTATATACGAGAGTTGACCGCCAAACAATTTATGACGATCAGAGATCGATGAAACGACAACCTTATCCTTTTCTCAATTCGCGTATCTCGATTTCTGCGACAAATGATACTCTGTCTTAAATAGAAAAAAGAATATATATATATATAATCTCTTTCAAGAGTCATCATTCTACGCGGATTCGGTGTCAATTAGACGAGCTTAGACATCTCGAGCGGAAGAGCTTTTTCGACCCCTTGATCCGAAGTTGACGAAAGCTTCGACCTCGTCCTTTGTCTATGAATTCACAGCAGGTATTGTACGAGCGGGTGTACGGCTCCTAGTAGGACTATAGTCCATTGTTCGTGCTTATATTGTATTTAGGCATTACGAGTCAGCCTGATATAATTGTTACTGTTCCGTGGCGCTTATCGAACACGCTGCTCTGCTGCATTCCCACGCGAGTCATCGCCCGGCCCTCGTAATTACTCGAAAATCATTAAACTTCCACTTCGACCGCGCACCGCGAATAGAAACGTTTCCGAAATAATCTCTTCAGCGACGACGCGAACGATCAACCGTTGGAAAACGAACGAAGCCAACGGCAACGATACGCGATACGCGATTTATGCGAATGCGTGCCTCCGCGCGCAGAAAAAAGAAAAAAGAATGTCCCCTTATCGCGTACGAGCGAAGACGGGCGAGCATTTCGATGTTCGAGGCCGAACAATGCAAAGTTAAGTCTCGAATTCACGCTCTTTGGAAGGGTTGGAAGAAGAGAGAGAGAGAGAGGGAGGGAGGCGTAGATTGTTAGGTAGGTGGATAGTAGATCGGTAGTAGGAAGGTGGCGCGGGGTGGAAAGAGGCAAGTCGCGTAGAAGGGAGCGGCCATTTTGTTTCCGGTGTCCCGGGAGCACTTCCGGTCACCGTCACGCAGTTCTGCGTCGCGAAGTGCCCCCGAGCTCCTGAGATCTCCTTTCACGATTATATTCAAATTAAATGCGGGAGTCTGACCGGTAATATACTGCCGCCAATTTAGCTACAACCCCCCGGACGGTGGTTCGCCTTACCTCGCCTCACCACCGCCCATCCGACTTCACTCGCCTCCAAGAATCCGTCCGTTTCTATCTATCTAACCCGCGTTAATCGCCCGTTCCGCAAAAACTTAACCAACTCGACTCGATGGGGAGAGTAAACTTTGGAGGAGGGTTCGAGCTCCTCTCCCCCTCCCCCACCCTCGCCACTCTCCAATCTCTGGTAGGACAAACACGCGTGCAACCATCGCGCG
>NW_006263361.1:249693-252472 GCF_000469605.1 Apis dorsata
GAAATCTTGTTCGAAAATTGATCGACGCTTACCGGACAACCGGTAATCGTACGCCAAAGGTATCGATCAGAGGCGAGATTTCGATAACGGGGGAGGGGGGAGAAAAACAACACCGGTTGGACTTTTGTGATCACGCCAATAAATGCGCGTCAGACAAGGAATTCGCTTCCGGTTTTCGATGCAAAGCTTGCCGCGCGTATCGCGTTCAAGCGCCGCTGCATCCGAACAGTGGGGTTTCAGTTGCACCATTTTCAATGGTGATAATCCGGCGTGCCGAGGGCCTCGTTGCACGAACCGAACCAGCTTTGTCACCGGATAACCTAGACTCGCATTGCCAGCTCCGGTAGCGGCAGCGATAGACGGCCCCTCCCTCCCTCTCTCTCTCTCTCTCTCTCTCTCTACCCCTCCCACTCCCTCTCTCTTCCTTCCCAACCCCTTGTCACTGCTCCTCCTCCACCATCTCCTCCTCGTCCTCCTCCTCCGCGTTCCACCACCACCCCCTTTTGCCAACCCGTTTCATCCCCTTCGCCGAAACTGCCTTCGAAAGCAGAGGCCCTCTGTAGTTGAACACTACGGACGTGCAATCCAGCCTCCCCCTCTCTCCGCACACTCTCTATCACACACGATACACAAACTCGTGGTAATAGACGTTCCAGCGCGATTATAAATGAAACGCGTGACACGCGGGATCGAATTACTTCAACGATCAACGGATTCTCTGGCAGAACGATGGTCGCGCCGTGGGAAATCGAGAGCTGCGCGCTTCCATCGTAACGAGATAGTATTTGTTGTCCGTGCCGTCAAAATGTGTATCATTATTCACGCGTTTCGTTGTTTCGATGTGTGGGGCGGAAAAAAAAAGAGGAAAAGAAAAAAAAAGAAGAAAAAAGAGAAAACGCGAGAAAAAACGAGATTACCAGAGAGAGAGAAAGAGAGAGAGGAGGAGAGAAAATTTGATTTATTCGAAAGTAAACCGATTATATCGGAGAATAATTTTTCCTCGGGAACGATTTGTTTGTTTGTACGTCGAACTTGGACGAACGATATGGACGGTGGGCTGATAGGTGACGCCGCGATACGAAACGATCGTCCATCGTGACAATTTTACGCGTTACACGTGTATCTTTGTGTTGTAACGTCGACGCCACTGTACGACGTAGCACACGTACACTCAGACTATGCATGGTAATCCGAGCCAAAAACTCTCTGAGTTTAATTGAACGCGATAACCGATACAAATTGAACATTGCGGTCAAATGGCAACAGGTTCGGTAAAGGGCGCGTAGCTAGACCAAAGATATCGAATAAAAGGTCACGGTGATTCGACTAAACGAAGGAGAAAAAAAAAAAAAAAAAAAACAGGTTCGCGGATATAAATTTTTTTTTACAAGCTCTTAAAAGTTTTTAAATTAAAAAAAAAAGAAAAAGAAAAAGAAAAAACGAAAAGAGATAAATAGACTCGGTCGTATCCTCGCCGATTCAAGATCGAAATTTCTTTGGCCGTTAAATTCTCGAGCTTCGAACGAAATATTTCTTTTTTTTTTTATATATAATCCGGGGAAGGAAAATTAATCGCGATCGAAGGCTCGACAACTCGGGGAATCTTTATACGAAAACGTTAATCGATCGCGCAGTCCGTGAACGTGGCACATTTCACGCAGCCGGCACGGATTGTTCGCCGGCGGTGCTTTTGGCGCTGACAATACCGCAATGCACAGGTTGGCCTAATAAAACTATGATCGCCGGATAAAACAGTGCAGTGCATGCTGGTAATTAGCGGTATACATAAATCATTGGCAACGTAGCACGTAAATGCATACACACACGCCAACAACGGTGTACCCGCGCCCACACCGTCACCCATTACAAACCCCCCGCGCCACCCCACCAATCCCCGACAGTCGGGCAAACGAGAGATCCGTGTGTATGTATAATAGGCTACGCAACGTTGCAAACTTGGCCCGCGTATGCAACGCCACGCCGGATCTTTGTTTTCGTTGGATCAACCTCGATGGAGGATACGTTCCAATACGTAGTACGATTCCGTGAAAAAAAATAAGAACATCGATAAATCGATGAGATCTGGCATCGTGAAATTATCATTTCTATTCGAAACGAAATTTTATTTCGTTTCTTTCGCTCGGTCGAAATAAATAAAAAATAAGAATGAAAATCGAGATATCGATCCCGATCTCTTTGTTGTGTAATTAATTCGCTTACGCCGGTTCCCGGTGTCTAGACTTAAGCCTCAGATTTTTGAAGCGCTCTCATGCAAAGTGATGACTTAATCTCCGGTTTAGGAGGCTTGTTAGAAAATGGACGTAGCTGAGCCTCGCGTGGCTTAAACGGGGCATTAAACTCTTCTCGTATAAGGCATACGCATGCCCTATATCACCCTGACAAGTTGCGATTAGTTCTCTCCTCGGGTAATGTCAGCTTTACCCGTCTTAACGACGCCTCGTACCACTTCTGCCTATTTTAATAATTCATCGCGTGCATCGTCGCGTGCACCGATCTCTCCTCGCGATTTCAACCGAGAAATGAGCAAAACGTACCACCCTCTTAGAAAAAAAGTAAGTAATCCGATCGAAAATCCGACTCTCGAGGAAAAATTCTCAGCGACTGTTCCTTTTTTTTTCTTCCACCCTTCTCTCCCCTTCGTCCATAGAACTCCATAGGACATATTTTTTTCGACGATGTATTTTAAACGCGAGATACGCGAGTAGGGCAGGGGGCGACCGTAGATAGGGAATTGACGTTTATACCGTATTTCCGTTAG
>NW_006263361.1:253043-253662 GCF_000469605.1 Apis dorsata
TGGTGGAGCCCGGTGCCAGGCGTCCGTGTCCGAGCCTCCGTGTTTTACAAACATTTGTTTTCCACGCAGCGGCGTGCATACACGTTTATAAACAACGCGCGGCGTGCCACGAAATGTAATTCTTTTCCCCGTGCATGACTTGGCATGAGCCGAGCCAATTACGAAAAACGGCGGCCGCCATCTACGTACGCATGTACGTACGCCGTACGTACACCCGGCCCGAAACATGTTCGAGTTTTTCGCAATTGAATCCCGATCTTTGGGAAAACAACGAGCGTGCAACGTGCCAACGCGTTACTCGATGAGCCGAAAAAATGGAAGGAAGATGCAGGGTATAGGGTGCTATCGAAAAAAAATGGAAAGGATCGAGGTGTATAACAACAGAATCGAATAGAAGGAAACGTTCGATCGTTTAATTTAGATCGATAGGACCGGCGCGACGAGGAACGTTTAATAGCGAAACGGCCGATAATAATCGCGCGAATTCACGTTTGTCCGCTAAGCAAATTCTTGGAAAAGGTCGGTGCGGGTCAGTGGTGGTGGTGGTGGTGGTGGTGGCGAATCGAATACGAGAGCCAATAAATAATGAGAGCGCGAGAGATCGGCCGTGCTCTCGCGC
>NW_006263361.1:254033-258196 GCF_000469605.1 Apis dorsata
GATAAAATAATAATTACCGGCGACAATGCGCCCGGTACAAATTGCCCGTTAATTTTTGTCGATAAACATTCGTAAGCCCGCGTAGAAGCGAAAACCGTATGCACGCGACGCGTAAATAATGGTGAAAATACGATCACGAAAAGCGCGTGTACCACGCGCGTGTACGTGTCGCGTACGTGTGGGTGTAGCACGCGCGGCGTAGCATTCACACACTCGCCGACCCTCCGCCCGTGTTCCCGCGCGGTCGAACGTGTGGTGCTGGAGGTTAGCCTCGGCGTAAATATCGCTAGACAATAATTTGGGGCGGTTATTAGCGATAATAAAATCCCAATTTATCGAACGATGCCTTTCCCATCGACCTCCGGCGATTTATAATCTGTATCCCCGATGCTTCGTCACGCGTCGCGATGAAACAATGGGTCGCGGTATTATGGATGGACGGAAAAATGATGTTTGCCGCGCGTTTCGCCAAGCAATCCAAGAACGTGTTGTTCGCGTTGTTCAAACGGAACGTTTTACGCGCCTTGTATCCCCGTTACGGAATGATAAACCAACCAAGAGGCGAAATAATCGCGATTGTCGGCTGTCTCGGGCAGGTCGGGCACAATGAAACTAAGGCGCAATCCGAAGCGTTCCTGTTGTTCTCCTCTGTGACACATTGGTTTCTGAGTTACCGAGCGGTGTCTGTGTCAGACACCCCGTATCTAGCGGCCTGCAACGGAGTTAGACGACTCGGTGTAATATCACTTGTCACGTCCAACGTCGGTTCGGAAACTGTAGACTGTTCGGTTGCTTGTACGGTCGCAATAACACTGTCTACAGGTGAACGAGCGTCGTTCTCTCGACAGTTCGATTCATTTTCGTTCGAGGAACTAATGTTCCTGGAATACATCGATGCTTCTAGATCTCGCGCTAATTATTAAAAAAAAAAAGAAAAAAAAAAGAATTTTTACAAACCTTTTTATTCATATTGACGAATTGATACGAAAGATCAAGAGTGTTTATAGACTCGTCGCGAAGAGTTAGATCACGATAACGGATCGTCCATCGAAGGGAACTTTTGAAAAGTTTCTCGGGAGCAGCTTGCAGACACGCTGGCAACGTAAACCTCGTGGGTTCAGGGTCCCGTCCAGTGCATCAATTTCAACTTTACTCGCTGTCTCCCTGTTTTTAGAAGACGCATTTTCTTCCACTTAACTTTCCCTGCGATAAGGGCAGCCTCGACGTGGAGGACGTGGCTGTTAAAGGAACAAGAGAGAGAGAGAGGAAGAGAGAGAGGGAGAGAGAGGTCCCCGAAACGCGTGCGAAAAGTAAAGTTGTTCTTTAGTTCGTTAGGTCGGATCTACCGACAACAGCCAGGGGAGGCCGGTTTTCCGCTTTACTTATGAACCTCGAAGGTGAAAAGATAACCTACAGGCATTATTCACCGGCATTGGAAAGGAGCCACGGCTGTTACAACCGGGTTCAAGGATTCGCCACGATGGCAACCTGCTGACGTAATGCCGTTTGATCGCCCCTTGGTATCATCGCCCTCTTCCTTCTTCCCTGGATCGCCACGTGGTATTGGAATTTATATACACGCGTAACTTTAAGCGATGGAGGATAAAATTTTCTTGTTCCATAAAAAAGAAAAAAAGAAGACGAAGAGCAAGGAGAAGAAGAAGTGTTTCTTTTCTGTATACACAGTTGGCACCGTCATTATGATCTCGTTAAAGAGAAAGTTTCGCACAGCTCATCACGAGGGTAAAGAAGGATGCCCAGGGGCCAGTCTATGGATGGGCTTCTCTTCGAGGGTACAGGATGGATTCGAACTCCCAAGGGTGAAATGGCTCATTCCGACGCACTTATCCGGCGCGCGCCGTAGATAACCATAGATTAATGGGGCTTGGAGACTCGAAAGGCGACGGAAGAGAGACAAACGAACGAGAGTGGAAGGACGGCGGAAGGGAAACGAAAGAGCAAAGGGCCAAAAGCGAGGTAAAGACATGTGTCACGAGAAGAGGAAAGAAGAAATCCGATCTATAAGAGAGGGCGTTATACCTTACTCGGCGTCCTAGCTGATTTATCGTTTATTGAGAAATATGGCCGTTACTTTCGTTCCTAAGAATTAACTCTCTCTCTCTCTCTTTCTCTTTTTCCTCCTTTCATTTCGAATCGTTCGACAAACTAGTTTCGCAGTCGTATCAAGGAAGGAGAAAAGCGTAGCCGTGACAAGAAGCGTTGTTTCATTTTATTCTGGCATATTTTGGAATAGCGGGACGAATCGATATCGAATATACGTCGAACACGTGATGTTCGTTCGTGAAGTTCGGGGATTAAAGTTTTCGCCAATTATTAGATAATACTGTATTAATGCTCGACTATATACAGTCTTCGAAACTCCTCGAGCTTTACCTCGAGCCAAGTTGATGGACTTTGCTTAATGCAAAGCCGACCCACAGAAAGGATTAGGCTAGTTAAGCCTGCTACCAGAACTCCGCCCTCTCCGTCGCTCTCGCTTCTTTCCCCACTCTCGCTCTATTCCATCCCTCTTGGATATTCAGGATATTCAGTTATCAAGAGGTACCGGTCAGAAGGAGGCACCGGTTAGAAGTCAAACAAGCTGCCCTAAGCGAGATAAGGCTGTTAGTCGGAGCTGTAAGTTAACGGATAAGGAGCTGATCCCGTGTTTTTCGAATACGAGCAATCGTATTAAGGGAAATTATCATCTCACCACCATCGGCCACGATGTTTCTCTCTTTATCTCTCTCTTTCTCTCTATGATAACAAAGCGCGGGTCTTGAGCGCGCATTAACCGAGGCAAGAAGTTCGCAGCCTGCACCCAAACTCAAGGAACAAGATTTGGTAATTAAACCGTGGCCCGTGCAACTTTGAATTATGCGTGTTCACGGTCCTGCGCGAGGCGAGTCTTGGGGGACCAATTCGTTGATTAAACCTTCGAAGTATCTTACCTTCTAATTCCAAGGAGTCCCGACACTGCTTCCAACTCCTCCTCCTCCTCCTCCTCTCTCGGATGTACATTTAAAAGTACGTTATTTAATAGTATAGAGATCGCGTGTCATTTTTTGATAATAGGAAGACGTTCGGATACGATCAAAATCGATCAAGCTTAGAGAGGATAAACAAGGCGTCCAAATCGTGGAATAAGTTTCATCCGCTTAAATCGGCTCCATCCATCGGATCTCTCTTTAATTGTGAGCTTAATTTCAGGGTTTACATTCATAACCCTTGCACGGGAAGAGGGGCGCGCATTATTCTTCCGTGGGGTGCAATTTATTAAATCCGTTCCGCGATACGCTCGATTCGATATAATAGGCGAGGAGATTTGGTATCGGAGAGCGTCCTAGAGAAGGAGAAGGACGACGAGAGGAGGCTGGAACGATGAAATGAAAAACCTAACGGCACGAAACGATTGAATGTTTTTTCAGAGCGACGGCTGGCTTTCATCGTCCGCCCCACTCCCTCCCGTTACCCACGCATCGTGCCGTTTCGAGTAAATGACTCGGGTGGACTGCTTTGAAATTGATTTTAACGACAGAATTAACATCGAAACAATCTACAGTTTCCGGTAGAATTACGTGAACAATTTGGATATTTTCCAGCCAAATTACAGGAACGTCAACACCATCGCTGGTATCCCTGTCATCCACAATGCGCAACTATGCATCGAGGGTAACGCCGCTCTCTTTTCGAGTGTAAAATTGAATCAGCGCTTTTTAAACGTCCCGCACGCTTACTTTTACGCGTTTCGTCCCCGTGTTCCGCCATCCGCGTTTCGTGAAAAACGCGGATCGTTCGTTCCAACATACACTGTTCCACGATATACGTGAAATTTTCGTATCGCGTATCCCACAGCGTTCGCAATAATCGTCATCCCGCTCAATCGATCATCTATTCTTATTAAGGAGAAAAAGAAATTCGAAGAAGCGACATCTCGTTCGTCGATAATCCACGTCGTTTTCTTCGGACCGAGAGACTCCTGAGAGGTGAAATGAAAGGACGAACGGAGCCTTGCCGAGAGCAAAACCTCGACAATGCCCCCCGGTTACGGGGGCGATGGCAGGCCGATAACTTCGATATTCGATATCGCTACCGCGGAAGGTTTCGTTGTTGAAAGATCGAGCTCGCTACAAGCCGCTACGGGCTACTTCATGGTAGGAAAG
>NW_006263361.1:258416-264163 GCF_000469605.1 Apis dorsata
ACGTGAGCCGACGTGTTTAACCCCTTGGTTTCCCCTTGTACCGGTTAGTAACGACTCGTAAAGCAAAGTGACTTAGCGGAGGATCCCGTTCCTCCGCTTCCGGTGTGTCGAATAGGCCGAAGGGACCGCGGCCTCTCATTGGCCCGTTCGAATTAGCCGGAGTTTATCCGTCGGAATTACGGAGTACTTCTCGACGATGCTCGTCCGAGCACGAACACGAACGAGTACGTGTTCCCGATGCGGATCGATCGACTATCGGCCGCTGCCATAATTGGCAGATTCCCTCGTTACATTCACCAATTAAGTTCTCGGCCGGCTCTGGCAAAAACTGTTTTGTCAATTTCCAGCGGGCTGAAGGATCATCGCGTTTCGTTCGGGCGGCGTTCGAAAACAAACAAGGAAAAAAAGGAAAAATCGATGCCTCCCGATGGCTCCGGGGTGGGAGGGGGATCCCCTCGTCCCTCCTCCCCCCGATGTCCGCCCGTGAATCGGGCTTACACACGCGCGCGCGACGCGTTCTCGATGCGTGCACACGTGTGCGCGTTCATGCCAAGCGTATTATAGTTCGTTGCCGTTAACTGGCAATTATGCAGAGTGGGAGCTTAGCCTTTCGAAATGGGCATCGATCGTGGCGACCATCCGTACGGTTATGCTGCCATATCCACCCAATACGGAGATAATCGCGCGTCGAATCGAGGCCGCGATTCCTCCTCCTTTCCACCACCTTTCCCATCCACCAACGCTTCGAGCAACGCTCGCCGAAACCCTCGTCCGACCGGTTCTCCTTTCCGTTCCTTCCATCTTATATCCCCTATTCCATCTAATAACGACTCGTGCGCTCACCTCGGAGTGGAAGGAAGGCGGTGACGACGGATCGACACGCGTATACGCGAGTTATACGCGCGCGTAGCCCCGCCGAGATCGACGAGGTTGTTCGAGCTTGTACCTCGAACGTCGATTTCCGAGAGACGAGGGCCCGCCAGGCTTTTCTCGCAGTCGCCGATGTCGCGGCTGATCCCGGGGAACTGATAAGTACCTGCTTCGGGCGAACGGTAGATTTATTGCCGAGCCTGTGTCGGTTAACCTCGCCGCTTCCTTCTCCACTCCTTCCCGGCCTCTTCTATCTTTACCCTCTCCTCACCCTTCCCCTCCCCCCATCTCTCGTTTTCTTACCACGGTTCTTGCCCTCTCGTCTTGTCCCCGCGACCGAGAACCATTCGTACAACTCTCCCCTCCTCCGCTTCTAGCCGCTTCTCCATCGAAACTCGACTTCCGTTTTATTGGCGGAAATAATCTTTGATGTGATTGCGCTTTGCCTCGGAACTTTTTCTCCGACCGACGAGGGCGAGCAAACCGATCGATCCGTGATATCGCCCAGTCGATTCAAACAACTTCTACCAACCACCAACGACCGACCAACTACTCTACTCGGCCTACGCATATTTACGATAACATTCCTTTTTTCCCCCTTCCTTCCTTCCTTCCTTCCTTCCTTTCTTTCTTCTCTCTCTCTCTCTCTCTCGTTCCAACTCGTTACATATTAATACGATTCCCATTAGCATAACACCGAACGATATCGGTGGAGGAACGAATACGGATGGACCGATACGTATTATAATATAAGAAGTCGGAGGAGGGGATGAAACGTCCTCGCACGAAGGGTGGGTTACTATTCCCCGTTAAAACGGAGGGTGATACGTTGCAATTGTTCGATAAGACGCGGTATTATAGGAGGGGGGTAAGGTCGAAAGACGAGGGAGGGAGAGAGAGGCGACGCGTGGAAATATCGCAGTTTCATCCGAGCGAGTCCAACCCTTTCGGCCGAAACAACAAAGCCGCGTTCCTAAAGGTATCAACGACCCATCGTTGTCTTAATTTCCTTCGTAATCTGGGTTATTAATATAGCTTAGGGTCGGTGGAGCCGCGTAATTTCACGCCGCGTAGAAATTAATAGAAAGACGAATGCTCCCTTTACGGTCGAACGCCCGTGTGGAATGGAAAATGAACTCCCCGAACTCCTCTCCCGCCCCAATTTCCATTTTTCGACTCGCGAAAAATTTCTAAAACTCCCGCTCGCGCGTTCGAGCTTTTTCTCCCTCGCGTCACGACCTTCGAACCGTTAATTCGGGAATCGTTAATGGAAAAAAAAAAAAAGAAAAAAAAAGAAAATAGAAAAAAAAACGTCCACTCCATTCTTGGAAATCTTGGAGCCGAATGGTTCGACGTGGATGGGACGCGTGACATGACGTAGAGCCCGTGAACATTTCCATGTCAGCGTGCACGGTACGGTCGGACAATGAGCCGCGGATTCGAGACGTCGCGTTGTGTATTATCGAGTGGCATTCCGACGCGCCTCGCCACCGACATTTAGATAGCGACGTCAACTGTCTACCGGGGTAAATCTGTCTTGGAAGCAAAGGCAGCGCACTTCCCCCAAGCGGCACAGCACCGACCAGCCCCTCGCTACCAAACCGAGCGAATTCACTTCTGATCGAATTAGCGCGTCACAGTTCCCTGATACCCCGACAGTCTGAATTAATTAACAGGAGAACGCACTAGGTAAGCAGCCATTATCGAAATAAAGCCCCGGCTGGTGCGGGGGCGAGGTAACGAGAGATAGGCTGGAATTATCAATATTCAAAGAGTTCGAGATAAACCTCTGTCACCTTCTCTTCCTAGAGAACGATCGCGGATCGTTTCATATTTTTCGAGGCGAGGCGTTCCGTTTTATTTACGAAGCGACATTCTTCGACCGTTTCTCAAACAGACGAGACGCGTCTAACGCGATGTCGGGCGAGCGCCCCGACAACGAAGGAGCAGCGTCTTGACTCCATTAACTTCACACTTAGCGCCACCTTAGAAACCCCCGTGTCGGCGGAAGATCTGATTAGGGGTTCGAGTCTCTGCTAAACGCGTTAGTCTCGACTGTGGAAGGGGGGAGGAAGGGGGAGAGAGGTTGTACAGCTCCATCAGGTGCTAGAACGGTGGCTCTGAGAAAAGCCGGAGGGGTGGTGGATGGTTGGGGACGGTTTGTCTCTCCTCATAGTTTGATGCAAATTGAGTAGGAGCACCGACAACTACCAAGAATATAAGCGCTTTCTCTCCCGGTAGGGATTCCGCGATCGAGCACAAAATTTATTCCTTGCGACCACCTTACCGCCAACCGGGTGTACCACCACCACCACCACCACCACCGCCAACCACCCGCTTCTACTAACGGCGAAGTGTTGCCGTTTGGGGTTTCTCACCCTCCAGCTTCGACAACTCGTTCTGTTTGCCGACGAATCTCGGAGGCTTCCTCTCGACTTAGCAACGTTCAAAGTCACGACGCGGTTTGCCAGACAACCTCCTATCGTCCCTGTCGTCGCTCTCCGATTACTCTATCCGTCAATGGGATCATATGGAGAGAAAAGTCCTCGTACTTGTCTAAACATTGCATACGCAAAAATTTGAATGATTTTCTTCGAAAGAAACGATACTGCCACCAAAATCGCCAACCAAAAATTTTAAAATTGTATAACAACATCTGAGTGTATAGGATTTTCCAAAGAAAAAGAAATTAGCAATTTTTATAAACGATATTGCCGTGAAAAATATCTTTATTCCAAATACGTGGAAATTGCAAAGATAAAAAACGACTCGAAACGAAACGATATTTACCGTGAATTTTTCGATAGGAAAAATCGTACTAATCGTCCAGTCTAAATATAAAGGATATACCAGAGGATAAGAATTAGCAAAACTTTCTTTGTAAATTTACCGCGAAACGATATTGCCGCGAACGTTTCGACGCCATTTAACGCCGCTAATGCCCGAAGCGTTTAACGTTGCACCGAGGCAACCATCTATACCCGACGTATCTAGCCAGAAAATCACAACACCATTATGCCACCATCTCGTTGCTTCCATCCTTCTTTCTCTTTGTCGCGTCTCGCATCATCCTCTCGCTCTAATGTTCCCTTTTTATGGCGCACGATTCGAGTCTGCCCCCGGGATCGATTTTACTTCGCACCATGCCACTTATCGTGCCCCGTTACGGTGGAGCATTGCTTTTTATGGCGGTCCATGCTAGATGTTCCGATCGCTCTTCGGTTCTCTCGCTATTTTCTCCTCCTTCTCTCTCTCTCTCTCGCTTTCCGATCTACCCCGCGTTTCCACGCTCGTCTCCTCCTCCTTCTACGTTCGAAATCGTGGAATTAAAAAAAAAGAAATGGAAAAATCGAAATGAGTTTTTCGAGATCATCGCCGTTCGCGACGTCGGTTACCCGAACAGATGTTATCTCAATTCATTTTTGATGATGCTAAATCATCCCCTCTCCCTCCTCATCGATCTCGTTCGCGTATCGGAAATCGCTCTACCTTTCTTCTAGATGTACGAAGATTGGTTGTCGCCCCATTTCCATTGGAATTTGAAAAAAAGAGAAAAAAGTTTCAACGAGAAAAATTGGTACGACACGAATCGAACGAATCATCGAAGGACGATTTAGCCTCGAGATACGTAAAAAAAATACATAAGCATAAATTTAATTCGTTGATTCCTTCATTCGAACATCGCGATCCCGCTGACTCGTTTCGAATGCTGCAAAATGCTCTGCATATTCCCGTGCAAGAGGTGGTGAAAAAAATCACGTCTGCATTTACATAAGCGGCGGTATAAACCACTCGACAGAAATCCCGACATAAAACTCAAACAGGATCCGAGCACGGGACAGCACATCATCCGTTGAATACGCAATGTACGTTCGTACGTACACAATGTATTGTCCCTTCTCGA
The DNA here is from genome assembly GCF_000469605.1 of Apis dorsata. NCBI lineage: Eukaryota > Metazoa > Arthropoda > Insecta > Hymenoptera > Apidae > Apis > Apis dorsata. Next base: position 263,191 of record NW_006263361.1, read on the forward strand.
AAAAGAAAGAAAAAAAAAAGAAAGAAAGAAAGAAAAGAAAGAAATGCTTTTTTTATTCAACACTTGCGAGTTACGATATCAAGATACACCCCCTTAAGTATACACACGTACGCGTCTTTTTCACCGCGCCTCGATCTCGAGACTCTAAGCTTATGAAAAAAAGAAAATATATATATATATATATATATATATATATATTTAAAACGAATTCATAAACGTGGATGATCATTTTCTACGAGAAAAGGATCGACACGAGTGCGCGACACACGGCAGGATTAAATAATAAGGGCGATGTCGTTTTATTTTGGGAAGACAAATCCCTGGAACTGGCTCTCCTCGTAACGCGGTCGATACGAAGAGTATAACACACCGAGAGCGATGTTCACGGCACCTGACAAGAATATCAAGGCGTCGCTGTATCCTGACAAAACGATTTTCGAGTCCCTCGTGGATCCCGTGAGGATCTATTGTGCTCGTTGGAAACCAGCCACCCCTCGTGATCCTCGTTTTCCAAAGGTTCTTTAGCATTTCCGGCGTATCGTCCTTTATGCGGGCATCTAGAAGAATCCCGCTCGCCCCCTCTCTCTCTCTCTCTTCCCTCCCCCTCCCCGTTCGCCGTTCCCTTGCACCGCGGTTACAGGAAAAATTGACTTTTAAGCCGGCAATAAAAAAGGAAAAATGCGAAATCTTTGATTTTAGTGGCGCCTCTTACCCCCGGCGACAGTTGGTCGATGCGTATAACCCTCGCGGCAACCTTATTTCTCTTATATCGCAAGCGAAGCACGTTCGTACTTCGCCACCATTTCGAAATCTGCGTTTCTCTTGTATATGCTCGCCACCGCGGAGAGGAGATCACCGGGAAATACCCGTGGATCTCATTCGTTGAATTTTAAAACCGTGATTTCCATCGCGATATCGCCGGGCTCCGAAACTCCAATTAGGGTGGTCGTTCGTTGGTCGGAACGTAAGTGTC
>NW_006263361.1:264178-273730 GCF_000469605.1 Apis dorsata
TGTCCGTGAGCGTTTTCCAAAAGAAAAAAGAAAGAAAGAAAGAAAGAAAGAAAGAAAGAAAGAAAGAAAGAAAGAAAGAAAAAAGAAAAAAAAGTGAAACGAAAAAAGGCGCCAATACGTGGAGAATGGATCGTTAGAGAAAAGATTTCGGTCTCGATCTCGATATTCAACGTTCGGAGGGGGAGGGGAAGAAGAAGAAGGTTAGAGAAGGAGGCGGTAATCCAGGTACGACGTAGCGTCTGCGAATCGAGTGGAAATTTACATTTAAAGGAGCTCGAAGACACTCTCGGAAGCTACGGTGTGCCCGGTGTGCCGTTTCGCCGCTTGTTTTTATTTTCTCGCAATTTCCTCGACGGAGCGGAACGGAAAACGGTCTTAAAAGGAATTAGCACGCTTTACTACTCCGCCTATCTCCCGTCAACTCTTCAACCTCTTCGGAATTTCTCCCGGAAATTCCTTCTCCGTTCCCCCTATGCTTCGTCATCGCAGCGCCTCCCAAGATCGAACGATAATTTCGACGAAAAAAAAAAAAAAAAAAGAAAAAAGCGAAAAATTTAAACTTTAATTGTTAAACTTGTTCGATTCCAGATTCTGCGTGGGGGACAAATTTTTCTTGTGCGAGAACAAAATCCTGTGCGAGAGCGACTACGAGGAGAGACTGGTTTTTGCCAACATGGCGGTCCATCCACCATCGACCGCGACATTGGCGCAGATCAAGAGACAAGTGTTCCATCTTCAACCACAGGTTAATTGAACTGCTTTCGCCCATCGTTCTTTCAAAAATTTCCCTCCAAGAATTTATCTCCTCCGTTTTTTCGTTTTCCTCCGAAGCATCCATCGATTATGCCGGGCCTCGGGATCCGTATAATCCCCGGTGGTTGACGCGCTTTGACAACGATACCGCTATAAACGTGGTCGATATCACCCTCCCCTCCCCCCTCCCCAATGGTTCCGCCGCAAATATGTATGCTGACCATGCAACCGTATCACTTTCACCGCGCGGCCAGGGTGTGCTTTGAATCACGGCGGGGGATCACGATCCATCGCGTTGTGGATGTTCCTGCGAAGGTTGAAAACTCCTTAAGACGTAACCCCTTAAGATGGGGGTTAAAGTGGCAGGTCGCTCATCCTGACCCTCCCCGACAACAAAGGACTCCCTCGAGGCTTCAGCTATGCTTTACAGCCCCAGCCATCGTCTTACGAGTCGGGATATCGCGTGTCCTTATTAATTAAGCTTCGTCCGTTAAGCAAGCCTCATCGCATACCGTAACGATCTCGTCCTCTTCGGCAACGCTGGAACGTGCGAAAGAATTCACTCTTTGGATCAGAGATTAGATGCCGGCGTCTTAAGAGGAGTTGAGCGTGGTTGAAATTTCCGAATCTCGTCCTCTCTTTCGCGAAAAAATTGCAGGAAAACGAGGAAGATATTCCAAGTATCGTGGATGGTACGATAAATAAATAAGGATATATATATATACGTCTTCTTTTCTTCATGGATGAAAGATATCTTCCATCGATGATCGATGAAAAGTTACGTATTTCAACAAGTTGAAATTATAAACTCGTCTTCGGTGTTAAGCCGTCCGAGTTTCTTGATTATCTTGAGACAACAGCCGTGCTCCGGAAACAATATCTTCTTAAGCCCTAGGACCCGTCCGACCCAACCAGGATCCGATCTACTTAATCCGGCCACCGTCTTGCAAGGTTGTTTACGTCCCTTTTGCACGCTTTGCACGTCACGTACCGTAATTTACCAAAGCGCAATATTTACCGATTAACAACTCGCCGTTATACATATCGCGCGATTCGTTCTCGAGATTCTCCATGTAGACATTTTGACAGAACGTCGCGCAACACATTTTGAAAATTCAAAACACGTACAAAATTTTCCCGTTTCCTCGATTGCTTCGTTATTTTCGTAAGCCCTTGGTCTTATTTTCCCTTCGGGGGGGACGATTCGCATAATTGGTAAAAAGTATCGTTAAGTCGGAAGTTTCAAGACACAAACTTTTTAAGAGCGGCTAGGAAGAGTGGCCGGTGCACACGCTCGATTCGTACGCATGCACGGAATAACGAGGTCTCCCAGCCCCCGATCATATCAGCCTCGCCACCGTGTACTACTTATAATATGCAAATTTTCTCCCCTTAACCAACCAGTCCTGCCCGAGAGCTGCGTGTAATTCAGGGGTTGCTAACCCTTGCGACTCTATTTCTACACCACGTGAGCGTTCATGTTCTCGGGCGGAAGCCTTCTGCGTGCGTCCTCGCTTCCGTATGCGTGGCTCGATCCCCGTGTGCGAGCGTTGTTTCGTTCAATTAATATCAGTTCGTTGTATATATATATATATGACCATGGGCGAAATCCGCGTGTCGTAGAGAGGAAAGAAAAAAGAAAAAGAAAGAAAGAAAGAAAGAAAATCCGCGACGGTAACGCGACACCATCAAGGGTGAGAGGAATCACGCGCCAAAGTAGCGGTCAACGATTGTTTCTCGCGTTCAAAAAGAAAAAAAAAAGAAAAGAGAAATGTCGAGCGGCGCATAAATCGTGGTACGATCGTGTCACCGTGATTTCCTTTTCCCTTTTCGGGCACGCAACGACGATCTAGAACGACTCGAGAGCGAACACGAATGTTGGCGAAAGAAACGGTGACGGATCATGGTGGAAAAATCATGATTCTGGTAGCTCTTCGTTTCTCTTCGTAGAAATGCGAAAGAAGGATCGATGATGATGGTATTTCGAGCGACAATATCGTTCCCGTGGATAGGTTTACGACTCGAGGGTTATAAATGACCGATGCCGTGAAATAACACGATGGGATGGTAGACTAATGCCAATAATCGACGCGGCATGCTAATGTAGTTTGAGCATCTATTACGTTTAAGCCTGATGGATCCCTCTTGACGTGTCGTTCCCGGAGCGTGAATACCTTCGATCGCTGGGGCTACATCCCCGAAGGTGTCCGCCCAGGCGACATCGAGGCCCGTTCCACCATTTCCTCGAAACGGTGAATGTCATTTTGACATTTAGCATCTGAATGGAAAAGACAATCGACCGAGGCAGCCGGCGGGGGTTTGACGCGATAGATAATGTCGGGTCGCGGATCGTTCCTCCACGCGTATTCTCCTCGTTAATTGTCACGTTGAGATTGGAAGCGCGATACCAACGCGATTCTAATTTCGACGAGATGCGCCTGTAACGGTTGATTCGTGATATTCAATCGTATCTTCTGGGACGTTCTTCTTTCGAGGGAAGAAGCGTTTCGTCGAACCGTGTAAAGATCGTGGGAACGGATTAGAGGGAGGACGATCAACAGGAGTTAGGAAGGAAAGGATATAATTCGACCCTTGGAAGCCCAGCCGGCTCGTTGGTGGAATTAAACGTCGCGACGGAATGCAAAGTGGTGGTGCTATCTCGACTTGACGAAATCAGGAGTAAAAGAGGGAGACGGTGGGGAGGCGTTAAGATTCTTAAAAACCGCCAAGTGGGGTGAGCGCCGTGGCAGCTGCCGCCCTAACGCTCTCCTTAAGCCATGGCTATGGGAATGGCGAAGTTGGCCCGGCCCTAGGAGGAGGTGGAAGGTAGTTTTTCTGATTGCCTGAGAACAGACAGCTGTCCCAATCTTTCTCAGCGCCCAGGAGAGCTTCGAGTCCGAGGAGGATCTCCTCGGCTCTTGTAAATAATGCCTGGCCGTGAGGCGTTTACGAATAACTCGAGCGTGGCGAGTGATCCTAGGTAAACCGGTAATGGGGGGTGAAAAAGAAGGGAATGGAAAGAAATAGGACGGTCATCACCCTCGATAAATTCAATTACCACCGTCTTCCACAGGACGATCCAACCTTTCCTCCTTCTTACGTGGTCTCTTTCCTTCCTATAAAAAAAAGTTACGCCTCGTTGAAAAGAGATTATTCCATCCGCATCCGTCGAACGTGTCGCGCGCGATTCTTTGAGCGAGTTTAGAGAAGGGAAAAGCGTTTTCGAGAGGCCAATTTCTCGATCGATTTTCGATCGTGTCTTTTTATCATATCGCGATGATCCACCCCTTCTCCCTCTCTCTCTCTTTCTCTTTCTTTCTTTTTCCCACGAGAGACAACTGTAACGCGTTTAAAAATTGGCGAGAAGTCTTATTTTCGTCTAATTTTCCCCTTGAGACCGAGCGGAGAACGCGCTGCGTGAGAAAGGGATAGGCCGCGAGGAAAGAGAAGGCGTAAGAAGGAGGGAGGGAGATAGGCTGAGAGGGAAGGAGTTCGAAACGATTATCTGAGTTTTAAAACAAACTCTCAAGTGTCTGCAAAGTCCTCTGCGAATCAGAGGGTTGAAGGGGGTGGAACAAGGTAGAAGGGGAGAAACGAGGAGGGAGGAGGTTGCGGAAGATAATATGCTAATGCCAAGACGGAGACTACATGGGAATTTAAGAGGATCAATGTGCAGTACGAGATTCGTACGGCGAATAAGGTATTACAACGTCTTCTATACTTCTTCCAGACGATTAGACCCTCGAAAGTTGGTGGAACGTGCACGGAGAGGCTGAATTAAATTAAACTTTCGAATATACGTCATTCTTATCGAACCATGATTTGCAACTTGGTGAGGCTTCTGACTTATAATATTACGATCTTCTAAGAAAAGAAAAAAAAAAAGAGAGAGAATAAAAATTTATACGAAAAAAAATGGAGGATAGGAAAATTTTACAATCCTCTCCCCTCCTCCCTCCCTCTAGGGAGGATATCGAATCACACGCATCGTTTTCGTTAACGAACGCGTTATTAGATACTTGACTACATTTCGCATGAAGTCCCTTCTCATAACGCACGAGGAGAAAGCTCGCATGGGAAAGGCCAGGTTGCGAGCTTATGCGAGATTATGAGTTTAGTTACGAAACAACGGAAACGCTACTCTCTGTGGCGTTCTCTACTCTCTTTTCTAACGATTATTACACGTAGCGCGTGGACTTTCACGTCCACTTATTATACGAAACTGCCTCCCCCGCACTTGGTTTAATCGACTGACAAAATTGCACGATCCCTTTTCCAGGAACACGGGAACAAGTTTAAATATCGAAATCGAAATACCTTCCCAAATACATCTCGCTTTTTTTTCATTTAACATTCAACTATAACTAATAACGCGAGACACGGTCAATTGAAAATCGTTTCGCGAAAGAAAGAAAAAAGAAAGAAAGAAAGAAATAAAAAAGTGGCTGGAAATTCCGAATGATGGAGCACATTAAGGGAATCCAACGCGATGTAATAATCCCTGGTAAAATAACGAGGTTCACGGCACGAGGTTCAGTTCTAAATGATCCTCCTTCGATAAACGACGTGGCTAATTCTCATCTCGTGCCTCGAGCGGATGGATCGAGCCCGGCGAAGAATCGAGGCGCAAGAGGGTGGCGCTAATTTTTGCGCTTAAGAAAAGCAGCGTTGCGGAGGAAGCGGCTACCACCTGGCTGGTTCCCAACCGCGGGAGATCAACGGACAAATGACACGCGATTCCCGTAGCTCCTGGTAACCACCGACAACCCTCCCTCCCCTCCCCCGATTCTCCGCATTTACCGTCAGTTACAAACTGCCTTCACCTTCTCTCGTCGAGTCGCGATTAATGTCTTATTCGTGGCCGAGGTGCAAAGGTTCCGCTTCGTAAATCGCGCCACGGAGTTAACCAAAGAACGGTGTATACATCAGTTTGGTGCGATAATTATGTGGAAAAAATATGCGAAGGATTCGAAGTGATGAACGCGTGGAATATGCATAAGATTACGTATAATGATAACGTCGAGGGGGGGAGGGTGTGTTAAGCTTGAAGAATGGTTGTCTGAAGAAACGGAGTCGAGGAAACAATGGAAACTCGTCGCTCGAAAAGAAAGAAATGAGAATCCTTTTTAGGAAGTGAATTTGAAAAGGAGAATTCCGGCGCGCGGAATTAAAATTTCATTTCGTTCCAACCCGTGAAATCTCAACCGTGATTTTTATCTTGCAATACATTATCATGTAAACGGTAATCCGGTATTTGTGCATAAACGATTTGCAGAGCGAGTGCCGTTTGATTACAAAGACGCGGCAGTAAATCCATGGGACGGTAATTCCATCTCTGGCAATTGTAGATAAAACTTGAATAAGTCATAGACTTAATTTAACCGTGGTGCTACCGACCAACAGCGGCCCGCAGCCTTCCATGGAGATTTCTTAATTACGTGTGGGGTATTCTCTGGCGGGGTGGATTGGGGGTGAAAAAGAAACGGAGAGAAAGCGGAGGAGGAAAAGAGATAAAATGGAAGGGCGTTTGTATCGAGGAGGCAGGGAGGGAGGGGTGAAGAGAGAGAGAGAGAGAGAGAAAGGAAGGAAGGAAGGTGGTGGTTGGCTCTCGTCGGCTCGCGGAAAAGCTGAAAAGGGTTCTCATTGCGGCAAGAAGATTTAGAAATTCTTGCCAGGGAGAAAAGTCTCCCTTGCAACGGTGATAAAGCGTTTCTTCGGCGGTGCTTTGTCATTTTTATCATAATTATTTACGGGTTAATTACTGGGCCCTCGCCATTCGCTCCGTGCGAATTTTTCACTGCCACTCGCACCTTGGACTTTCCAATTAAAAAAAAAAAAAAAGAAAAAAAGAAAGAAAAAAAGAAAGAAGAAAAAAGAAAGAAAGAAGAAAAAAGAAAGAGGGTATTTCATATTTCAAGCCTCTCTTCAACCGTATCATATTCGAGAGAATTATTAAACAGAGACCTTGGTCTTTCCTTCCCTTGGACTCGCCCTAACTGTTCAAACCACTTTGCGGACAAGTTCACCACACACGCATGAGGGAAATCATGAGAATGCCAGGCTCGTTCATCGTTGGCGAAAGTTGGCATGATCAACTCGCGAACTAAAATCATGGTAAGGGAGGGATCTCGTCAGTTGGGAGGCGAGGAGGGGGCCTGCGCGGCACGGTCTGCCGAATTTTAAGCCTGTATAATTTAACACCTTTGCCGGCGAAACTAAGAGAAACTGATGGTGAAGGGAACAACGGAGCTAGAGATACGAAGTTTAAAGTTTTCAACGGCACTTATCTATCCTAGCGGCATCTCTTGTTCCTCGTGCTACCCTCCGCTGCTACTTCCACGAGCACACTTTCTCCCTCTTTTCTCTCTCTCTCTTTTTCTCTCCCTCTCTTCGTTTCTCTTCCGCTCGTTGCCGTTCCGATGAATATGACTCGAAGATAGAGACGGTCGAACACCGAGAGACCAAATGACGGAGAAGAGAGGAGAGGAGAGGAAGAACGAAAGAGAGGATATCGAACGGGAGGGAGAGGAAAGAAGAAAAGGAAACGCCCAAGTTGAGTCGTCGCTCCGCGTCTGAGCCGAGAGATACAAGTTCGCTCTGTTCTGGCCTCTTTGTTTTTCGAGTAGAAAATCGGAGTAGACGGTTCTGGAGGAACGAGAACAGGAACTGCCGTGTCTAAAACGAATTCGTTAGTGGCGTCAACCCCTTTCACCGCGCCAATCCGACCCTCTTCCGAGTTTTAAGTCTCTGTCGTGAATAATTGTTCGAATCAGATTAAGGCGTTGCCCGCTCGATTGATTGCGAATGTAATTAGGAGGCTGGGGAGGGGGAGATTCTCCATTTTTCTTTCCCACTTTAGATTCACCAACGATTCAAAAGAGAGATTCCAAAAAGGCGAAAACGGAAACGGTTTGTTGTAGGTTATCGATTATCGTTCGATTCGTGATATAAAATTTATCTATATCGTTCTTTGTTTCAACGAACCAGTTATAACTCGACAAATCTTCTCTTTTTTTTTTCAGATCATGTCACCTAATCCGCAGAGGCAAGTGAACGGAGAGACGACCCATAATCACAATGGCTACGCGCCCGCGAGCTCGAGCGCCCATAACATCCTCAACTCCATGAATAATTTAAACGGTATCAATGCACAGGCACCTTACGATACCAAATGACAAACGAAGTAAGCGTCTGCCATCGATCGTATCATCCAAACGCGTTGCCAAATTCGTTTAACAAGAACACGGACGTCTTCTATCGTCGTCGTCGACGACATCATCGTCATCATCATCATCATCATCATTGCCGCTATCGTAGTAACACCCGGAACTCGTCCGTTCGTTATTGGTGTCTGAAAAGTCTGTTCGAGATTCGTTCGTCGAGACAACGATGAAACGAAAATTCGATTCGTGACCAATATAATACGAACGTTGGTTGATTCGTTCCGCGTAGACACATTTTCCAATGGCAACTTCTATTTCTCTAAAAAAAAAATCTAATCTAGGTAGTACTCTAGTTAAATCGGTCCCTATTACGTCATATTATTTCCCAACAAATTTCCTCGAATCGTACGTATCCTCGCAATTTATTATTATTATCCATGACGTAATAGGTTGCCCAAAAAATCCTGAAGACTGTACGAGTCGACTGAACTGTCGTGATGCGCGTGAAAGACAGATTGGTGCTGTTTTAGACGAAGTTTAATTCGAATTTCGCGAGTTATAATGTATAGAAACGTAAAAATCCGAGGATTTGAAAGGACCGAGAGGGGTGGAAAAAAGTGGGCGGAAAGCGAGCCGGAGGGACGAAGAAGGGGAGATAGAAGAAAGAGGAACGCGGTGGGGGGGAAACAATGCTCAGGGGTGATCAAAGTTTGCCCGTACTTGTAGTCGACTTTGCTTGGCTCCGTTGCGGGCCACGCCGGTAAATCTAGCTTTACCACTGGACCACTGGACGAGCAGCAACGGGCAACAACCGGAGGTGGAACTGGAGGAACCGGGCAACCGAGCGAAATTGGCGAGCGGGCTCCGGTTGGCAGATCGAATCGGTGGGTTCGCCGTCCAAAACCAGCGAGCCCGACCACCCCTTGGGGCTCATACGTTAGGGGTGACTTAAGCATTGTTTCAAGTTCGAATCTCCCGGTAGAGGGCCAGATTGATGTCACGAACTTTTTCCGTTGCCTTATTTGCGAGTCAGATAACGAGGCTGAGTTATGCCGAAACTTCTCTCTTTTCTCTCGGATCGGGCCGAATAAGATGTTTTATTTCCCCCGATTCGAAGCGCGACGCGGCCAAGATTTGTCGGTGGCACGCCTCCGGAAACAGTTTCGCGATCCCTCGAACGATAATAGGCTTATGCCTGTCGGATACGATAATTTTCCGGGAAACGAATACTTTTCTCCTAGTTCTCGACGATAAATAGATGTGGTGCGATGAATCGTTCGACGTGGCCGGATCATTCTCGACGATTATTATTTCAAACGAAACGAAGCGATCCAAACTTTTCCAGCGTGAGACGAGAAATTTGAAGGGACGTCGAAGAGACGATGCGTCGTTCGATGCGTTTTTTTTTTTCTACGTAATTGAAATCGATAAAAATTTTATTGAAAAAAACACGTAGGAAAAATTAAGACGTCGCTTTGACAATTGTTCGAAGAAATTTTTTCATAAGATCGTCAATCCCGATTCATTCTCGTCGTCATTCGCGATTTCTGTTCGATCCCTTCCTTGTCCACACGATTCTCCACATTCCTCGCACGCCAGGATGAAAGTAATCGTTTTTTTTTTTTTTTTTTTTTTT
>NW_006263361.1:273895-287585 GCF_000469605.1 Apis dorsata
GAATTTTTACTATTCGAATAGTTTCGTTCGATATTTTATAGGCATAACGAATACTTCCACGATGCTCCACGATTTTACGATTGCGCGAAACGTAGTTCCTAACGTTTTAAGCGTCTCTGGGACGAAAATTTAAGGAAGAATAGACAAAGAAGCGGAGAAACCCGTATCGTTCGTCTCGTATCGATTATCGATCGATCGTCAAAAAGCAAAAAAAAAAACAACACTCGTAGATTTACGATTAATAGCGACTGCGGTAGGCGATCTCTAGTCACACTATCGTGTCACCCGCATCATCGAGTATCTGCTCCATCGACGTACGTATCCAAACTGCTTAACGTAACGTAAACGTCGGAAGAAAGAAGAAAAATAAAAAAAAAGACACCTAGCCCATTTCGTCTTAAATACGCTATGTACGATGCATGTAAAATCTTCGAACGAGAATACGTAAGGAAGTGTGTACGTTCGCTAGTATAGATATGTTTTGTATCATAGTTCTATCCATAGAAATATTAATTAAAATAAAATTACTGTTTCGATGTTAACGACGATCCGTCTTTTCTATCTTTGTTATGCCTATACTCCCCGATCCCAAAAGGAGAAGATATTGATTTCGCAAGTTTAAACTCAATATTTCGTAATATCTTCGCATCCTCGCCGTTTTCCTCGAGATTTTCCCTGCCGGTTCCTCTCCATCCTCTCGCGCTTCCACTGAATTATTTAAGACCGCTACGTGATTGGCCGACAAATCCGGTATGCCTCAATAATTTACCAATCATACACGGTCCTTTGTGTTTTATACGCCACGTTTCGAATAAATCGCATTGCGTATTCAGGAGAGCGGGATCCAACTCTATCCACCGTGGTGAACGCGAACCCTCCTCGCCCTATCTCTAAGAACAGAAAAGAAAAGAAAAGAAAGAGATACAAAAGAAAAGAAGAGGGGAAAAAGAAACGGAAAAAATCGGACGGTCTAGGATGAGAAATCGAGAAGGATGAGCGATCAGCCAAAAAAAAAAAAGGTTTCCGCCTCGATCTCGCGATGTATCGAAATTCTAATAAATTTATAGCGCGGAGAAGGGGGGGGGGGGGGGGGAATTGCGCGCGAACGCGTGCAACGTGATTCGATGAAGGAAAAGAAAGGATCACGGTGGTAATAAAACACGGGCTGATTTCGTAGGAGGAACCTCTTATCTGGAATCGAACGTCTGGGGCAAGTAAACTAAGCGGAAAAAGGGTGATGGAAAGAGCGAGCATTCGATGTAAATTGGCAATTTTTCTCGTGCGGCGTACGGTAATCATTGGCAATTAGACCACGAGCTACCGATAAATGTTATTTATGGCCACGATTATCCGTGGCGCACCTAGCTGCTCGAAAGGTTTGCCTAACTATAAAACCTTCCCCTCTTCCTCCCCCTCTACCCCCCTTCCTCCCCACCGTCGACCGTCTAATTGGTCGACGATTATTCCTGNTTGTACAAAATGTCGGTACAAGCGCCGACATTTACATGGTCGCAAATACAGGCGGAACTTTTCGCTGAATCGCGTGGACCGGCTTAATGCGCGTGGATCACGGATACCCGTGGAACGACTTAACCGGAGAACGTTTTAATACGTTTCGTCGGTTGGGTTCGAGGTGGCGATCGTCGCCTGTATTATAACACGTTGAAACGTAGTAGGAATGGAATAAAAAAAAAAGAAAGAAAGAAAGAAAGAAAAGAAAACGTTATCTCACGACGAAACTTTCTTGAAAAAAGTCGATCATCTAGCGCCTGGTCGATTTAAAATAATTTCGAGGAAGATATTTTTATAAAGGACAATGGTGAACGTTAATAACCCTTCTGGTAATATTTTTCTACGGATACGCGGGCGAAGCAGGGACGGAGAAGGTCGGTAACCGTCCGAAAATCGTATTCCATCCGGTGGACGTGATTAAAAGGGAAGGAACGTGCGCGTCCGCGGTCCTCGCGGTCCTTGAAACAATATTATTATTAAAAGCTTTGCGCCGGCCCGGTGATCCACGTGAGTCGACGGAATGACGAAAAGAGTGGTGGACCGGCAACCAACCCTGGCCGGGGACAGGGAGGGTGGCTCGGGTCCGGCGACGGAACAACGATTAATTAAAAGAGCAAAAACTGTTTTCATAAAATTCATTTGCGGAAATATGCGCCGACTGAAATAATATCCGGCCGATGAGCGCGCGTGTCCCGGGCGACGCGATGCTCCCAGTGAAAAACCGATGCGAATAAAAATGGAGGCCGGAGACGAAATGCGAAAGTTTTCGCATTTTTTTACGTTTTCGCCCACCGTCGGTATACGTTATCGCGCCACCGCACGGTTGGTGTTGGTGAGAGTACGTTTATTCCCTTGACCCGGCATCCTAAACGTATCGTGCATACACCGGTTACAAAAGCGACCAATCTTCTCTCCGTCTTTTCCTTCTTTTCTCTCTCTCTCTCTCTTCTCGGCCCACCCTCCTCCACCCGTTCCATTCCTCGTCCTTTCTCTTTTGTTTGCCGCGTTTCCCTCCCCTCTCTCATTCAATCTCACAGCCGTTCGGTCATAAAAAATATTTCTACGCCTTCCTCGAGATTTTTTTCCTTCCTTCCGTTCGCCATACAGTTGCACACTTTTCCGTTTCTCCTTTTCCCCTCCCCCCCTATTATTCCACAGGCGGGCAGGAGTGGCGCGAAGTGTGATTTAAACGCGCGTAAAAGTGGCCGTTAAAAGGCAAGAAAGCTCCTTAAACTCCCCGCTTTGATTGGCCAACTCGGTTTATTAAAACGCCCCGGGTGATATTACATATTTCTCCTCTCGCTCGTACCGGGACCCACTTCAACGCTACACCTCCTTCTCCCTCGGCTGTAACCATTCTTTCGTATTCTTTGTCGAGGTATATAAGGCTAGCTGCTCGAATAACCATTTTCTTTTTTCTCGCTTCTTTTCCTTTATTCCACCCCAACCCGGTCTTCGGCCAGTGTCTTACTGCGTCTCTGAGAAACTTTCTTTCCCGGCCCCCACGAGCAACCCCTTCTAAACGGTATTGTTTCGAGAGTGACGAGTGGAAGGAATGCGATCGTTCCAACGAACGAGATAGAATACGAAAGTATGAAGAATAACGAAAAAGAAAAGAAAAAAATAGACGAGCAATTAAATCCGTTTCGTAAATCACGTTGGAACCGCGTTGTGATAAATGAAAATCGGTGTAAGGAAAGATGTGGAATCGTTAAAAGATCCACCCTCTCCGCACGACATCCGGACTCACTTTTGTAATATTAATTAATAAGCCAACTTCCGCGGAACGAGATACTTGCCGCTAATTAAGAAATACCTAGCGAGCGCTCTTTTCCAACGCAAGGGGCGAGGAAGCGGAAAAATAAGAGGTAGAAATTCCACGCTGCCCTGCCACCCTTGGAACGAGGTAAACTTAATCCTCGGCCAAGTTAAACCAACTGCTAAGCTTTTCATTATGCCAAAATGAGCACGAGAAGAAGACGCTGGGAGCCTCCTTTCCCTCCTTCTCCCCTCACTAACCCCCTAATATCGAACGATGATCTTCAATCTTCGCTTTCCGGTTTTACACGGATTATCTCGCGAAATTCCTTTAAACGCCTTTCCACGCTCCATGTTGCGAAAAAATCGAAGAAATATTCTCTCTCTCTCTTTCTCTCTCTCTCTCTCTCTCTCTCTCTAGTAGAATACAACATCTTTTTTCATCCCAGTTTTCATTTCATTTATTCGTTTTGCAAGCTAAAGAGAAGGAATATTTCCCGGAGGTATTGTTTACGTTAAAACAAACAAAAAAAAAAGGAAAAAGGAAAAAGGAGAGAAAAGAAAAAAAAGGGGGAAGAGAGGGGGGGAAAGGTTGCGGAAGGAGGCAACCAAGAGAAAACTTCGAATTCAAATGGTAGGAAAGGCGACGAAAAGTTTTACGAGCGGCAACCAACCGTCCTGCTGGCTGGCTGGCTGGTTTGAATTGCATCAATTAAAAAAAGCCGTTCCGCAAAAATTCCATAACGCGACGGATGGAGGAGGGTTGCGTCAAATGTCCCTGCACACTCGCCGCTTTCCATTTCTATTTCGGGCCAGTAAAACCTTTTCATTCTTTCGCACCTCTTTTTCGTTGCATCGTCGATAACGATTACCCTTCCCCCTCTCTCTTCCCCTTCTCCCCTCCACCAATTTAATTTAGCATTTCGCCGCGAATCGGACCAAATATGTGTGCACACTATATACTATGTATCTCTTTTTGTGGGCATATCGGGTTTTAATTTTTTAATGAAAATATACCTCGAAAAATTCACGGTATTGGAGAGAGTACCGCTCGATGACTATCATGAAATAATAATGCCGATAGAAAATGTATATATAGAAATATTTGGAATAAATATAACAACTTGCAGGCTGCGGGGAGAATCCGTTTTTCGATCCGTTCCGGAATATTTTCAGAAACACGGTTCACGAGAAGAAAGAAAGGGAAGAATAGCATTATGAGAGAGAGAGAGAGAGAGAGAGAGAGAGAGAGAGAGAGAGAGAGAGAGAGAGAAAGGAGGGAGAAAAATGACAATGGCACACCTGTAATAGTACGTGTAGGAACGAGCGTTCGAGGTATGCGAACTATGTTCTCATAATATTTTGTCCGGTTGGAGAGCATATATGAAAATGTACGACAAGGGTCGATGGTGCCAAGGGTAAGACCTAGTGACAGGTATATTGCCTCGTTCGAAAGGATATTTTTGCCGGGGAATGGTATATTTATTTTATTCGTCGATGTTAATTTCGTTGCCTCGAAGAACGAAAGTATTCTCTATTGCCCTTCGTCTTTCCATCGAGAGAAAAAAAAAAAAAAAAAAGAAAGAAAAGAAAAGAAAGAAAGAATAAATTACGATATATCGGCAAACTTCAACGAGGCTGTTGAAAGGTTTCGATATAAGACGGTCGAAACCTCAGAAAAATCACACTTGGAAAGAACTCGTTACCCTCTCCATCCAGAAACAACATTTGTTCCGTTATGCGTGACGCAATTTAATTTGAGAACTCGTCGTTTAATTTCACCTTTATAAAAGAAAGGTTGGCCAAGTCGTATCGTATGGTATACCGAGTAATCGCGAAACTTCCAATAACCAGCCATTGTCTCATCGACGATTCAAAAGAGTCTCGAGTTTCAATGGATTCCGATAATCGTTGCCAATCGTCTTACAAACGAAGAAAAAAAAAAAAATGCGAGCCAACGATAAGCAGATCTTATCGCATTAAATTAGGGAGAGGAGCACTAAAATCGGCTACGATTTTTCCCCAAAAAGGCAGTGGGAAGGGAGGGGAAAAAAAAAGAAAAAAAAAAAAAAGAACGATTCTTCGGGGAGTTCTCGAATGAATCGAGCAATCTTCGAGTCCTTTGTTTTCGAGATCTGCCACTTGTAAATATAATTACCTTCTCTCTCTCTCTCTCTCTCTTCCTCTGTCTCGGTCTCTCTTCTCCACCCCTCCACGCCAGCTAGTACTTCCACCTGGCCCATCCCATCGTCTCTAATTTGATTCCGCGGTTGTTTTCACCCACCTTCGCCGCCTCCTCTCCTCTGTTCTGGGCTTCGCTCACGCATTGTCTCTTGTCTCTTCATTCAAATTACCCTCCGCTTTCCCATTCTCGCGCCGTTACAACCTCTCTCTCTTTCTCCCCGCGCTGCCATTCCTCCCCTCGCCCCTGCCAGAACCCCACCGTTTTCACCCTTATTGTTGCGGTTTTATTGAATCCGCCGTGCATTGTCTGCGCGCGAGCGAGACGTGGCCGTTGTTCAAAGAAAATTGGCGCGCAGTTCGAAATACGCGAATATATTCGTCTTTCAGCGGGCTTACCCCGCGCGGCCCGATGAAATCGAGTTTCACGGGTGCGTAAGTACGGTCAAAAGGTACGCTGTGCCGCTACGCTGTTATTCCACAACCGTGTGTGTGCGTGCTACATTTTTTCCCCTATCTCCTCGCTACGCGCGTTTTTCTTTTTTTCTTTCCCCTGCAAATCGTAAAATCGTTATTCGAAAAAATGGCTCGTTGAAGAGTGGAGAGATGACCAACGTCGTCGCTTGTTTCCACGTACGACGTACAAAATTCGCGATACATACGAGGCATTGGCGGGGAATACTTGGGATCGTTGTAAATACGAACGACGTCGTTTCCTCTTGCGCGATCGAACGATCCGCCAAAGGTCCGTCCCGTTCTCGATATCTCCCTTTGCATTGTCTCGTTTCCTAGAACGTATAAATATGTAAGAAAGTGGAGTTCGTGACCGGATTGCGTTACCGCGGGGGATGGAGCGAGGAAATATTCGAAGGAGAAGAAATCTGTGGTGGCGCGGTATGGCATCGAACACTGGAGGAACGTTTCCCCGAAGGGGGAAGGGAAAAAAAGGGAGGAAGGGAGGAAAATTCACGAAAACTCGGACGCAGTGTCAACACGCGGAAAGAAGAATCGCCTTTATTTATTCTTCCGTTATTTCCGTTACATGCGTGCGTATATTTTATCGTAAACGTTAAAACGATAGGCGACCGATATACCGGTCGGTGCTACGATAAAAGATATGCAAATATTTTCCAATAAGTTTCGAGTGCACGTCGATAGGTCGTTTCGAATGTTCGAACCGAACAAAATCACTGTCGACAAACAACGGAAGATGGAGGAGGGGCGATGGAGGGATGATGGTGGATGGGTAAGAGGGTGGTAAAGGGGGAGGAGGAGGAGGAGGGGGAGGGGCACGGTCGAAAAAAGGGGTGCTTAATAGCCGTCAGAGACGCGATTGTTGATTCGTGTAATGAAATCAAGAGTAATCGCGAGGGCGATGGCTTTTGTCCGGGATGCATGAATTTTCGGCGAACGACCATTAATTATTCGAAATTAAATATCCTCCGTAGGTTTTAATTAAAATGTTTACAATGTCGCCCATCCAGATTACCGGCGGCATTTTATGACGTCGATATATTAAAAAGGTGCGGATTCATTCATCACGACTGGATCGGTGGCTACTACAACCGGTACTACAACTTTCCAACAACGAAATATCGCCTACTCGCCCGCTCGCCGTTGTTGCATCGTGAATAAAAAACGCCTTCGTGACGAAGGCGACATCGTGAAGAAGAAGCGAAAAAAAAAAAGAAAGAAAGAATGTCTGATACACGAAGAATGGAATACAATGGAATATTACGAACGAATCACAGGGATCACACGACTCGTTGATAGCCAATTTCCAAATCCAATAATACAATTATGACGCGTACCGATAATATTCGTGTAATTAAAATTCCGCGCCCTCCATCTCCTCCGCCTGTGCTCCTCCGCTACTACAACGCTCCCTGACTCTTGCGAGCAAACGATTCTTGTTTGTTTTGCAAACAAAGGGTTTCTCGTAAGGGTTGGAGAGACTTCGAGCAGAGAGAAAGAAGGAGAGGGTGGAGGGAGGGTGAAAGTGAGGCACGGGGCGAAGAAGCGAGGGGCGAAGAAAGAAGGAGGGGTGGAAAGTGAAAAGGGGGTGCTGGAAAACAGGGGCAGAATTATTACATCTTTTGTTCGAAGGCTCGAACCGCCCCATTTGCGGAATTGCGGATCGCGATCCAGCCGCGATTGCGACCGCTGAATACCGCAGGGTCGGCGAGGCTTTTGTTAGTTTTGACTAATTTCCGCGGGTAATCTGCTTCAATTCGAATTTCCTCAACCATAATAGCACGGTTACGTAGGAATTTGGTAAAATTTTCTACGCGATATCTGCATATTTCCCGATTAATTTACGCTCCGCTATTAATTGACAGAAAGAGAGAGAGAGAGAAAAATCATTTTTGTCCTCTCGTGTCGCGGACAAGATGACTTCTCTGACTTCCCAATTTTCTTTCGATTGAAATCTACTTTGATAAATTATCGAATTTTCCATTGTCGTGCAGATTTTCGCGCGTAAAAAGTACAAGAGAAAAGAGAGAGAGAAAGAGAAGTATACGACGATCGTAAAATTTTAATCCCTATGCGACGCGTGGTGCATCACCACGACAAAACCCAACCCTTGAGCAAGTTTAATTCTTGTGGGTCCCATCGGTGACTTTATCGCGAGAAATTGCCACGGTCCGGAAACCGTCGTTACAGCATCGTTACCGTAAGAACTTACTGGGAGCATTGTTACGGCTAATGTTACCGAACTTGGTTAACTTTCAGTTTTACCGCCGATTCGGATTAAGAATTTATGGTAACAACCGACTCTTCGGTTTATTCCCCGCCGCGGAGAAGAACCGAGAAAACGTTTCCGAGAGACGCTTTAATTAGGCGCCGCCCCCCTTCCCTACGTTTTCAACATTTATCTTTACGAGACGATCCGACACGTATATAATTCTTCTCTTCTACTCTGTGTGACTAACCGCGCGTGGAAAAAAAGAAATATATTTCGTTTTCGAGGGCGCGCTAAAATTAAAAGGAAAGAATCGATGGCGGATGGACAACGGTTGGAGAAACACGGTAATCAGAGAATAAGCGTTTCGAGACGCTGCGGTTGGAACTCAATGCACGCTGGCATAGAGCCTGTTCTCCTCGCGTATATAATTCGATCCATCGTATCGTATCGTATCGTCTTACCGTCGATTCGATAAATCGGACGCGACCAGCTTGGACGACGAGACGTCGGCGAAAAGAAACCGAAGTAGTCTCGTAGGAAACCGTACATACCGGTCTCATGTATCATCTACTTGCCGGATCGCCACTTTCACCGCCGGTCAATTACATTAACGAAGAAACACGGGATGACAAGCGAGCAAGAGGAGGCGGAACAACTCGGAAACTTATAACTGACAACTCGCTATTTTTCCTTCGCCAAGCTTGTTTCGGGGATAACGGGCATTCGTCTTGGTGCGTCGTAACACGAGTTTCTCGACTAACTTTCTGCTAATTTCTGGTAAAACACGGTTTCGAGAAGTTTCGATCGTGAAAGAGTGTCGGTTTTTGCTCGCTCGATTGGCTGGATGAAAATGTTCGAATTCGAAGTTCTAGTGGGTGGCGGGAATGGAGGACTGTTTTAACCCTTCCTCCTTACGCCGTATAATCCTTTCCTGGGATGGCTCTCTCTTGGCGGTCGGTATAATCGCGCCACACCGGTATTCCCGCGGGAGCCGTTGCTCTCGACACGATTCCTCCAAAGGATGAAACGACGAAAAGTTTAATGAGCCCGCCTACCACGTGTCCTCGGTCGGTCAAATTGCCTTTTCCTTCTCTTAAAGACCTTTATTTCCGTCGATTCTTTGATCGAGTTAAAGATAGAAACTTCCAACAAGAGAATAGATATTTCTAAAGAAAATTAAACGTTATAGGAGAAAATAAATCGAAATGAGATTTATTTGATAGTAATCTGAATACGTGTGTATCTTCCTCGATCTTTAAAGATCTTTAAATTGTGACTCTGAAATTAAACGATTCACTCACGGATCTAACAGAAAATCTAATAGGATTCTATATCAATCTTCTATATAAATCTATATCAATCGTACCTTATAATCCAATTGTGTATTCTACTGTTTTTTTGGTCTCAAATCGATAATTTATCTGCAATTCAAAATGAAATCCAGATTCTTCTTGTATATCTCTTCGTCATCACCTTTCCACTATATTTAATGGGGAAAAAAATTGCAATTATTAATAAATTTTAGCAGACAATTAAATTCATTTTAAAACTATACTATATGCACGATAAAAACGTATCAACGCGACAACTCGGCAACGTTTCACGACCGTTTTACAGCATTTCGAAACATAAACGCGACTGGGCACTAATGGACCAGGTTAAATATGTAAGAGAAGCCTGCCCACCGGGTAGCGGGTAACAATAAACTAACACTTAAGACATACTTCAAGTCACAATGCGAAGTCACACTCTTCGCGCTAACGATCTCACCTTCAAGCTTCAAGCTTCAAGCTACTTGTGCCACCGTCTCCCTGAAAAACTGTTCTAACTGGTGCGGGATGCAGAGAATGCGAAAGAGCAGCGAAATATCCACAAATATTTAAACGAGTCGCGATTTAGAAATGCATCGACGAATAAAGAAGAAACTGTAAATACAAGTGTTACTTTACCGGAAGATATATCGACAAATATTTAAATACGACTAACGCGAATGCGTTAACGAATGTGAATAGCGAGCAAAATTTAAGTGTTATTTTGCTAGAAAGAAAAATTGAAGAATTCAAAAGTAGCAATGTACCGAAACTATCTTTTTAATAAATAAATTAATGAAAATTTTATCTTCCAGCTACTATATCTGATTTAAACGAACGGAACGAATAATTCCAATACGTATTCCCTCATAAAAATTAACGATAAAGAATTTAGAAGAATTAAATATTCTAAAGAAATTATTTTTCAATCATCTAATAATTTCATCTT
Source organism: Apis dorsata (assembly GCF_000469605.1). Taxonomy (NCBI): domain Eukaryota; kingdom Metazoa; phylum Arthropoda; class Insecta; order Hymenoptera; family Apidae; genus Apis; species Apis dorsata. The sequence goes on from NW_006263361.1 coordinate 284,292, forward strand.
CCATCTAAATCCTCGATTTAAAATGAACGAAAGAGGCTCCGTTACTCGTTCTGTCATAAAAACTAACAATGATGAAAATATTAGTTTTTAAAGCCGCGCAGGGTATCGTTAACGTCTCGAGCTTTCCCCGTTCGCGAGCTAGAAGTTGCTGTCCCCTCGTTGCTCGTCGCTTTTCTTAACGCCTCGCGTTTATAGGCCTTCGTGAGCTATAATTTCTTTTTTTCCTTCTTATATTGTTTGATACGAGAGAAGAAAAACGTGTTCCCATTCGCCTACTTTGCACCAAGTTATACGACTTCGCGTTATATAACTCGTATTAAAATCCTTGAAAGTAATTTCACGAAAACTCGTTATTTCGCGACTGAATGATATCTGAACGCGAAGAAAAACGTATCTAACGTTTACTAATTCTTAAAAATTTTAAACGATATTCGGATAAAATATAATTTCTAATATATATAGTATATTCACATTGGAATAATTAAATCGCGATCAAATTTTCTGTTCCTGCATCCTTAAATTTGGTCGTCGTACCTTTCGATCACGACGGCCGATAACGGTGGTCATTATAAATTTAAGCGCTTTTAACAAAAGCCACGTTAGCTCACAGCCGTTTCGCACGCAAGCGGCACTTTGCATGCCGCATTCCGGACGACTTGCCACCCTTGTTTGAACTGGTGAACTGGTGTTGCGCTCAAAGTCCGAATGCATAATTAATCGGGTTATCAATTAAAGGAGCGCCGCCGATTCGTAACCGCTTCGTACAGTCGAATATCGCTGTTATACATCGATATTTGTTCAAAAATAGAAACTGGTTCTGGAGCGTTTCGTCCATTGTGCGTGACAGAATTACTTGTATCGCTTCTCGATCGAAATCAAATCGATTTAAATCCGATTTTTATCTTCATTCGATAATATCTATCCGTCCGTGAAGAAACTTATTATTCTTAAATAATATCTCTAATTTAGAAATTCTAACGGATTCTCTAAATTAATATCAATATTTTTAAATTCAAGTTATTGTTTTCTTTGTTCAATTATATTCATCAAACTTGAAATATTCGATTATTTCGAATCTTAGAATTAATTCGTGTATAAAGATACAGAAGATCGACAGACATAATCTATCAACTGAATTCTCATTGGTGGAACCGTTTACAGGAACCCATCCTGTAAACTCTGTTTGAAACCGGCGAACTCAATCATTCTCTCTGTTCTACGACACGGCAAGGACCAACACGGTTTGTGTAAATACAGGGAACTATGTGCACTTTACTCGATATTTAATGCGAACGCCGAATCCTTCCCGTACATTTTCGATTAGAAAGAGACACAAAGAGAAATGAAATTACGCGATTCTCGTGTTAAATACATATAATTTCTTTTATGATAAGTTTAAATAGTTTTGCGTTATAAAATTTGTGTTATAAGCAAACACAATATAAATTTATATACGACTAAATTTTGGATGCACAATGCCACGTATCAGGATTGTGCATACGATAAATGATTAAGAAAGGGGGAAAAAAAAGTATGAATTTATAAAAAGAGATATGTGTAAGATATATACTTATTATATATAATAATAAGATCAAATATTATGATTTTTAATCAATAATTTAGACAAAGAAAACAATAAATTTAATTAAATATCGGTAGTCTTTAAGATGCATATATTTTATAAACTAAATATAAATAAGGAGAGCAAATAGTGAAAAAAGGATAAAGATATGATGATGATAAAAATATGAAAATCAACGCCATCTTCAGAATATCATAAATGAAATTAATATAAGCAAGAGTAGAAAGTGGAAGAAAGTAGAAGTACAGTAAGAAGTGATTATAAGCGCTATCTTTTGAATACCAGAAACATTTCTTTAAAAACAGAATAAAGTAGAATGAGAATTGAAGATTAGCGCCATTCTTTGATAGTGCACTCTCGAAAGATGGCACTGTTCCTCAATTCTTATCCTACTTTATCTTGTCATATAATAGATCTAATATTCCTATTTACGATCCTATTCGCTATTTTTCACAGAAAAATTTGTTTAAAATTAATGTTATCTTCTGTTTGTTTGTAAAATCGATCTTTGATTTTTTTTACAAAATCAATAACAAATAGAATCCTAAGGAAAACTGACAAGATAAACTAAACCTAAAAGTAAAAATTAAATTATAATTGTATTAATTGTATACTTTATAAGACACAAATATATTATTTCGTACGTATAATATTTTATATATTCATTGTCACGAAAATATAAAATGTAAAATATTGACAATTACAAAGTTAAAGAATAAAAAAAAAATCAAATATATACCACACAGAGTTATATTTATTTTTATTGACTACCATCACTTTTAATAGCAACTACAATCATTACTATTATCATTTATTATGCATGCATTTATAAATATACTTTAAACAGTATTTCTGTAGTGCTATAAGTTTATTATATTATTAATATTATTATTATTATTTATATTTTAAATCTTTTACTTGGAAAAATTTCATAAATTCTTTAACTTAATTAAATTTAAAGATATTTGTAAATGAAATTTACAACATGACCTGATTTAAGAAATATTGAAATAATATCATCTAAATCTACAATTCTATTCTCTATCTACATAATTAACTAATACTCGTTTTAATACTCAAATCTAAAAGAAATAATTTTTTTACATAATAATTTAAAGATTTATTTAGGAAGTCTATCTACCAAAAAATCTCAATAAAACCAGAAAATAATATGAATATAAGAATTCTTTATTGATTCCACATTGATTCCACATTGATCTCTGAAACAAATAAGATTATAGATTAGTAAAAAAAAAAAAAATATTAAAAAAATATAATTATTTTCCAATTGATGATAGACTCATGCATTCTGACAAAATCTAATCTAAAACAAACTTATTTAAAGAATTATTACAATAATTAAAAAAAAGAAAAAAAAACAATCTGGAATATTATAAAATATTTTTAAATATTTCAAATTATTACTTAAATTTATAACTAAAAATAAAAAAATTAAATATTAGAATAAAACTAGAAAATAAAATTAAAAATTGTTTCTTATTATTATAATACAATGATATACACTATCATAATTATTAAATAATAATAATTGATATAATAATTGATATTTTTATTTTCACAGGGAACATTTACTCAGGGAACATTTTATATATATATTTATCTAATATACATTATATATATAATATAAATATATTTTCAATCATAGGTAATCAAAATTTTTTATATTATTTATATCATTAATGATTAAATAT
>NW_006263361.1:287883-304207 GCF_000469605.1 Apis dorsata
ATACATTAAAATAATTTTATTATTTAAATTATATTTATTATTATTTATTATTATTTATTATTATTTAAATTATATATATATATATATTAAAATACATAATTTTCAATATCATTTTGTTAAAAACATGACATTTCAGAAAGATTTATTTTGATTTAATGGATAAAATACAAAAAAAAATTGATTACTTACGGCTATAATAAATATTCGTGGTTATGTACAAAAATCTATGTATACAATTAGTCATCCGTGTCAATTCGAACTTTTTATTCCGATGATCGAATGACTAGAAAAACATAAATATATATGTGACTTACCAATAAATGCAAAAATCTACTCTGTCATCAATGCTGATGTAATCTCTAGAATATCATTGCAAAATAGCCATCGAATATGAAGAAATGGAAACTGTAACAAAACGTAGAATACCATAATTTAAATATTTTTACTGATTATTTAAAAAAATTGAAATAAATGAAAAATATATAAAAATTATTTCTTTGCCTTCTTTCCTTAAAAAAAACTCACTGACTCTATCCTATAATCTTCAAAAACGAATATTTAAAAAAAATAAAATTAAAAAAACTACGCATCCATTTAATTTACAATCGGCGAACAAACACTGATTATGCAATTATAATAAATAAATTTAATTAAAACTAATGTACTTTAAAATATCAAAAAACTGTTACGAAGCAAACATTAACTTTACATTGTATACGCAGTCACAATATTCTTCTGAAAATAAAGCTATTTAATATTGGAAGGAAGAAGGAAAAAAAAATCTACAAAAAAAAATATTCTTCTCATTCTTTTTTATTTTTTATTCTTTCTGAATTTATTTATTTCAGAAAATATTTATTTTTTTTTAACTTACAAATTGGTAATTATCAATTTTTCATGAAAAAAAATTTCATATAAGAATAAATATTTTTAAATTATTATTTAAACAGAAGGGTTAATTATAATTTAAATAATTTGTGATAAATGTTCATTATGAAAGAATAAATATTCTTTGAAATAATAAAGTAAAAATCGATCGTATAAGAATAAATATAACAAAAATTAATTTTCTCTTTCAAAAAATATAATGGCATCCATATTGGAAACTTTTCTCACCTTTGAAATTGGATCAGTAGTAATTAGATAATAACCACAAAAAAAAAATTTTTATCAAATAAATTCATAAAATGAATAAAATTGATCAATTATTTTAATTAACATTACAAGGAAAATTATTAAAATTAATAATTTAATAATCAAAGTCAAAAGCCATTTTAAAAAATTATAACAAACGGAAATAGTTGAAATCATAATTGTCAAATAAATGATAATTAAAAAAAAACGAATTTAGAATGTTCTCAAAAGATTATAGTAATAAACGTGTAATTGGTTGAATAATAATATATGAATAATAGTAATAATAATAATAAAATAATATAATAAAATAATAAAATAATAAAATATAATTAAGAAAAAAAATATATACGTAATAATTTCGTAACAAATAAATTACGTCAAGAATACAATAAAATTACTATCACCATGAATATTGATAATATGTACACTTCGATATTCACAATTTCGATTATGAATTAGAGAAGAGAAATACGCAGCAATTCGGTAACAAATCGAAACATGTCGAAACATATCGAGCGTAACAAATCCAATGTCTTAGAAACGCCATATTATGAAAAAAATGCCAACAGCCTCGAGCATAACATTGAACGAAAAAGAAAGAAAAATATATAAACATTATACAGATATAAGTATAATTGCGTTTCTAAATATATTAGATGTACATTAGAAACGCAATACTGATATATCAATACTATTATATCACTGATATAATTTAATTTGATAAAATAAAATTTTTATACATCTGTTTTAATGCGAATAAAAAAGACTATATTATCTATTCTAAATAAATCTATTTTTATTAAAAGAAATAAAATATCAAAATTATCTCTTAAAAATTATAAATACGTATTATAAATCATTTTTCCTTTTTGAATGTCTGTTTGAAAATCCCGACATCTAATATAATCGAATAGCAATTTGTTTAAATAAAAATCAAAATCGTAAAACAAATGTATAAAAAAACTATATTAAGTTAAAATAACAAATAAGAATCTCAACAAAGCATAAACTATCTCAATCACAAAAAGAACAAAGAAACTCAAAATACTAATTAATTTCGTTATTAATGAATAAATATTAAATAATGAATAAATTATTAAATAAACAAAATTAATAAAATTTTATAAATTCGATAATAGAATATGATATAATTACTTACTACTGCGTATTCAAATCAGCAAAGCTAGTTACAAATACGCGTCCTATCACGATGACTTTCCACAAGAGACTGACGCCGTACGCCACAGTTCGCCTAACGGCTTTCTGATTGGCGTAAGCAAATTCTATAATCGAAATCACGCGAAAAATTAAAATATTACATAATATATTTTAATTATATTTATATATTAAAAAATAAATTAAGAGTAGATTATTAATTTATTTAATATATTATTAATTTTTAATTTATTATTTACTTATTTGACTTTTATATTATATATTCTTTTATTATTAATTTATTTAACGATTATTTGTCTAGTGATTTATTTGTAGAAACTTTTTTGCAGATTTCTTTTTAGTTTCATTTATTATATATGCGTCAATTTATTTATTTATTTACTTCTTTATTTAATCATTAAATTATTTAAATTATTTAAGTTATTTAATTTATAAAATAAAATATATATAAATATAATATATAAAAATATATATATTTATATATTTTTTATTCATTATTTTATTGTAAGATATTTACATATTATTTTTTATTTATTTTTTATTACTATTATTTTTTATTTATTATTTTTTATTATTAGGAAAAGTACAAAATAAATATAATTAAACATGCTTTATTTTCTTTCAAAACTGCAATATCTTAATCTTTAATGTAAAAAATATACTATATTTTCTGTTGTATTTCTAAAATGATGATCTGACAACACATAATACATGATATACTTGAATATATAACATTAATATTTTAACACGAGTTACAATACACTCGATTACAATACTGAAATTTAAACAAATAAGTCTGATCTAATATTATAAAGGAATAAAAAAAATTTTGAAGCATTCTTTATAATAAAAAGTGAAAAAAATGATAGAAAATGATAAATAATAATAAAAAATGATAAAAAATGATAAAAAAATAAAATTGGCATAAAAAAATTTTTTTCTTACTATTACTATTTAATCAGTTTATCTATAAGAGGTAAATCAACAAATGATAAATATTATTCTATTTATTCCTACAATTATATAAATTTTATATATAAATGTTCTACGGTATAATTTCTTCCAATGAAAATAATAAAAATATTATTTAAGTTAATAATTACTTAATTTATTAATTGTTTTTCATGAACTATTGCTAAAACGGTTCATAATTAATAAGTTATAATTAGTAAATTAATAAATCATTAATAAGTTTGATTATAATTTTAGAAAAAAAATTAAATCTTTTATTTTGTTAAGTCTCTATTATATTTCACTCAATAAAAAGTTAACAATTTTATAAAATACATAATTTCATAAAAGATATGAAAAAAAAACAATTTTTAATACTTTTATTTATTAGTACATATAATACTAATATAATAAATTCGATAATTCGATTTTTTAATAAATTTTCATGATATTAAAGAATAAGCATAGTAAAGAAAGCATAACTAGATAATGGTGATATTTAAAGTTGGAATATTCATTCTTAATGCTGATCAATTTATTAGCATCCTGCTTGCAGATTAGCACTTGCAAGTCTTGCAACTACATTGTCCACCAGATTTACAGCAGCATTTGTCTATAACAGCATATAGAGAAGATTAGAAAATATTTAATAATAGTTATTTGTAATAAATTTTTAAAATTCAAAACTTAAAAAGTTATGAAAATATTTTGCACATAAAATTTTCAAATAAATAATTTGTGAAAATTATAAAAATCATTTGTTTCATGGAATGCAAACTGAACTGGACTGTACGCAGAACCGACATGAATAATAGTTACCATTAAACGGTCACTGCTCTCGTTTACAAAGAAAAGAATACAGTGAACATAGAATACTATTACTACATTCTTTCGATGAAACTTTTATATATTATAAATTATATATTACAAGAATTACAAGAATTACAAGAGAATCTAAGAAATAAAGTATAATTTTTATAATATAAAAATTTGAAAAAATTGAAATTAAAAATCTGAAAATAATTTAAATAAAAAATTTTTACCACCGCATCCCGAATCGCCACACTTGCATTTGTCGCCACATTGACATTTTTGGCATTTATCTGTAATAAAAGATGATTAAATATTGATTTTTAAATCAATATTTTTAAAAAAAAGCTTAAATTATTTTATTAAATATAAATGCGGAAATTTCTATTAAGTACACATAAAAAAATATATAGATAAATTGGTTAATCTCATGGATTGAATATTGCCCGTAATAACGTTTAATGAATAAATTATTTCACTACATTCCCTATAAATTAATAACATAAACTGTTGTATCATCAATTTCAAAAAAATTTCGCATCTTCTAAAAATTTTTAATTATTTAATATTATTAATTAAAATATGAAATATCGAAATATTAATATTATTATTATTATATATTATTATAATAAATAATAATAATTGCAAGCAAAAAATAATATAAAGTAAATGTAAAAATTTACACATCAAATTAATATTATAATAAAAAATGACACGTTAAAAAATATTAAGATAAACAAAATTTAATAATAATTTAAAGAATTGCGAACATTAGAATTTTAATAAAAATTTATATATTATAGAAAGAAAATTCTTTCATAAAGAAATAAAATTTCTCATATTTTAAATTAATTCTTACCTGCACATTTATCGCAATCTGGTCCCGGCATTTTCACTTGTAGATGATTATGATTATCACGATTTAAATTCTTCGAAAGCTGACTGATCACTTGTTAGTTCGGTCGTACTCGTTCAAATTTATCGATCATCTCCTACCACGAACGCTCTTATACTAACATATCTTAATGTCGTGTGCAACTAACGTGCCATGCGCAAATCAGGAACGTATCAATTCAAACTTCATACTAAATTTTACTATTCAAAATTTTAATTTTTTTTATTTAATATTTGCAATTATTTATATTATTTATAATTTTAAACTATTTCATATATTTCCAAGTACTAAGTTCTATCTAAAATATTTATAATTTTTTAAATATTATTTTGTGTTACTATATTAAAATCTTGCATTATACATATTAGAACAATAGGAATTTTAGAAATTATTGATAAAAGAAAATTTTAACCTATAACAATTCTATTATTTTAAATCAATCTATGTATAAAATACATATTTTTATTTTTATCAAATTCTATTATTAAAGATTAGGAAATAAAAGGTACAAATGTATAGTTTACATCCCTGCTTTAGCAGCACGAGCCCAATGAGAAATGTTGCACGTTACACAACATTACGAGATAAGAACAGTAACGCTCAAATGAATTAAGTTTAGTTCATTCTAGAAATTTTACGAAAATAATAGGTCAGTTTATAATTAGAATGATTATATTTATTTTTATTTTTTTTTTTTGAAATCTTTTAAAAATATAAAATGAAATTAAGGAAGAATAAATTAAAAAAGAATTTTATGATGAATATTATTTTATATTACTTAATAAATTGAAGAGAGAAAAATTTATATCGAATTTTTTTGGAAAAAATATAATTAAAAATTAAACAAGATTATATATACTTTATTAAAAATAATTGCTTTTTTCAATTATAATGAAAATATAAAATATCAACATTATTGCAAATATGCAATTCACATTCTGTTTAATTTTTCCATTTATTAATAAAATTTGTTTTATTAGCAGTTTGTTCAATATGTATAGATTCATCTTCAGGTTCATAATTAATTTCATACATTCCAATATCTGTTGTATCCTTTCCTTTCTGTACCGAATTAATCCGACCTGTAGAAAATTTTTTTAAATAAGTAAACATAAATTATAAAACTAATATATTTTTTCATAATTGTATATATATATACCTTGATGTCGGATAACAATTTTACTTTGAGCAGTTTCCAATAATTTCTTAACGCGAGTTCCTTGCTTACATGATTTGTTTCTCGTTATCTAAAAATGTAATGAATGAACACATTTTCAGAATAAAGAAAAAATATAAAAAAATAAAACATACCGTTTTAATTTGTAAAGGAAGTTTATATGAAACTCTAGGAAGTACAAATTGATTTTCAGGTGTACTGAAATTTTCTAAAGTTTTTGTTGTCTTATAAAAATAAAAAAAAAATTAACAAAATAAAATATGATTAATATAGTATTTAAACAAAATTTATATTTACCTCTTGTTTATTTGTATTTATTTTAGGAGATAAATTAATCTTGAGTGGTGGGATTCCTTCAGTTTTATGTATGCCTTTTGATGAAATATTTTGTTTTGAATTTCTATTTAATGATACTTCAACATTTTTTTTCACAGGTGTAAGCAATAACTGATCTGTTTTAGCATGTATATTTTTTATAAGTTGTGTATCAGTACCTCTTATATACATACCCACTGGTGATATTATAGTATTATAATTTAATCGATATAAGCCTTCTGCATGTGGACTTTTTACAATATGTTTTACAGGACTTTGCATATTAGGGAAATATACTTTTTTCTTTCTATTATTTTTATTTGGAGGAGTTTCTCCTGGTGTGACAAAAAGTTTTGGTTTTTTATTTTCTATTTTCTCTTCATTTTTTTCTTTTTGTTTTTTTGATTGTGATGATCTATGTAGATTACAAGATTTTATATTTGGACTTAAAAGTCCTAAAATTTTTTTTTGTAAAACTGAATTTTCCTCAAATTTTATGTCTGATTTTTGAGTTTTTCTAAAACTATTTTCATTTGCATTAGAATTCGAATTTTGAAGTATTTTTAAAAGAGGTTTATGTTTTTCTAAATATGTTTGATAATCTTTACAAGATACTAAAGTTTGCAAAAACTTAGTTTCATCATTCAATGAATTTAACTCATTATCAGGAGATATTCTTAATGTTTTTTGTGCCTCTATTGCTTCAGGATCTGCATTAATTTCTGAAATAATTCTTGCTGTATTAAGACATCTTTTTCTTTTTTCTGCTATATCTTGTAAAAGTGTTTTCTCTAATTCATCTGGATCTAATATTTCAAAACTACTTTTAAATTTATCAGATATTGTTTTATTGAAATCAGGTTTTTCATTTATTTTTCTAGATTTTTTCTTAGAATATGAAATATCATTACATTGATCATCTTTTGATTTGTTGTGTAATTCTTTCAATGTTGAACAATTAAATTCTAATTTCTTTGTAAATATTGAAGATGGACTTTGACATAAATATTTATTTGATGATTTTGGAGTATTTAATAGTATATTTTCTTCTGAAGTTATATCACCTATAGATACATTCAGTGATGCCATTTGTTGCTCACATTTATTATAGATCTCACTCATACTCAATAAAGAAGACATTGATAAAGATTTACATAAAGTTTTAGAATGTTCTTTTTCTTTAGGAAATAATTGGTTACATTGAGCTTCCAAATGTTCAAATGATGTACTACTCAGATTTTCAATACTTCCACTAGTATTATTTTTTGATATTTTAGCAAAAAATCGTTTTTTAATTATATCTATACCAGAAATAGGTGTAACAGATGTAGACCTATTTATGGGAGAACATAACATTTCATTTTTATTCTGTTTCATATGAAGAGGTGTATTATGTGTAGAATTTATAGATATTTGTTCTAAACATGAAAAAGTACACACTGGTGATTCAGGCCATTCAGGTTGAGATTCATTTTCTATAAATTTGCACATTTTTCTGAATTCTGTTGTTAATCTACTTAAATCTATCGCAGATGTTTCATTTACATCATTATCATTATTTATGACAGATTCTTCGATGATAGTTAAAAGCTTTTCAGTAAAGTTTTCTGGTGAATGCATAAATTTGTTAGATAAACGTTTCCAGATTTGTTTTTTATCTCTTATTTGATTAACTTGATCATCTAATGAACAAAGAATTGCTTCAAATGTTCCATTATTTACATGTTTATCTTGATATTCTGAGAACAAATTTACATTTGTTTTATTATTGTTTATATTGTAATTGGTATCCCTTTTTGAATTTTCATTTATTGGATTAGATTCTAATTTAATGTTTGAATCTATACTTTGTTTTTTAGTATTAATAGTATTTGACAACTTGTTACATATATTATTGTTTTTCATAGAACATTGAGGATCATTTTCTTTATTATCATTCATTTCAGTGCATAATTGTTCAACTTGAAAAAAATCAATACGTTTATTTAAATCTGGGGCAGATTTAAAAATTGATAGATTTTCTGTAAAGGAATGTTTCAAAGAATTATTAGCTAAAGTAGAGGAATATTTATTATTAATATCACTGATTATACTATCATTGGTATTAATATATTTACTTCCAACTTCATTCGAATTGTCTTGAGATATCGAACAAAGTGAATCAGAATCAATTTCAGAATGTCCTAAAAAAGAATATTATTTGGTTATTATATAAAAAAAGATAATATATTATTTACGAAAAAAGTTACAATACTAAATACTGTGTAAATCTGTGTTTTACTTACGAATGCTATCTAAGGAATCTATAAAATCATTAGCTCGTCTTCTATGTCGACTCATTTTTATATTCTAATTCTAATGTGTTAATTGCACTCAATTTTACACCTATTATTAATTTTTTTGAAACAACACTATATATCATCCGTTAGAAACGTTACGAATTGCTACCATCAACCAATTTTAAATTATCAGTAATGCCAACATATTAAAAAATTATATAGGAAATAATCTATAATTTATGTTGGCTAAATAGAAATACAAATAATTACAATCTGAAGATGTTTGAATATTTCTTAATTGTTATTTCTTAACGTGTATAATTGTTTGAAATGATATTAAATAATATTAAGATAATTCTTTGAGATTATAATTTGTCATTTTTCTTTTTTTATTTATATTTCCTTAGGGATATTTATATTAACACAGATTATTAAGATTTAATCAAACAATTTTCAATGAGTGTTACTGAACAATCATCAATTAATCAAACATTAAATACTTTTTCATTTAATACATGTGATATAAAATATGCAGAATTTGTATATAAAGTGTTAAAAGAAGCAGCTGAAAGTTTTGAAAAAGAACAAAAATGTGTGCATTATAATATTTTATAATTATTAATTTTTTATATATTAATTAATAATTTCAGTTTTAGATAATGTTTTATTAAATTTATACAATATTTTTGGTAATGTATTTGAAAGAGCACTAGAATTATATGAACAAGAACGTATAACTCATATCTTTCCTTCTGAAAATCCTAATGTTGCGCCTCATAGTGATAGAAATAATTCCAGATATTTAGTACAGATTAAGGGATTGTCAGGAACAATATATATACTCTTTCCTGACATAAACTATTGTATTTGTGGTTCTTTTAGGTATTAGAACTTTTAAATTTTTTAAATACTCATAATAATAGTGAAATATTTTTAGGTGTCAAGTATTAAATAATAGATCTTTGTTTACTTGCAAACATGTTTTAGCAGCTTGGTTAGCTGCAGTTACAAAAAGAAAATTATCTCATCAATATATAACAGAAAAACAATTTCAAAATTTGTTATTATATCAAGTTTCAAATAAACAATATGTATCCTGAAGTAGAAACTAATTCATTAGTTGCAAAGTTAGGAAATCTTAAAACCATAGTACAATTATTAAAAGCAATTAATTTTAAAGAGGTACAATTATATTAAGATATTCTATTGAAACTTTTAATAATAAATAAAATATATTTGATTTGAAAAATTTATATTTTATTTATAGAATGCTACATGTTTTGGTACTGAAAATGGTTTGAAAATAACTGTAGAAGATGCAAAATGTATGCAAGCTAGTGCTTATATTCCAACTCATGTATTTCAAATATTCAATTTGAAAGAAGATGTAATTTTTAAAGTTAATTTAAATATATTAGTGGAATGCCTTTGTATGTTTTGGAGTAATATAAATTGCCAAGGAAGTTCTGTAGCTTTGCAACTTTTTTATAAAGTATAGTTAAAATACATTATAAATATTATGAATATATATAATTAAAATATGTTAAAAATATTAATAAGAAAAAATTTTTGAATAGGCTAATGGACATCCTGTAACAGTTCTTATTGAAGAAGATGGTATTATAACAGATTGTTCTTTAAAAACACAAGAACCTGATGAATTGTTAGATTTTCATCTTGAACCGGAAAATGTTTTGAATAAAGTAGTTCTTCAAACTGAATTGTTAAAAGATATCTTATCTGAGCTTGATTCAAGTAGTGATTTGATTGAGGTAAAGCATAATTTAATATTTAATAATTCTATTATAAACTCTATAATTTTACATTTTGATAATATTACAGCTATTTTTATCTCCTTCCCCACCTTTCTTTCGTATTAGTACAGCTGGTTTAGCTGGAATTTGTCATATTGAATTACCACATGATGGTGAATTGATTGATAATTTCCAATGTACTTCAACAGCTACATCAAGTTATAAACTTACACATATTAAGCCAGCTATGAAGGCATTATCTTGTGCAAATAAAGTTTCATTGAGGACTGATTCATTTGGACTATTGTGTTTTCAATATATGGTTAAGACTGATGAAGGACATACATGTTACATAGAATATTATGTAAGCTTATATTTACTAACAAATGTAATGTGAAGCTAGATATAAATATACATACAAATAAAATATTTCAGATTTCTCCAGTAATAGATCCTGATGAATAATTTGGAATGGAGATAAGATGATAAATATTGATTAAAAATTATTTCAAAATATTCTTTTATTTTATCAGATTTGTAATTAAAGCTTTCCATTTATTGTATCACATAAAAAAAAAAATGCCTTTATATGAAATTCAAAACTATTCTTTATTGTGAATTCGCTTAATATACTCACAATGAATATGATGTACATAAAAGCATATGAATGATATTTAAAGATGCATAAAAAAATATATAAATTTTCAATATATTTTTAAATATGTAATAATCTCTATGTAATAATCTTTGTCGTATATGTGAATATAAACTAATATTACTTAGTAATATTTCATATATTTCGTAATATCGAGTATTATATTGCGAAATACCATATCTTTCAAACAATATAAGTGATATTTATACATTCATGTATTATTGTGCGTATAAAAAACGTTTATATTACTTTTTTTTATTTGTCAAAAATATTATATTGCCATTAGCGAAAAAAATTTTTAAATCATCAAATAATTCATTAATTGAAGAAGTTATTTCCTTAAATAAAATTTTTAGTCTTGAATCTTGTATACTCTTGTACATATAATATCATCAACTTTCATGATCTGTAACATGAAACAAAAAAATTAATTTTTTCATATATGTATATAAAATTATGTATATATATATATATATATATATAAATATAATATTTAAAATTATTTTTATTATATGAATCTAAGTATACATTTTTTTCATGAATCCTATATTTTTTTAAAACTCTTTTTCAAGTTTGAAACAGTTATTAATTCTATTATTGAACTTGTTATTACATTGTTCGAGTCACGAAGAGCACATAATAATTGGCGGACCTTTTGACCAATGATAGACATTATTATCATTAGATGTTCGCTCCGTTATCTTTCGTTGTGTCATTTAACTCTACTAGAATTTCTATTGCATAAAATGAAATTCAATTATTGAACTTCTAATTTTTTAATGATCAAAATTATTAAATTCCAAGTTTTTATTAGATTCAATATTTATGATTAAACCAAAATAATAATAAAAGAATAAGATATCAAAATCTATTAGATATTAAATCTAAGATATTAAAATCTAAAGATTGCATTAAAGGAATATAAAGGAAATACAAGATATATATATATAAGATTGCAATAATTTTTTTCTTTCTAATTTGTTTACATATTTTTTCCATACGTACTGCTTTCATTTCTGTTGATGAGAATTCTCTTTCAATTGTGGTCTGCTTCTCTCCTTTTTGTACTTGAATAAGTTTATTTCCATCTAAAGTGCAGACGCTCTTTACTTTTCTTCCATCTACCGTTTCTTCTTCAAATTCCTCGCCAAGCTTGAATTTTATTTCAGTGTTCTTGAATGGGCTAGTCGTTTTCAACGTATAGAGACCATTATTCTCCGTCAGTTCAACTACGGGACTCACACTACTGCCCACTTTACGTGTCATTATACCTACACCTAAAGAAAAAAAAAAAATTATGTTTAAAAAATATACAGATTTGAAAACTCATTTTAGACTTAATTATTTATAAATCAATCGTAAAAATTTTAATTATAATATTTAAATTTTAAATTATATTGAAAGCATATTTTATATAAAATAATTTTTATTTAATCGAAAAAGATTTTCGTACCTAAAGCTTTCATAAACTCGTCAAAATTTTCACTCGATTGGAGTTTATAACGTTTTCTATAAAAGGCCGAAAGCATTTTGAACGAATCAAGCGTGACGCGTCTCCAATGAGAGTAAAGTTAAGACTGAACACCAGCAGTGCTATTATCATATTTTATATTCTGAACAATGAAAATAATTTCGCATCTTAATTTAAATGGCAAATACTTAAACTTTGAAGTTTGAACTTTTCTGCGATATTATTTATGATTATTATGATTTTACGATGCATCACGCATATCTTTGAAAACAAAAGTTGTAAAGTTACAGTAATCTTGTTTGCGCGAATTAAATTACACTGGATATATGATATTTGTTTTCAACATTTTTTACATGTGTAGTCTATAAAAATAAAAGTCTACTATATATTTAACATGATTCATGTTATATAACTATATATCATTGATATTCTTAGTCATATTTCTTAAAGATGATCGCAAATACAAAATCTGAAATATAATCATTGCGAATTTGCGAAAAATATACGTATTTTTATATATTCAAATATTATACAATTTTCAATCACTCTTGACTTGAGGAAGAAATAATTTATTTTTTATTCGTATTCGTCAACACTTCAACGTGTGGGCGATGTCGATCAAAATGAATTTGTACTTTTATTTAATTTCCGGTAATCTTATGAAATAACCAGTTATAATGTAATGAGAATGCGAAAATATTGCAGACGCGCTTATACAACTGTTGATAGTTATATGACAAATGAATTATTTGCACTTTCTAATGTTATACTTGTTTGTTTCATCGCATCAACTATTGTTGACAATTTTCTAATATTATGTATCTTATCTTTTATTTGAAATTCTATTTCATCTTTTAAAATGCGGTCAATATATTTTTATTAACTCAACTCTATAAGTACCATACATTAGTTCGATTCGACTGACAATTGCGATTTATTAATCTCGCCGGTAAATTAATTCAAGTGCTAAATTGGAGTACAATCGGACTCTGTCTGTAGCACATGGCGGGAATTAAGCGTGAGGTCAGGTCGTTGCACAGCCATAGGAGCATAGTTCAACATATTAAAATTGATTATCTTATTTATCATTATAATACATCTAATATTATAAATGAGATCGTTCGTTTGTAGCCAAATTAAATTTTCTACGGACGGAATTCCCGATTATTCTATAACATTAGTTGTTCATATTCTTTAAGTTTATCTGACAATATCAAAATATTTTAAAATTTGTTATTTTATTTTAATCTTAATAACATTAATTATATATGTATCTAATATTATATAATAGATACACAAATCATAAGTTTATTTAAATAACATATTACATTAATCATTAAAAATAATTTTATAAGCAATTTCATAATTATATTTCAATAATAATTTTGTATAATACTTTCTTATCAAATTCATTAGAATATTCATCTTATCAAGCAACAAAATGTCGTTAATGTCATTTTGTGAAATATGACATGATATGTAACGTTTTTTTATGAATATTCTATTTTGATTGCGGTATATAAAATGTATGCTATTCGACAACAATGATACTGGTTGATAATGTAATCTCTCGTGTAAAATTCGTGCAATGATATGTAACCTATCGCAAATAGAATTTATCGCTGCACTTTCTAAAAACATGTCTATATTGATGTATGACTCACGAAGAAACATTCTTCCGCGTTAAAACATAATCAAATTAACTTACTATTTATTCATACTTACCGAGCGCTTTCATGAAATCGTCGAAATTCTCACTGCTGTACAGCTTGTATCTCTTTCCAAGGAAGTCCGGCATGACGATCGATCAAATTTGTCTGGACTCGAACACGTGACCAAGGAATATAGGTCTGAAAGGACGATAGTTGTGATTATACAGAGAAATAATAAAAAAATTAGCCGATGTTCACCGTTTTGTCGCCGGCTTTAGACTGACTAGGATCTGGGAGGACGAAGTGCGTTAAAGGTACACTCTGTTTCAACTAACTATATATATATATCTCTCTCTGTCTTCTTCTCCCTCCCTCTTTCCTTTCGATGTCCTCTCTCACTCCATTTCGTTCACCCCCTTTTCATCGTTCCCTCGATCGATCTCTCTTTCTCGCTCGTCTTTCCTCATGTTTTTTCCATTTCCTATTCGAAAATCTTTTATCTTTGTTCCATCGCGTAGCTCGCATGTTCGAACAGTCCCCTCCTGAGATATTCGCAGCTGCTGCAAGAAGTTTTTCTTTTGTTCTTATATGAACTTTGGAATTTCTTTTTCTTTTTTTTTTTTTTACGCGTCTTTTTTGTTTTTCATTTCTATTGTAGTAGTATGGTCATAATGGTTTGTAGGATTATATTGAAATAAGAATATAGCATATTAGAAAATGACGGAATACATATTTAAAAATCAATTAAGAATTTTGTAACTTTGTAATGGTCACGTATACAATATTTGATGTACAATAAATGTTTATTTTTTTATTTGAATTGTTTTTTTTATGAAAGAATTTTTAATTATAATATATAATATTTTTTTTGACATTTATATTTAATCATTTAAATGTTGTAACTAAAATCATTGTTAAATATTTAATTATAATATGTTTTTAAGCATAATGTGTTTCTGATCATGCGCAAATATTCAATAGACTATGTCGAAGATTGCCGTTTATTGGATAACGAGCATTTGCGCGCGATATGTCAAATAATCGTGATATTTTACAATAATTAAACTTAAAAGGAGTTTAATTATTTCTAATAGCGAACAAACAATTAATTACTTTCCATCACAAAAACTTATATATATATTACGTGAGCTTTATTTATAATACGTCATTATCATATGATTCAATTTAAAATACATCCTAAAACTTAATTTCTATTTTCTATTTATGAAAAACATTGTAAACAAAGATATTTCTACAAGATCTACAAGGAAGATAAGATCATATAACGTTTCATTCAATGGATAGCCGGCGTCGATTTCGCTACGTTTGCCAAACGGCCGGACATGGTCGATAATGGCGCGGTGGAAACGCGACGACGTGACCGCGGCGCGTCCGCGTCCATTCCTGTTCAGCACGGTATCTATGATCGCGTAGCAACGTGCCACTTTCAACGTATACTTGCACGCCTATCATGTCTGGCAACGTCGAAACCTGCGGAGAATTCCGCATCAACAACGTCAAAAACGCAATCCATCGGTAACCATCTCATATTAACAAAACAGTGTTAAATGTTAAGATATAAACAAACATATAGGTTATCAACTACTTTTGTATTTTCTTTTGTGCAATATTAAATTATTACACATCGAATTTCGATAATTCCATAGGTAATCTATTTATAGTAACGATTTACGTATTCGCGCATGAATATCGAACTACTCCTACAACCGGTTCCAACCGATCACCGGTTTCTCCGGCGGCATTATTATAAATCCGGTGCGGTCGATGCGCACCAGTATCACCGCATTGGAAATGCGGCGGCGACGACCGGCCAACGAGGACGCGTCGCACACACATTCATGCAGAGGAAAGGAGGCAATCGCGACGTGTTCGTGGGTTTCACCGTCTTTTCAGTCTCGGGTAGATTTGGCAACGCTGCGGCATAGCAGCGGCATAGATTCCGCTCCGCAACCGCAACCGCACGCCAGCCTAGCGCCATGATGCCAAACCAAGCTAGCCGTACAACGGTTTCTCCGCAGTGACGCGCAAGCT